>NW_022196898.1:4736589-4751024 GCF_008632895.1 Mastomys coucha
GTTTCTGTTTCCATGATCTGTCCATTACAGAGAGTGGGGTGTTGAAATCTCCCACTACTATTGTGTGCTGTGTGATGTGTGCTTTGAACTTTAGTAAAGTTTCTTTTATGAATGTAGATGCCCTTTGATTTGGAGCATAGAGGCTCAGAATTGAGAATTCATCTTGGTAGATCATACCTTTGATGAATATGAAGTGTCCCTCCTTATCTTTTTTGATCACTTTAGGGTGAAAGTTGATTTTATTCTATATTAGAATGGCTACTCCAACTTTTTTCTTGGGACCATTGGCTTGGAGAATTGTTTTCCACCCTTTTATTCTGAGGTAGTGTCTGTCTTTGACTCTCAGGTAGGTTTCCTGTATGCAGCAAAATGTTGGGTCCTGTTTATGTACCCAATCTGATAGTCTATGTCTTTTTATTGGGGAATTGAGTCTATTGATATTAATAGATATTAAGGAAAAGTAGTTGTTGCTTCCTGTTATTTTTGTTGTTAGAGCTGAAATTCCATTCATGTGCCTATCTTCTTTTAGTTTTGTTGGAAGATTATATTTTTGCTTTTTCAGGGATGTAGTTCCCCTCCTTGTGTTGGAGTTTTCCATTTTTTACCCTTTGAAGGACTGGATTTGTGGAAATATATTGTGTGAATTTGGTTTTGTCATGGAATATTTTGGTTTCTCCATCTATGGTGATTGAGAGCTTTGCTGGGATAGTAGTCTGGGCTGGCATTTGTGTTCTCTTAGGGTCTGTATGACATCTGCCCAGGATCTTCTAGTTTTCATAGTCTCTGGTGAGAAGTCTGGTGTAATTCTGATAGGCCTGCCTTTATATGTTACTTGATCTTTTTCCCTTACTGCTTTTAGTATTCGTTCTTTGTTTTGTGCATTTGTTGTTTTGACTATTATGTGGTGGGAGGAATTTCTTTTCTGGTCCAGTCTATTTGGAGTTCTATAGGCTTCTTGTATGTTCATGGGCGTCTCTTTCTTTGGGTTAGGGAAGTTTTCTTCTATAATTTTGTTAAAGATATTTACTGGCCTTTTAAGTTGGAGGTCTTCACTCTCTTCTACACCTATTATCCTTAGGTTAGGTCTTCTCATTCTATCCTGGATTTCCTGGATTTTTTGGGTTTATTTATAATCTCTTGTGAGTCTAGATGCTAAACTCTAGAGGGTTTCACACAGAGCTTGTTGAGTTTTCTCATTTACTTCATAAAACTGATTTTATAATGTTCACGTATATAATACATTCCTTACAAATTCATAGGAAGAGTAACACGTATAGGTGAGTATAAGGACTATTAATTAATTAAAGGCTATTCTACTTGAATGCATTATTAAGGAATTAACATAAGATTCTTTTGTTCAACAGTATTGAATCTATTGGAGCTTTCTTTTGTTTGCTCATTTTATTGATCTATAAGGAATAGAAGCTAAAGAATTAGTTGTGGGAAATAGCTTTCAATGAAATTTTAGTAGATTGTGATGTTTTCAGCGAAGAAACCTAAACCACTCACATCTGTATCTAGGCCACTAACATCTATACCTACATCACCAGTCTCTACTTAGGCCACTCACATCTGTACCTATACCACTCACATCTGTACTTAGACTACTCACATCTGTACCTAGGCCACTCACATCTGTATGTAGGCCACTCACATCTGTATCTAGGCCACTTACATCTGTATCAGTCACAATATCTGTTTACATCCAGTTCTGAGAGGGTTTTTTTTTTTTTTTTGATCATTTGGATGTTTGTTTTAACCTCCATAAAATATTTGTTCCCTTTTACTCTTGAAAGAAAATAATTACCTATTCCTAACCAAGATGGAAGAAAACTACATAATATAGAAAGGATGGGTATAGAAAAGAGACTAATCAATTTTACCTTATTTTTATTAAACTTTATTTTTATTTTATGTGTATGACTGTTTACTTGAATATATGTGTGTCACATACATGCAATGCCTGCAGAATCCAGAAGGGGGAAATCAGATCCCTCAGAGCTGGAGTTACAGAAGCTGTGAGTGGCCATGTGGATGCTGAGAACTGGGAATTGAGATCCCTCAGAGCTGGAGTTACAGAGGTTGTGAGTGGCCATGTGGGTGCTGAGAACTGAGAATTGAGATCCCTCAGAGCTGGAGTTACAGAGGCTGGGAGTAGCCATATGCGTATGAGAACTGAGGACTGTGCTTTAAACTGCTGAGCATCTCTCTAACCCTGAGATGACTCAGTTTTAAAATGTTCCCTTGCTTTTATACTGGGCGTTGCCTGTTCCATATCAGCCCTGCTGCTTTTCTATCAGTATTTACTAAATGTTTCAGATGCAGGCTCCCTGAACTCGCTTTCTTAGGCTTTGACTCTTGTGTGTGTCTCATGGCACCTGAGACTAACTGAAGTCTCCCCTGAGAGGGATGGAACCACAAATGGTCCTGTGCACTTCCTCAGGCTCCGAAGCCATTGGGTTTGTGACTTGGGCCTTGGGGTCCTTATGTTTAAGAATCAATGATCCACCGTTCAGTGGTGGTGCACGCCTTTAATCCCAGCACTTGGGAGGCAGAGGCAGGAAGATTTCTGAGTTCGAGGCCAGCCTGGTCTACAGAGTGATTCCAGGACAGCCAAGGCTACACAGAGAAACCCTGTCTCGAAAAACCAAAATAAATAAATAAACAAAGAATCAAGGATCCATTGTCTAAAAGAAACTAAAACAATTTTAACATGCAGCAGACAGATAAGTGATGAAAAAAATTACATGATTTTGAAAGTTCTGAATATCAGAGTGAAAAATCCATAGTGCACATTGTAACTTATGCCATGATGGGACTTAAGGTGACAGACAGTGTTGGGTCTAGGCAGCGGGATCCAAGAAGTCACACCATGCTCCAGGTCTTCTCATGTGGGAGGCTTATTAAGAAAAGGAGGCGGGGATAGAGGCTGCCTCTGGGTGAAGGAATTAAAGGAATGGAGCCTCTTATTGGGATCTAAGGACTTGCAACACCAGCAACAGTAGAAATGTGTCCCCTCTCTGTAGTTAGTGATAGTGTGTCCTGCTGTTGCCAAGCCCCTTGGGCTGGCCATGTAGGTGCCTGATTGCTCATAGACAAGACTCAGATTTGGGGGCAGGATTAAAAGTTACCACAGCATCATCATGATCTCCTTTCTTTAGTTCTCTTCAGGGTTGGGGAATTTACAGGACCGACTAACGATTGTCAAGGTCGCTGTGCAGCATTGATTTTTCCCTTTACACTTGATTGTAATAAAATCACGCAGATGTTCAAACCACAATACAGAAAACAAAGAGGCAGTCTACCAGGTTCAAGTGTTCATCTTAGCAGCCCCTAATAAAGTGGTTTCATTTGTTTTTTATTTATTATTATATTTTACACTGATCTTGCTCTTTCAGGTTTAACTTTATTCTAAGTCACAGAGATTTTTTGAAAGCCCTGTAACAAACTTCTGATAAATTGCTTTTCAGTATCCTCCTGACAGAATGCCTTTAGTGAGACTTAATCCTTTAAGCTACTGAATTTTTGTTTAAAAAACAAAAGAAAGAAAAAAAACAAGAAAATTATTTTAGTGTGAATCTCTTACATGTGCATATGCTTGTGCATGTTGGCTTACAAAAGAGCTTCGTGCAGTTGAATCATTCTATCGTGTCTCTGTCATTAAGGCTTTTGACTATATTTCAAATAACAAACTCCAGACAGCTCGGGGTCCTTGTTCCTGCTTGATGACACAGCTCAACCCTCCGTTCACCTTCTAGTCAATTCGGAGAGATGGTGAACACATCGAACCATTAAAAATATTTATTCCCCTTAATACCTGTTTCTTTATCTCGGTTCTTTGTCTACTTCATAATTTTACAAAGTGATCTCGTCTTCAAAGTCTGGGGAACAAAAGTCACCATTAAATCCCTTGTTTGGCATGTCAATAATGTCAAGACAACAGCGGGAGGCAAGGTGCCTGATCATTCCCAACGACCTTTCAGGATTCCTCTGTTATTCTCCTAATATGCAGCTGAGATCTTGGAGGCTATAGGACCCACCAAAACACCAAGATGAAAGACAGACTAAATAAAACCTGTAATAAGGAAGTTAGAATTAGTAACAGCCTTTAAGAGGAGTGCTTCTTAAAAACGCTATTTGCATTCTCTCCTTTCATCCTTAGAGATGTCAGTGGAGAAGAAAATGACAATAATTCTTCTATGGTTGCTCATGAAATTCTTCATTTGGTATCAAAGAGCAGGGTTTTTTCCCCCCCTGGGACTGAGAGTTTTCATGAGGCAACATGAAATTGCTTGACTGATGGTAGCATAAAAATATCCATAATAAAATTTTACTCTTGTGTGTACCCCTTAAAATCGGAAATTGGGTTTTATGAAACATATTTCTTAATTATCCAGAAAGTATTGACCTCAAATATATTTGATTCTATAGTTTTGAGCAATACCCCGTATATTAAATAAAACTCTGCTTTAGTGGAATTCCTTGCCTTCCAAGTTTTTATTATAGGTTTTCCTTGGTTTAGTCTAAACAAATTTGAGGTTTGACTCAGGTCTGTGTCTCGTTCCTTTCCACTAATCTTCAGGTTGGCTAAGTCCTTACTTATTCTTGAATGCTTACCTAACGGCTCACTTGCCCTGGGATGCATTCCTGTTTGGGATAAAGCTCCTAATTGTAGACAAAGTCATGAGTTCCATGTTAGGATAGTCATTACATTGACTGTAATTTAAAGCCTTTCAGGGAGCTAATGTGCTGGTGAGTGTATAAGGAATACATTTCTATAAAGAAACATATCGCTTCCACGAGAACTCCCTCATTATATACATCCTACACTATGATGTACTAGAAGCATTCTCAGCTTGCTCACCAGTCTTACTGTGTCAGCAGCTGCTCAGTAACGTACACATCTGAGGGAAGCAGAGATCCCCTCGGTTCCAGACAGTTCTGTGCGTGTTTTTGTATGCTTGGTTTTCCTGATTAAATGGCAGTGTTTACAGTAATCTCAGAAATAGTGACCCTATGAATTCATGCACTGTCTTGATTTACTTACTATTGCTCATAAAACACTGACCAAAAGCAGCCCAGGAGGTGGGTGGTTTAGTTTCTCTCACACTTCCAAGCCATACTCCATCACTGCAGGAAGATGGGGCAGGAGCTCAAGGAAGGATCAGGTGACTGGACTGAAGTACATATGATGAAGGAATATTGCTGCTTACTGTCTTGACCCCCCTGGCTCGATCTGCTTTTATCTGTTTGTTTTATTTTTTGTGTTTTTTTTTGTGTGTACATACATATATACATATGTAACAAATACACACACATACATACATACATACATACATACATACATACATACATACATGGTCTTGGGTCTCCCATGCCAATCATTATTCAAGAAAAGTTGAATCAGAATTTGTTTTAGGTCATCTATCGAAGTATTTTCTTTCTTCTTTTCTTTTTGCTTTTTCAAGAGCCTGTCTTTCCTGATGACTCTAACCTGTGTTAACTTGACAAAGACAAGCAGCATATACAGTAATAGCCCTCGTGGTGGAACTGGATTGAAGATTTGTTCAAATGTTTTTCCCAAAAGAAATGCCAGTCTCTTATGGGTAGACCTGTGCCAGGAGTCTACCCATTTCTATGAATTAAACTAAAGATGTCCTAGTTATAGGAATCACATTTTTGTAAAGCAGATGTTACTCTTCGCCAGTCAAGCAGTGCAGTATAGAGAGACTGTGTTGAATTCTGTGGTTGCTGTACACAAATCTTGAAACAGATAGGCTGTGTTGTGTATACCATTTGGTTTCTGTTTTATTTTACTGTATGGATTCCCAGTCACAGAGAATTAAATGGTGCCAAGTGTTATCTAATTAAATGTTGAGTTCTGAGTGCAAGTTTAGATCCCAATGGCAGAACCTATTTCTTCTTTTTACCTATTATTGTATAGTCAATAGGTTGTTTGTCAATTGTTGTATGTGTCAATAATCCTTTTGGTCTTGCTCAGAGCTGTGATGGAGAGGAACCCAGTGCTCATATCCCAGTGCCATTCAGAATGAACAGTCATGAAATACTGGGAAAATGTCAGAAGCGTGTACCCCATAGCTAGACCAGAATTCCTCCTGTACATTAGGTAAGAGAGAGAGAGACATGGCTGGGGACATGTCTTAAGAAGCTTGTCACCTGGTCTCTGACATACTCTTGGACAATGTAGAATTTGTGAAGGTCAAAACTATTTCTGTGCTGTCATTCCTCATGTTTGTAACATCACTGGATGTGTGTGAAGAGCTTGACAGATTCCCTAAGTATTTGTATAGCCCAAATCTTACCTAGGTTCAGTCACACATCATTGAGAACACTTTAAAAAACTAATCCAGCAGCTGAGTAGCCTAGATATTGCATAACAGAAAGCAAATAAATACATCTTATTCAGTGAAACAGTACTGATCCACCTCTTTATGACTTTGAAAATCAGCTGAAAAATATCTATTTTTAATTTACCTCTTCCTTTAACAGAAGCTTGTCAGCAACATTGTGGTGTTGAATGTACCTTTGGCACTAATCTGGGTTCTGGTCTTGTGAGTTAATAGGGTTGACAAAGGGAGGAGAGAAATCAACATTAGATCAGCCCCTCTGCTAAGCAGTCCTTATTTCCTTTTATCTAGCCTTGATTGAACTGAATAGAAAAATGGGAAGGAAGGTCCTTGTCAGTTCGACCATTCTACTGTATGGGAACTGAACGGATTCCAGCTCTTTAGAGCTCCTCTGTACCATCCAAGAGTTACGGTTCTGTATTTCTGAATTTATCTAAACTTTTAATGGTCAAGAAATGATATTGGTATCAGAGGAGGCACAAGGGGCTGAGGAACATAAAGCCTATAGCCCTGAGACTACCCAAGGGGAGTGTGCCAGCAAACAGGTGGGTGATGATGCACACTCACAAACCAAAAACACCCCAAGTTAAATGCAAAGCCTTTGGTCATTTTATAAGCTATCCCAAACTTCCTAAAATGCACATGAATGAACTCATTAAAAATAAACTCCCAAATGCCACTAGTGTTTTGTGTCAAAGATCGACCTTACTGGGATTCCTGGAAAGGCCACAACATGCTTTTGATAGGTAGTGGGAGACATTACCACATCTCTATCTGTCTCTGTCTCTCTGTGTTTCTGTCTTCTTATTCTCCATCTATCATTTATGTACATATGTATGTATGTATGTATGTATGCATATTTGTATCTATCTGTCTGTCTGTCTGTCTGTCTTCTCTATATATTTTACTTTAAAGATGTGCTTCTACCTAAGGTCACTCCTAAAATGAAATCGCAGAGGAATTGCTGATCACCTCACTTCCTAGCAGTTTTTTAAGAACTGCTGGTGGCTTGGTGAACAATGATCCTCTCCCACTGTGAGAGTGAAGAACCAAACAAGTTCAAGGATTTTAATTCATGCAACCACACCAAGTTCCATAAAATGTATAGGAGGGATCAGCCTTCCTGTAGATGCATGCTCTCTGCTGCTGCTCTGTAGCAGGCATCACAGAATGTTAGGGCCTGCTTCTTTGCTCCACATGCTTGCACACACCTGCTGTTGCTATGGATCTCAAATTCCCAGATGTATCTCCTCAGCTTCTTTCTGAGCATCACACTTTCACACATTCTGTGCCTGCCACCGAGGAGTGGAGGACGTGAATGCCTGTTCAGGACTCGTCACTCAGCCGACAGAACTATGACAGGTCATTAGGCATTTAATTTAACACTAGGTTTTAAGAGCTTGGAACTCAGTCCCTGTGGGTTTCTTTGCAGCTAATTAAATGACATGTAACTACCTTCTCCTAATTCTTATCTGAACATAATTACATTTTTATTCCTTCTACAGCTAAATTTGTGATTATGTATATCTACATTATATAAATGTTTAGTTAGCCTTTTACAAATACACTGATTGAGAAATCACAGTTCCATGTCCTAAAGAAAAATAAAGTAGCAAATATTATCTCTAAATTAGACACAGTAGTTCACTTATATTTAATTTTGTTTTAAATAATTGGAAAGATAATTAAGGAGTTTATTTCCAAAGGAAAAAAGGTTTTCCATGGCCAACAGTGCTAGGCTGATCGATGACAACGATATTGAAAACTTGCACTGGGTAGCGGATGCCTACTCTTGGTCCCAGGATGAACTGCTTTTCTGTCTAGCCTGGTATTTCTGGCTTCACAATGACTGACAAGCAGGAGCTAGCAGGTGGTTTCCATTATGCAGATACAGTCGCTTCATCTGTCAGCGACGGAAAACCATGGCATCTCTTTCTTCTGCACATATGTGCACACTGGAATTTCAGTATGGTTTTCTCTCTAGTCCATGTTTAGTGGCCTGTATTTTCATTGTCTCTTATCACTGTGAAATTAAGGACTTGCCCTTTTTTTCACAGTGAATTTATCCCATTCTGTGTCCCCAGGAAAGAAGAAAATAGTGATTTCCTCTGGAAATTAATAAAACACAAATATAGTTCCCAATAAATTCTCTGTGACTCGAACATGAGTCTTCTCCAAGATCAGGCAGGCAAGAATGTCTCCAACTTATCCCTCTTTCTTGGGTTGCTTTGATCACACTAGGAGAGTTCATCCTAAACAGAGTCATTTAATGTTTGAATTATTGGAGCACATCTCCCCAGTAAAAGTCCCTAGGACTGACAATGCCCTTATGATAATTTAGTGACTTGTCATTCTAACACTAAACTCCAAAGTTGGTATCCACAGGTGGCTCCTGGGAGACAAAGCTGGGTGACAGGCTTTTGTCGTTTGTGTTACACTCTTCCATTAGTTGTGAGAAAGATCATCTGCAGTAGCAGTCAGTAGATCCTGCCTGCATCAGCTCAGGTACCAGCTCCTGCGTGCTGGGGAAAGCCTGCTTTCCACATCTGCAGTATTAAGTGTGGGAGACCATTGCTATTCTCCATAGATTTCTCAAAGCACAGTGACTTTTCCAGTTAGCTTCAGGAGACACCTAGCATGGATCCTCCATTGTCCTCCTTTTCCAAGTCCCCCTGGAGTGAAGATAGGAAGCTTGTTGCTAGCTACTAAGGGGAAAAAAAAAAAAAAAAAACCCTCAGGAAGAGACAGTGGAAGCAACCAGAGCTCTGGGCAAGGAACTTCTGGATAAATAGTCAAGGGATGGTTTCTCTCTTTCTGTGCAATTTCATGATGTTTGAAGTATCTATCCTTTGCCAAAGTTCAGGAACAGAAAAACAAGACAGTAAAGCATCAGGCCAAGCTTGAATTTCTTCTAGAACTTTTCTAGAATCTTGAGCCTTACTCTCACTAAGATAATATGATGAAGTGTCCGGGAGATACCTCCTCACAGCCCAGGAAAATGGTTCCTAACTTTGCCTAGGGCTTTTACGGGACACTCCCAGAAGAAGCCTGCATTGCAGTTCAATGGGAAAGACATCAGAAAGGAAGACTATGAAGAGGGGAAGCACCTTTAAGCTGTGTGGGGACACCGTCAAGATTATCCAATCCATTCTCAGTTTCACCTCATAGCCTCTCCATAGCTCCTCAGTGGACAGTCCTGTGAATCCAGTCCATTCACAAGGCTGCGTATCCATTCACCCAGAACTCACATCCAAGGCTTGCCCTATTCCCCAGCTCAAAGTCAGTGCTCTCTGTGCGACATCACCCATTTCTCCACCCTTCTCCCCAGCTTTCCCCAGCCCTGTGTGCCCTGTGCCTTTTTACTTTTGGGATGTTACTTAGTCATGTCTAAGAAAGTCCCGGGGAGCAGAAACAGTCCCACAAAGACTTCTGCTCAACAGGATTATGAGCTATCATGGATTTTGTTTTATGAAACTAAATTTTGGAGCACAGATAATTAAGCCCCACTCTTCCCCTCTGGCACTATTTCGGCACTCCCTTATCTGCTTCAGGAGTAAGTACACTGACCAAAATGTATGGTAATTGTACCTCAGTTCTCTCCTCCTCCTGAGAATGTGGGCCCTGTGATTAACAAAACTAGGATTTCGATGTGGCTATATTTAACAATCACAATGTACTCAGTACTATTATGAGCTCAACATAGGTTTTCTGGATGATTTTTTTCTTCAATTCAAAAATCTAATTTTATAATGCCTGATGGCACTCACTGCATGCATTTTATCACTGGACTACTTGGGAGAAAACAAAGTCTAGCACATATCATTTTCTTAACTGCTCGTCCTGTCTTCAACACTAGTAAATCTGTGGATAGGCCACATGAGTGGACGGCTCCCTGGGATTGGGGTCAAGCCATACTTAAACACTGGTTAGGCAAGAATATGAAAGATTTTATATGTTAATGTAAATTTTTATAATGAACAAATCAAGTAATTACTTGATGTAAAGTTTAGCAAAGTACTTTAAACCTTAAACAGAATTGGTTGACACCTAGCTTTATTTGTGATATAGTTTGGTGTTTGTCTGTCTAGACAAATACAGTTGAGGATGTTATTGATGCAGTATCCATACAGTAATTAAAATTTCAGAGCCAGACATCTGTGAGAGCTATTTAAATATAACGGGTGTTGGAGTAAGCATAGTTGGTTGTAGCCTCCTATGCCTTGCCAAGTTTTACAATTTGGATTTTGCTTATTCTCTTTGGACTGTATGTTGCTGCCCCACACTGAGATACTACAGGAAGTATGCTCATCTCCATAGCTTCTTCTGATACTGAAGAATAACCAAGACCCAGACTGTTTAGAGTATTGGCCTTTGGAGCAAGGCCACTGTCCTAGCCTCACTGTATGGCTCTATGGACTGAGGGGCCAGCTACTTTGGAGCATGTGGAGTGGATATGAGAATAAATAGGCTTGTTGTCTGAGGATCCTGGAAAAGAAGCAGGAGATTGAAGAGGGACACCAATGATACTCTAAATAATTGAATTTTAAATGCTGATTTTAAATGCTTATAATGTCATATTTTAAAGGACAATCAGTTGGATCTGAAAAATCTTAAAATGTATATTACTACCTTTTAACCCTCAAATAATTTTCTTTCACTTAAGACAAAGTGAGTAAAATACTGTAGAAGTAAAAATCAATTTTTGCAATAATTTGCAGTTAAATTAACCACTCAAACAGGTACTTGTTCAGACTCAAAGTCTGTGCATCTCAATGAGCTCAAATATAGTCAAAACATATTATAAAACTATACAAAAAGAAATACTTACAACATAGTCAACCTTTCTTTGCTAACTCCAAATTTCAAAATGAACAGAAACCTTGCCCTCCACAGTCCTGTTCTACAATCACATGCATAGTGATTTGAGTTATCAAAATGATGAAGTGTTGGCAAAAATCATCCTGAAAAATGCCAGAGCCTTGATCGTGCTCGCCCAGGTCCCAGCTGCCATAGGTATGTCTGGCTGCCTTAGTAGCCATGTGCTTTTTCTCCTCAAGTTTGGATGAAAGTGTCCAATAATTAGTGCAGACCAAAAGATGGGAAACTGAAATGAAAAACCCTCTAGAACCTGAAGACTCATTTATGAGTACGATGTATTTTAACATCTTAGATGTCTTTGTTTTCTTTCTTTGGCATTAGAAATAATTAAGTTCACTAATATATTATCTTGATTTAAAATGGATCTGTGTGTGTACCGTACCAGTGGTTGAGGTACCATGTAATAGAAAGAGTTAGCTTCTTGTAAATCTACACAATAGGGGATGGAGAGAAGGCTCCGCGATTAAGAACACTGAATACTGACCCAGAGGATCCAAGGTGCCAGTTTGGTTCCCAGTGACTACATGGCAACTCACAACTACCTGTAATTCAGTTCCAGAGGATCTGATGCCCTCTTCTGGCCGTCACAATAACTGCATGCACATGATGCACAGATATACATGCAGGGGAAACACCCATACATGCATAAGTACATATTATTATTTTTTTAAATCTGAACAACATAGATTTTTCTGAAGACTTTAAAAGAAATTTTAGTAATGTTTGTTAATGTAAACAATCATTTTATTTAAGTGGAAATTATCAGCAAAGTGATGGATGGGAAGTCTGTGGTTAAAATTTAGAGGATAACTTAATTATAAATAAAATACAGTAAGAGGCTTTATTCAAACCTTTAACAAGACATCATTACATGATATTTGACACATAGCAAAAGAATACATATGACACACAGTTGAGCTCAGTAAGGTGGCCACATATCACTGTATGTAGTACTCATTTCAGAAAGGAAAAATGTCCTTTGTTTTCAAAGGACTTCAGATGATAAATTAGAATGATTTATTAGAATGTCTGCAAACTACATTATACAGGGAGATGGAAGTAGGGAATGATAGAATAAAATGTGGCCCAATGAAATTAATTGGAAAACTCTTTATTCTGAGTCATTTACTAATTACTCTGATAATAACAAAATTACTCTGAAAATAACAAAATCTGAACATTTATTTTCAGTTCCAAAAGTCAAAATTATCATACTGCTACACTCAATGCTCTAAGAGTTAACCACACACACAATTTGTAAATAAATAAGTATAAAAAATAAAGAGATAGCATGAACACTAAGCATTTGTCTATGACATCTCTTGCTTTCAGCAAAAGATATTGAGGAGAGTTTTAAATGCCACTTTCCAGCACTGACCAGAGATGTGCCATTTAACAGCCGGTTGCATTTCTTTAAACATTAAAAATGTGAGTTCATTACAGCATTTGCTATTCGAATCTTCTTAAAATTTCAGAGACTATTGTAGTTTAGACTGAAAATGACCCTCCTAAAGGCTTATGGACTAAAGGCTTGATCACTAGCCTGTGCCACTATTGAATTTCTGAAAACTTTAGGAGGTAGGGTCTATGGAGGAAGTTGGAGGTGACTTGGAGTGTGCCTTTGAGAAAATACTGAGGCATATCCTCCACTTTTACAAGGCCACCAGAATGTACCACTTCATCTCAGGCCCCAAGGCAACAGAGACTGACTGTAGACCTAGACATGAAATAATTGTCCTAGGTAAGCCATTCTTCATTTATGTTATATTACCACAGGGGACAGAGTAGCAAAGGTAGTCTTGAAGATGGCTTCTAGTCTTCTTCAGCCATAAGAGGTTGTCTCTCGTATTGGTATTGTGGAAACTAGGAATGTGTAGTCTATGTTTTCAGTCACATGAAACTATTCTTCATGTTCTTGGCAAGCTTCATGTTTAGTCTGTGAAGTGTAGAAAGGCAGTTCTTTGTTTGGAAGACTCTTCTAATGGGCCATTCCTCAAAATCCTCCAAATACTTACAATAAATATTTTGCCAGGCAGTGGCCAGCAGGTTCTTTTACACTATCCTGTGTATCTGTGTAAATCACCCGCAAAACCATGTTTTAAAGATTAGGCTCCACCAATGATTGAGTCTGTGCCTGTGATTATTATGAAGTACCTAACCCTGAGGGCTAGAGAGATGGCTCATGGATGAAAAGTACTTTCTTGTCTTACGGAGGACCTGGGTTTGATTCCTGCACCCACGGAGTAGCTTACGGCCATCTGCAACTCCAGTTCTTGGGGATCAGATGCCCTCCTCTGACTCACACAGACATCAGGCACTCACCTAGGGCACATACATGAGTGCAGGCAAAAACTCACACACAGATAAAATAAATCTAACAAAACAAAACAAATAAAAAAACGAACACTAATACATTGAAAATGGAATATATTAAGAATGTACCTGAGTAAAACTTTCTTCAGCAATTTGATACATGCATTCAAATAAAATATGGGAAGTGATCCACATCTGTGTTAAAGGCTTTAACCCAGCATTAATTTCAATAGTACAAGTCTCATACTCTCCGGGGTATTGACATAGAGACATTTAATTACACCATTTCTTTTTTTTTTTTTGAACTTGTAAAACTGCTTTTTTTATTAGATGTTTTCTTTATTTACATTTCATTTTTTTATTTTTCTATATTTATTTATTTTTTAAGTTTTATTGCATTATAATGAGAGAAGTTACATGATTTCAATTTATCTGAATTTGTTAACATTTAAAAACATATTTTATTTATTTATTTATTTATTTTTACGTTTTCTTTTTCAAGACAGGGTTTCTCTGCTTAGCCCTGGCTGTCCTGGAATTCACTCTGTAGACCAGCTGGCTTCGAACTCAGAAATCTACCTGCCTCTATCTCCCAAGTGTTGGGATTAAAGGCGTGCGCCACCACGGCCCAGCTAAAAACATATTTTAAGTAAATAGAATTAGATCACATTCTTGTTTCCCTTTTGTAAACCAACTCCTCCCAGAGAACCTCCTTCAATGCCTGCAATATCTTTTTTTGTCATATTCTTTAAAATTTGTAAAATGTTATAACAATAAAAATGAGTATTATAAAAGTTGTTGGAGCCAGGCGGTGGTGGCACACGCCTTTAATCCCAGCACTTGGGAGGCAGATGCAGGCAGATTTCTGAGTTCGAG
>NW_022196898.1:4751533-4752054 GCF_008632895.1 Mastomys coucha
CAAGCAAAGCATTCAGTCTCACTCTTTGTTGTTCTCTTACAAGCCCCCTCCCAATTTAATTGTCTACAATTTCTTTTGGGTATATAAATACTTTTGAAATATGTAAGCTGTTCTGAAAACCATAGTATAGTGTAAGAACGTGAAATAAACAATACTACTAATAGAGAGGCTGAGATATGAGAAGCAAGATATCAAGACCATTATGTTGTACACAGCAAGACACTGTCATGAACAAACTAGCTGAAAGTGTACATGGATTGGACAATATTGAACCTATTTCTCCAGTTACCAAATTAGAGAGACCATTGGATGACAATCAACAAATTTCTAATTCCTCATATTTTTGGATTTCAATTGATTAGGATATGTTGGTAATAATAATTTTCATATTAAGATATTAATAAAAAGTAATTGTTACTTCCTGTTGTTTTTGTTGTAAGAAATGGAATTAGTTTTGTGTGGATTTGTTGAAAGATTACTTTCTTGCTTCTTTCAGGGTGTAGTTTTGCTCCTTATGTTGA
>NW_022196898.1:4752637-4762210 GCF_008632895.1 Mastomys coucha
TGCTATGGTGGGAGTATTGGGTTCTAATGATGCCAAGTAACCTTGGTTTGCATTGCTTATATTCTTACACTTGCCCTATACCATCTGGTTATCTCTACTGCTACCTGCCCTTACTAAGTCTGACTGGAGCCTGTCCTTCCTGTAATCCTGGTTGTGTCAGAACTCCTCAGAGTCAAGCTGTCTCTGGGATCCTGTGATTCTGGGATCCTGTGACCCTGGACTTGTTAGAGCACCTGGGAGTAGAGCTTCCTCTGGGAGTTGTGGGACTGGCTACTGAGCTTGCACCCAAGGTCTGCTCAGGGCATCAGCCCAGACAGACCAGAAGGAACCCGAGTCACTGGGCTGGTGGAGTTCCTGTGTGCCTGGTCCCGCTGGTCACAGTTACTCCAGTGTTGGGACAGATGTTATGTCCTCCTTACCTCTGATCCTGGACATGTCAGAGTGCCTGGGAGTACAGCTTCCTCTGGGTGTTGTGGGACTGGCTGCAGAGCTTGCGCCCAAGGTCTGCTCAGGGCACCAGCCCAGACAGACCAGAAGCCGCACCATTTCCTAAATACTAGCCATTCTTATTTTAAAAATTTGCAAACTTTAGACTACTCAGGTAAGATTTCTAACAACACTGTTTAATATACAATAGCATTTAAATTAGTGCTCATTAAACATCTCAGAAAGTTACTTTTGTGTAAGAAAAAAAATGCACTACTATGGGAGAAACGCCCTCAGCTGCTCATTTCTTCAAGCCCAGTTATAGGTTCTATGACTAGAGAGGAGAAAGTGTCTGCATTCTCTTCTTTCTCGTGTGACTTCCTGCATTACTGCAGCAAGCAGCACACCTTTGTGCATCCTGTTCCAGTGGATGGTTCTAGAATGAGAATCACAGCATGTGGGGATGGGAGTAGAGCTCAGGCTGCACCAGAGCATCATTTGCTCCCAGCAATGGGGGACGTCACAATGTGTAAGTCTGCTATTTTATCTTTCATAGTGAATCAACACAAAGTGGTTCTTTATGTTTAAGCACCAAAATATGACATGGCTTCACTGAGTGAAAACTGAGATGTTTAGGGAGCTTTCTTCCGTGGGATGGCCATTACCTTGCATTTACCATGTGATGTGACATAGGCCCGAGATTTTGGAGTGGGGATATTTATTTGTGGAAGGGCACAGAAAAGACTGGATCAATTGTATTTGTTCATTTTTAGCCTTCTGTAGATATTTGAAATCATTTCCTTCTAGCCTCAGGAGTCTGATGAGTACAGAGAAATCATTCTGAAATGTCATTCTTCTCAGGCGAGTGTCACTATTTTCTCTTTACTCTTTGGTCTTTAGAAATTTGACTATCAAGTAGACTGGCATGATTTTCTTCAATTTCATTCTGTTTTTAGGAGTTTGATTTTCCTAAAATGTGGATTTTGTATCTATCATCATTTTTGAAGACTTTAAAACATTTTTCAAATATTTTTCTAACAGATTTTTCTCCCTTCCCTTCCTCTGTCCCACCCTCTCTCCTCCCTACCTCCTCTCTCTATATATACATATACATATACATACACAAACACATACACATATACATATGTAAAAAAATATATAATATATATGTCCTCTTTCTTGTTCTTTGCCACTGATTTTGGTTTTGAGAAAAGGTTTTGTGATGTAGCCAAAACTATCCTGGAATCTGCTACCCTCCTGCCTCGGCTGTGAATGATGGATCACAGTTATGTCCCACTGTACTCAGCGCTTTCTCTCTCCGAGTCTTCTAACACTGTCCCAGACACAGGAGAGGTTCTACTGTTTGTTCAGTATTTTTCTTTCTTCATCAGATTGGATACTATAGGTTTATTGTGTTCACACTGATTTATTCTTCCCTAGCATACCCACTGTGCTGTTAAGCCCACTCAGTAATGTTCTTAAAACTTAGATATTTTAGTTTCTAGTTCCAAACTTTCTTTGGTTTCATGTATCTGATGAACTTTATTGATTATGATAATTTTTTTACTTTGCTTTCTTGGGCCTTGTTAAGACACCATCATTCCAATGTTATTTAGAATCCTTGTCTGATAAGTCCGTTTTTGGAGCCACCCAGGAACTGGTCACTCAGATTGTTCTTGAACTTTCTCTTTGGCCTCTTACAACCAGCTGAAGTAGTTTAGGTCTTGCTTATCAACTTCAAAGGCAATTTTTAAAAACCCCAGCTCAATTCCAGGAGCCTGCCTTAGCCTCTGTGTTTGCAGACTCTGGTCTGTACACACACAGTTCAGGATCCTGCACAAACAAGCCTCTCGCTTCTCTCATTTCCTAGTACATCCTTCTGCCTGAATGCTGCCCTCTATTTCTATAGGTCAGAAATATCCTGGATTTCAGACTTTCTTCCTCTGTGTTATAGAATATCCGTGGCCTGTTCTCAGGCTGACAGCCATTTCAAATATCGTCAATGACAAAATTAATTGAAGAAAGTAAACACATTGTTCTAATCATTTCATTAACTGTTTTTTTTTTATTAATTTGCAGAGTTGTGGTTGATTTTTTTTTCATTTTGCTCTGTACAGAGTTTCAGTTCTTACTTTTCAGCAGCAAAGGGTGGTCTCATATTCTAGTGCTAGGGTGTTCACAATAAGATGGCGCATATGGAGTGTTTTAAAGGATAATAATTATTTGCTTGAAGAGAAGTCAGAAGTCCAAGATCACGGTGTAGACATTTTTGTTTCTTATTTGTCTTTTATTCCCTCTTGAGATGCTCGCTCCTCTTGGCTGACAGGAGGTTCCTCCCCTGAGGTCCCCACTCTTATTTCTATGCTTCTTTTCACATTCCTGTTTCTATAGAGGCCTCCTACTGACTACCTCAAGGTTCAGGAATTCAGAACTCACACTCCTGAAGCCAGGAGGATCCACAAGGAGGTTCTTCAGGATATCACTACAAACAAAGATCTTGGACAGAATGGGATCTTCCCGTGCTTCTGGTTGAGTCTCCAGGGATACTGTTGACTATATATTCAGGGCCCCTGTTACTAATGAACTCACGTTAGTATGTAAAGTAAATGTGTTTCCACCCTTATAAACTACCACATCTGTAGGATCAGTTGCAATGCTAATCCCCTACACTGAGTAAAAATCACTCCTCACGGGCCCTCTACCTTGACAGAAAATACCAACACCACAAATATGGGCGTTGCTTTGGAAATATCTGCTTTATTCTTAATGGCTGCTGACTGCTCCTGATGTGTTTATGTTCATCTCATCTCTGGGGTCTGTCATGCGCTGGGGTCCCTGTCATGGTTTATAGTGGCTCACAGTTTCACTCTGAAGATAGCCATAGTCTTCCCACTGCTCCATAGCTCTCATTCCCCATTATGTATATAACATACCGACATGTTACCTGCTGTTTTTGTTTGGCTGCTCAGCTCCCTCCATTACAAGGCCAACTACACTGAGATATTTTTTCCTGTTTTGTTCATTACGAGATCTACAGTGTCTAGCACACATGTTTGTTGAATTAATCAAAACAAGTGACCAGGATTCTCTTCTTGTCTTTCCTTGACTAAAATGATTTTGTTAAAAATGAGTAACTCAGAAAAATATCTCAACAAATGCCAAGGTGGGGATCATTCTTTTCATAGATCACAAATCGTGTGCATAGAAACATTTTTCAAACACATATGATTTTATATTAATGGTGCTATTTGGGTTTTGTTATGACAAACAAGATTTTAGACTGAAACTATTTGAACACCTTCTGATACACTTTAGTATTAAAGGATGAATGGTAATTGAGATGCATATTTGGATACCATGAGCTTATAAAACAGATATTAACTTTGCATCTATTACTGTATGTCCTGTTTAATCAGCATTTTCTGACATCTCCATTTAGTGGCTTGTTGCGGGAATTAATAAAAAATGAATCCACCCAGCAAACTCCCTTTCCTGCCAGAACACGTTCTAGTGCCGGTACCGTACCATCCGGCCACAGCACTATGTCCCGGCAGGCCCTTGCTATTTTCTCCCAGCTAGCAGCAACATCTCGCTCACATGCAATGCTTTACACACCCCACAATCATTCATCTAGTGGATAGCTCCAGGTAATGCATAACTCTGAAGGCTTTATTATCCAATCAGGTCTATATAAGAATAAAATTACAATTTACAAGATGCCAATACAATAATTTCAGAACCAAATAATAAAGACAATATTTTAACCCAATTAATCTATTTTATAAAAAATTTTTCTTGGTTGTTATAACCATGCAAGATCTGACTGGTCATCATCCTCTGCCTCCATGATGACGTTTTTCCTCCTCCTGCTCTCTGACTTTTCTCCTCCTCAAACTCTAGCTCCACCTCTCTATTCCTGTCCAATCACAGGCCTGTCACTGCCCTCATGTGATTGGACAGAGAAAATGTTGCAACAGTGGCTGTTCACTTTTCTGGGTCAAAAACCTCTAACCTTTTAAATCCCTAAACTCAAGTAACTCACTGATAAGTAAAAAAATTATTATTGACTTCTAAAAGTAGTTTTGAGTCTATTTTTCTGTCTTATGAATACACACGACTATTAGGAACCAGTCATAGACCCAGGCATCAAACCCCACGTTTTGTTCTCTACCTACAGACAATGTTACACCATCCCAGTGTCTCTATGTCTATGCATGGGATCTTGTTTAGTTAGACCTTTCTTTGTTCTTCGACCCCAGACTTAGTCTTCTGTATCAACCGAGAAAAAGTAAATATATACAAAAATTAGATGTACCCAAGAGAAGCAGCTGAGAGGAAAATAAACTCACAAAGGGCAATTTAAAAATAAAGATGTTTTTTTCCAGCTTCCTAGTTTAAAAATACCACCCTTGTTGAGACTTGTAATGATTAAAAATAGCTCATAAGTAGAGAGATTGTGTTTTCCTAAGATCTGTTTATCAGACATTTTATGTCAAAAACTTTTAAGAATCAGCATTCATATTTCAACAGGAATGTCTCTGCAGCCCTCAAAGTGACCCCCTCCCCATGTGTCAACCACTTCCTGAAGACTATGTGTGGCTCAAGAGGCATTTCATTTTGAAATGCAATAACTCAGATACATAAGTCTTTTGATGACATGGAGTAGCCCTTGCTCTTTCATGTGCCGCCCTGGTATGAAACAAGTGGAAATTCAAATGAGTGCTTCTAAAGTTAATACATCCATAATATTACATTCAAAGTTACATTCAAAGTTACATTTATAATTAACTTATATAAATAACAAGACTTGACATTTTAGTAGAGCAATAGATAAGACCAAGAAAGCTTTCTCAGGGCTGGTAAGATGGCTCAGCGGGTAAGAGCCTGACTGCTCTTCCAAAGGTCCTGAGTTCAAATCCCAGCAACCACATGGTGGCTCAAAACCACCCATAATGATATCTGACACCTTCTTCTGGTGTGTCTGAAGACAGCTACAGTGTAATTATTTACAATAATAAATAAATCTTTAAAAAAAAAAAAGCTTTCTCTCACCTATTCTAATACATCCAAGGCACTTTCTTCCTCAGTCCTAAGTTAGCTGATCTTGAATGAATGAGTTCATCTTCACACTTGGAATCCTCATATGCTTTGGTCTTTATAACCCTTTGTGTCCTTGGAGGCTGAAGTGTAGCCCAAGCATTAATCTATGTTAGACTATGGAGAAATCAAGGCAACTTCTAAACTACTCTCTCTTTAATACACAGCTACAAGAAAATTTGAAACACACACACACACACACACACACACACACACACACACACTGGGTCAGGGGGATAGTAAACAAGCAAATAAAATACAGACAATACTTGAAATTTTAGTAGAGCAATGGATAAGACCAAGAAAGCTTTAAAGGAGATCAAGGCGGTATAGCTTGGAAAGGAAGAAGTCAAAGTATCATTATTTACACATTATATGATATTATACATAAATGACGCTAAAGATGACATAGGCTCTCGTGTTAGCAGGACTCCTAACTCATGCCCTGGGTTTGTCAAACTTCTCTATAGGATGCAGGTTGGAAGGTATCCTCCTTCCTAGCCAGAGGTTCAAACTTCCATATGCATTTACAGGCTAGGAGAAAAGAGCGGCTTCTAGAAGATGCCAGTCTGTGTGAAAAGTAGATGACTTTGCAACGGGCAGAGTTCTCTTTATCTGAGCTGGCAACCAGCCTGTGTTGTCACAATCCAGTGTGTAACAACATCCTAGCAGTCTAGAAAGGGCCAAGAGGAAGCAATACCTGACTGAACGTAGTGAGCCAGCTTTTCTACAAGGTTGTGAGCTAATACAGAACTATTTGCCAGTTGTTCTGCAAGTATAATGTCCCCGGGATTGTATGCCTGCTGACAGAAGGAAGGAGGTGGTCGCTTTGCCAAGTATAATGTCCCCGTGATTGTATGCCTGCTGACAGAAGGAAGGAGGCAGTCGCTTTGCATCTAGCACTGTGATAAGCACTTCGAATGTTATTTGATTAATAAAAAAAAAAAATTAAAGTAAGCCAAATTTGTATTGTGCCTTTCAAAGAGCAGCCTTTTCAGTTCTGGATCCTGCATTCTTCATCATGGCACCTTGTTATTTTCTCTGTAAATCAATGATGCTAACTCATCTGCTACCATCCAATAGACAACTGAGAAAATGGAGCTAGAGAAGGAAGGAATTGTTGGGGGCTACAGCCCAAACTAATATGTGTTATTTTGCAAGTTTTCTTGTAGGTCTGCATGTTAACACAGGAGATGTGCCTGTCTAAACTGGAAATAAAGTGCCAGTCATGGCTTGGGCACTGTTGGCTTATACTGGACTGATACATCCAGGCTAAGGTACCTGGGGAAAAAATGTCAACACATCTCAAAGTTGAGCCTGGACAAGTACTTTCTGCTCTAGACCACAAAAGATTTGCCGATTCTTTCAGGAACTGCCTTCGTCACTCCTCTCTGCTAAGACAAAATGCATGATGAGACCAGCGTAGGAAAGGACAGCTTTGTTTTGCCTCAAAGTTTGAGTGCACAGTTTATCATCTTGGGGAAGGCAGGTTGCAGGAGCAGGAGACCATTAGCCACTCTGTCTCTGTAATCAGGAAACAGAGGAAGATGAAAGCTGGTACTCAACTTGCTTTCTCCTTTATGCCCAGTCCATGACCTGAGCACCCACAGAATGATGCTACTACATTCAGAGTGACTGCCCTGCCCAACCAATTAACCCAATTAAAGACTCCAGCACAGACAAGCCCAGAGACTTGGATTCTAGATACTGTCAAGTTGACCATCAGTATTAACTATCCTAGGAACTGACATATTTTCAGAGAGGAGAAATAAGACTCATACCATGTGAATTCATTTATTTATTCTCATATGTCTTGACTTGTTTATCTCTGCCTGAAAAACAATGCTATTTGTGGCCACTTACTCCAGGTAATACTGGACATTGATCAGCTAAAGTTTTTCTAGTTTTGTGCCTGAGTTCAACAGGGAGAATAAATTTTAAAATTTGCATTCTGAGATAAATACAGGGAGCTATATAACAGTGGCAGAGCACAACAGTTTATCAGATGGCCAACCAAGGAAATGGAGCTAGAGAAGGAAGGAAGTGCTGGGGATTAGAGAAGCATTTGTGGTATCAGGGTCATCATGTGGAGTGAGTAAACCAGGGGCCATGAAGCTCAGTCTCCAGGAATAATGCATAGACTAGCCCTGGAGAGTGACAGACAGGGCTAGGTCAGGGAATGGCTTTCTGGGATATTTCAGCCTTCACTCTAGAAGCAACAGAACACGTTGTTTAACTTTTTACAGCTTTATAAATTTCATTTTAGGTGTTTGCGTGATTGCCTGCGTGTATGTCTGTGCACCACATGTGTGCAGTGCCCACAAATGCCAGAAGAGGGCGTTAGATTCCCTGTAACTGGAGTTACAGGCAGTGGTGAGCCTGGAAACTGAACCCTGGACATCTGCAAGAGCAGCCAGTGCTCTTAATTGCTGAGCCATCTCTCCACCCACCCCCCTACACCAAGCATCAACAATGTTCAACATAGAAGATTCCAGGCCAAAGTGTATGGTTTGAAAGATCAGTTTTGGTGCTTTGTTTAGAAGAGTGAGGATGGTAAGTGCGGTGTAGAAGGTGAGAAATGGGAAAGCAAAAGGATGTAAACTCTAGGGAAGCCATAGTGGATGAAATTTTGAACAGGTTTGATCCTGTGTGCTGAAGAAGAGGTGTTAATGGGGGGGAAGGCCTCTCCTCCTGTGTGCCAACTAAAACAGAAATAAGTGTAAGAAACAAGACCTGCGTTCCACATCACATTCAAGAGATAGCATTAATATACTGTGCTTTTAGAAAGAAGCACCAGCTTAGAGCAAAGGCAAAATGGCTGGTGTGGTGTATTTGGCATGAGTATTGGTGTTATAGTCCCTAGTTACAAGAAATCCCTGCTCTCTTTCCCCATAGGCTGGAACTCAAACAGGGACAACCTTCTGTGCTCTACTAGCATAGCTCCCTTCCCAGACTCACCATCTCACTGCTTTAGAGTGCAGAACCTTCTCTAATGAATCTTAAAGATGCTTAAGATTGCCACATCTCTGAAGAAAATTGTCTCTTCTTCCCCAGCAATCATCAGGCCCAATAGCTATTCAGCTAAGGGTGGAGCATCATAATCCCTCCCCTTTCACACTGTGATTGTGTCTGTCCTTGTACATACTGTCACAGCTGCTGTGACCTCATGTGTGAAATGGCCCTATCATGTCAAGCAAACACTGTTTTACTGAAAACATTTATCACTCCTGGTTCTTACAGTCTTTCTAGCACTTCTCCTTGATGATTCCAAAACCTTGGGGGAAAGGAGTACATATAGATGAACCACTGAGAGCTGAGTCTCATATTCTCTGGACAGTTGTGGGCCCTTGTTCTAATAGCCATCTACTGCAGATGGAAGGTTCTGAAATGATCCCTGATAATTCACTGATCTACTGTATGAAGATGAGACATTAGGGGCAGCTTATGACTATGTCTGTTTAGAGAACTGTGGCACTAGGTTCTTCCCTATGACCTAGTCATCAGTGAGATTTGGCTTGGTCATGAGTTCCATCTCATGAAGTAGGTTTTAAATTCAATCATGAAATGGTTGGTTACTGCCAAACTATCTGTGCCACTATTTCACAAGAGACATGTCTTGTTGGATACAGGCTATTTTGTCTTTCATGGCTCATGGTTGTGTAAGATTGCTAATCACATTTCTTCCTAAGTAGCATGCATAGAAACTTCCGATATGAAAGCTAGCTAAAAAAGATGAAGTGTCTAGATCTGTACCAGCTTTTTTTTTTCACATCCTATGACTAAGTACATGGTGTCCTCAGCAATGGTGTTTTAGCATCAAGTTATAGAGGGTACCAAGAGCAATCTCAATAGCCAGTAAAGTTTAGGGTTAGCTAATGGACCCTACCTACTAACTTATCAAAATACAGACCCCATACCTGCCAGTAAAATTTTCATTTAATAGCCTATATTGCCTGAGGTATTATTCCCACATTGTAGGGTAATTGTATTTACAGTCTTTTTATGTATGACTATATATAATACATATATATATATATATATATATATATA
>NW_022196898.1:4762848-4769452 GCF_008632895.1 Mastomys coucha
GCTCCAGTGGATGCAGGGATGATGTTCTGGGCAGCCCCACGGCCATCACGCCACAGCTTTCCAGAGGGCCATCCACAGTCTTCTGAGTGGCTGTGATGACATGGACCGTGGTCATGAGCCCTTCCACGATGCCAAAGTTGTCATGGATGACTTTGGCTAGGGGCGCTAAGCAGTTGGTGGTGCAGGATGCATTGCTGACAATCTTGAGTGAGTTGTCATATTTCTCGTGGTTCACACCCATCACAAACATGGGTGCATCATGGGCCCCGGCCTTCTCCATGGTGGTGAAGATGCCAGTAGACTCCACAACATACTCAGCACCAGCATCCCCCCATTTGATGTTAGCGGGATCTCGCTCCTGGAAGATGGTGATGGGTTTCCGGTTGATGACAAGCTTCCCATTCTCAGCCTTGACTGTGCCGTTGAATTTGCCGTGGGTGGAGTCATACTGGAACATGTAGGACATGTAGTTGAGGTCAATGAAGGGGTCGTTGATGGTGACAATCTCCACCTTGCCAGAGCCAGAGCAGAAGGCAGCCCTGGTAACCAGACGCCCAATATGGCCAAATCCGTTCACACCGACCTTCACCATTTTGTCTACGGGACAAAGCTGGCACTGCACAAAAAGATGCGGCTGTCTCTGGAACAGGGAGGAGCAGAGAGCCCCCATATGTCTTTTTCAAAGGTCTTGAGTGTTAGTTATCTCTCTCCATGCTCCCTCATCTACCTTGTCCATTGTACTACGTAACACTTCCTGTTCCATTATTCCACCACTCTCCTTAATACCATTTCTGTTCTCTCTGCTTCCCTTGAAATCCATCTCCATTGTCCCTTAGAAGTTAACTGACTCCTATAGGAACTGCAGCTTGAATACATGCATCTAAAGATTCACAAATAGCATCCTCATGTGAGAGAGAATATGTAGCCTTTCTGTATTAGAATCTGGGTAACGTCACAGTTTTAGTTAGGGTTTTACTACTGTGAACAGACACCCTGACCGAGGCAAGTCTTATAAAGGACAACATTTAATTGGGGCTGGCTTACAGGTTCAGAGGTTCGGTCCTTTACCATCAAGGCAGGAACATGGCAGCATCCAGGCAGGCATGGTACAGGCAGAACTGAGAGTTCTATATCTTCATCTGAAGCTGCTAGCAGAATACAGTCTTCCAGGCAGCTAGGATGGGGGTCTTAAAGCCCACACCCACAGTGTGGCACCACCACACCTACTCTAACAAGGCTACACCTACTCCAACAAGGCCACACCTTCTAATAGTACCACTCTCTGGGCGGAACACATGCAACCCACCGCAGTCACTCAGGATGACTATTTCTGTCCCCATCCATTGATATGTGTTCTCATCATTTTTCTTACAACTGAACAATATTCTTTATATTGTCACATTTTTGTTGCCCATTCATCAGTAAGGGACAGCTAGGGTGATGCTGTTTCCTGGCTATTGAGGATCGAGCAGAAATGAACATGAATGAGCAAGCATCTCTGTAGGAGATGTAGGCTTTTGGGTGGATGCCCAGTTGTAGTCTAGCTGGATCCTGTGGTAGATCTATTTCTAGCTCTTCTAGGAACTTATACTTGATTTTCCCAGTGGCTGCAGCAGTGTGCACACCCACCAGCCGTGAGTAACTGTTCCCTTCCTTAAACGCACACTAGCATGTGTTTTCTTTTTTGAGGGGTGTGTGGTCTTAGCCATTTTGACTTGAGTAAGATGCAATTTCAATGTAGTTTTAAGTTTTCATTTCCTGATAGCTACAGGTGTTGAACATTTCTAAAAAGTATTTCTTAGCCATTCGTACTTATTGTTTTGAGACTTTTCTGTTCAATTCCATGACTTCTTTTTTATTTGTGTTTTATTTTTTAATTTTTTTTTTGTTGTTGTTGATTTTTTGAGACAGGGTTTCTCTGTGTAGCCCTGGCTGTCCTGGAACTAACTCTATAGGCCAGGTTGGCCTTGAACTCAGAAACCTGCCTGCCTCTGCCTCCCAGGTGCTGGGATTAAAGGCGTATGCTACCACCACCCGGCTTCTATGACCTATTTTTAATTGGATTGTTTTGTTTATAAATTCCTTTGAGTTTTTTTTTTTTAATAACTCTAGACCCTGAGCATCTGTCAGCATATCTGTGTAGGTGGTAAAGATTATTTCCCCCATTCTGTTGGCCGTCTCTTTTCTTGAATGATGGTGTCCTTTACGATACAAAAGATTTCTAGTTTCAGGAGGTCCCATTTGTTATTTGTCGATCTTAATGCCTGTGCTACTTGGAGCCCTCTTCAGGAAGTCCTTTCTGTGCCTGTAAGCTGAAGCATACCCCGTACTCTCTCCTCTAACAGGTCAGGGGTATCAGGTTTATCCTGATGTTTTTGATACACTTGGACATGATTTTATGCAGGGCAAGAGATGCTGCCTTTTCTCTAATGGTACTTTGAACTCTGTCAAAAAACAGGTGTCTCTAGTAGTGTGGGCTTATATCTGTGTCCTCCGTTCTATTATATTACTTCAGGTGTCCATATCTGTGCCAGGAGCACACTGTACTGTTTTTATTACAATAGTTCTGTTGTAGTACTTGCAGTCAGGGATGGTGCTACCTCTGGCAGTGTTTTTACAGTTAATGATTGCCTTGGTTGTCCTGGGTCTTCTGTTTTCATATAAGCTTTCCTCATAGGACTGCCTTCACTGAGTGCCATGGACTTTACTACCTTGTGTTTTCATTTTTATTCATTTATAGCCATTTTAAACGTTTCTTCTTGATCTCTTTTCAGACCTTGCTGGCTTTGAGTTTCTGTCATAACTAGGTATTATCCTCATAAGTAACTTCATAGGTGACTTGACCTTTCTCTCCTGCAGCTTTCAGCACTTTTTCTCCAGTCTGTGCTTTAGCTGTAATAGATTGTGGGGACTTTTCTTTTGGGGTCCTGTCCATTTGCTGTTCTGTGGACCCCTTGCACCAATATAGGCACCTCTTTCTCTAAGTTTAGAAAAGTTTTTTCTATGAAATCACATTTCATAGAGAAATTTATATTCTCTGTACTTCCACTCTGACATTTGATCCTTTTACTGTGTTCATAATTCAAAGATTAGGTCTTTTTTTTTTCAGCATCCCAAAGCTCTTAGCTTCTGTTCATTTTTTTTTAATTTCTCATTGGCTTTTATTGAGCTGGGACCTATGGGGTTGGAAGGAGGGAGCAGGCTTACCTGGCAGTGTGGGAGAAAGGGCGTCCTAGGAACACTGCATGGAACTCCTTTTTACTTCTCATTTGAAGACAGCGTCTCACTACGTTGCCCATGCTGTCTCTGAACTCATTCTCTGCTCAGACAGACCTTGAACTTGAGATCCCTCAGCAGTGCAAATGGCTAGGATTACATGTGAGCCACTGGACCTCTTTCATACATTACTTTCATTTTCTTTACAAAAGATTGTGTAAACCTCAGAAGGCTGGTGGCTAATATGTTTTTTCTTTCTTTGGTGGAACTGTGCTGGCTGATGAGAACACGAGGTATTTGACAGTGATTTCAAAGACTCATAAAGTAAAAGAAAGAAAAGAAAAATGCTGTTGGTAAAAGTGCCCATGCTTTGCAACTGAGTACAGAGTTTTTATTTCCTCCCTCAGAGCTTGTGAAATCAGTATTGTTTGTCTTAGGCCTTTTATTATCTATGAGTCATGTGACTCATGCAGCTAGCTCTTGCTGAGTTGAGACTATGTCTGTGTGACTCTGACCTCATTTGGGGTCAACTTCAATCCTAACTTCCTTATAGCACATCAATGATGTCCTCATTAGCAGTACATCCCATAGGGAGACAACATCTGATGCTTCTAGTTTTGTGTCCCTAGAAAATGCAACTGGGCTCAGTGGGCATCATTTTCCTAGCTGTAAATTCCATGATATGACAAGTTCTGTAGTAGCTTCTACCTGTAACTTCTAAGGGAAGTGTCTTAGTTGGGGTTTTACTGATGTGAATAGACACCATGACCAAGACAACTCTCATAAGGACAACATTTAATTGGGGCTGACTTACAGGTTCAGAGGTTCAATCCATTATCATCAAAGTGGGAACATGGCAGCATCCAGGCAGGTATCATGCAGGAGGAGCAGAAAGTTCTACATCCTCATCTGAAGGCTGCTAGCAGAATACTGGCTTCCAGGCAGCTAGGATGAGGGTCTTAAAAGCCCACACCCACAAGGACAAACCTACTCCAACAATGCCACACCTTCTAATAGTGCCACTCCCTGGTCCGAGCATATACAAACCACAACAGGAAGAGAACATTTGCTGAGTCTTGGGAATTTTCATTTGAGAACTTCCCTGTGCTTGGGACATCCAGCTCAGGTATCTTCAGGATTAGAAACAGATCTCATGGGTTTCTTTTTCTTCCAGGAAATGAAAGTGGATGAAGAATCTGTGAGGTGTTTGTAAATCTGAGAGCCCAGGTTTTTGAGATATTTGCTGATAAGGCCACATCTTTTGGTTTCCCACCTGACTCAGGAACTAAGTCATCTTGAGATGCTTCTTCCAAGTCTACAAAGACCCATTTGGCAGAACCTCTCTTAGATTCAACCAATGACACAACACACTGAAAGCAGAACAGAACAGCCAGTCGTTCTTCCTATAGCTAGCAGCTAGCTCATCTTAACAAAATGGAAAGCAGACTGAATCCCTGCCCCGCAACTGAGACAGAACTGCAGGTTAACAACAGGAACTGTTGACTGAGTGTTTATTGCGTGAATGACAATGCAAATTTGTGTGGTCTGGCTTTATTTCCTAGGATAAGCTGTCTCTAAAGAGCATCATAATACAGAAGGCTGTGACCAGACACTCAATTCTTATGTTTTACAGATCCCACATCACTTAATCTCCTAGCTCAATAAAGAAGAAGTTAGGTTCCTGCAGTATGCATCGCTAGGGGTGGAGGAAAAGATACAAGAACTATTAAAAGAAAATGCCTACTCTGTCCTTCCTTGGAAGGAAGGGCAGCCAGGGAAATGGGCTCACGTACTATCTTTTGGAATGCTCTCTTCATCAGCATCAAACTTCCTCTCTGTGTTCAGAACTAAGCTGCCTACACACAGACCCATTTTGTGAATTCCACAAGACAGTCATCACCCTCTGAATTGTGAAACACTTGCATTGTGCTGTAAAATGAAGGAGCTACTCGTTCCTGAGGTGGTTGTGTACTTGATGTGCAGTCTGTCTACCCTGAGGAGTGCTCTAGATTCATAAAATACACACAAAATTTCAAAATCTGAGAACAAAAGGAGAAGAGAGAGAAGGGGAGAAGATCAAATATTTATACCCTAAAATAAAAAATTTGGAAATGCCTAATTAAATAAAATCCACTATTTAATTCTGCTAGTCTTCTTTCCCTTTGAAATATGTGTGTTTTAACCGAGTGCTGATAGTCTCACAATCCTAGCACTGAGAGGCAGAGGATGGAGGGTTGTAAGTTCAAAGCCAGCCTGTGCTATATTGTGAGCCTGTCTCTCAAACTGAGTTAATAATTAATTAATTAATTAACTGTCTAAAAATAAGAATAATGTAAATAGCCCACAATATGTTTCCTGGAGCTTCAAGGTTCTATGCCAAGCCAATTAAATATATGTATTTTATTAGGAAAAGTAATAAAGCTAACATTGTAAGGCTAAATACATGAAAAGAAGGTAAGAAGCTACTCTGTAATTCTCTCAAATCACCCACCTCTTAAGTGCGTTTCTTCACATTTTACAAAGATACTCACACCTAGAACAATACAGAGAGAGTTAGAAGGGTCATCTCCATCTCACGGCACTAGACCTAAGGCTGTGATTCATGAGCATCTTGGTTCCTGAACAGAAGAAAGCTCACTGATGTGAGCACAGAACCAGGGAGGGGATTCCAGAGAATGAAAGGTGGCCAGAGAATAAAGAATGAAGATGGGGAGGCTGGCTGGGGAGGAGGAGCGATTGGGACAAATACCATGGATGCTTGGTGTTCTTTTAAACAGTGTGTGTAATATAGTGTTCATACCTTCTAGGATGAGGTATAAAAATACTTGCCATGCTGTTTGAATCACCTTAGGATCGAGTAATGAGGTACCCACAAGATATCGAGGCTATAGATCATAGTGTTGCTGAATTTAGAAGGGAAGTGTTCTATCTTCAGCTTTAAACATTTTTTTTATTTTTATTTTTGGTAATGTAAATTTATTCCAACAGAAACACAGGTAAATATTTTGACTGTTACCCCTCATGTGTATGATATACACCAAAACCTACATTGTAAATGTTTGGAGGCGTGAGATAGTCACTAATAGTTGGTAATAATACATCCGTGTGACAGGAAGTGGGGAGGTTCTGCTTGCCATCAAGTGGACTTTTCACCACCAGAGAATTTGGCAAGACACGTTGGGCATTTCTGAAGCCCTCTGGATTTTCCTCTCCTTCCACCGACCATCCATGTGTGGAGAGAAAGAGTCTGTGCACTCATAACACCTCCAATGCTGCTAAGATTGCACTTAACTGCCAAGTGTAAAAGCCCTTCTTAGTGGATTTTTTGTTTTGTTTTGTTTTGTTCTGTTTTTTTTTCTTTTTTTCTTTTTCTTCTTCTTCTTCTTCT
>NW_022196898.1:4769462-4774099 GCF_008632895.1 Mastomys coucha
TTCTGGAGACCCAGTGAAAGATTCCACAAGGCACAGAACAGTGAAGACGCATTCCCAAACATAAATGGCTAGAACCACGAGCTCTCACTTCATTATTCTGTGGCTAGACAATGCCCCAGCGCCCAGCATTCTGGCTGAATTCCACCCGCACAGTCATCTGACCACAGCCAGGTATGCCCTGCGCCACAGACAGGTAGCCAGCCGACCATATAAGGGGCAGTTTGCCCCCTCCCTTCTGTTCTTCTCTCTTTCCTCTCTCTTAACCTCTTACTCCTGTCTTAACTCTCCCTTCCCCCTCTCTCCATGTGGCCATGGCCGGCCTCTATTTTCCTATCTTCTCTCTCCCCTTTCTAAAATAAAACATCTTACGACCATGCATTGCCTCCTTTCAACTAGACACACCGTGTTAGCCTAGCATTTGCAACCGCAAGACCAGACCGAGAACTCCGGGGCATGCCCACTCATGCCCGAACAACTGGGTGGCCAATTCCTTCCTTCATCTCCTCTCTCCCTTTGGTGCCCCCAATTCGTTCTCAGCTCCTCCATGGTGTCCAGCGTTGCCTGCGATGCCTAGGGGCTAGAACCTGCGTCCTTGGCCTCCGTGAGACCCAGGTTCCCTCTGCAGCTATCCCCGGCCTCCACCGCCCCGCTCCCTACCCAGCATAGTGGGGCTTGCGCAGACAGACACCCATGTCTGCCACCCAGAATGCCAGACCTCTGGCAAGACGAGGGTCATTCTCTCCCATCCCTTTAATTCCCCCACTTCCAGGTGGCACCCGGTGCCAGGCAGCTGCTGCGGCACTATATTGGGGAGGAGTGGATGCTGGCATAGATTATAGAGACAGGACAACAGTTCTCACTTCCTCTTTCCCATTAGTAATAAATCCAGAGGTCAGAAAAAGTCTGAGATAGCTGTACAGGAAAGCTTGGCTTGTAGAATCACAATTTGTTCTACTTTGAAACCTAGTTCGGGAACATTGACACATGGGTGTGATTTCTTTTTCTTTTTAAAAAAAATTTTCTTTTTTTTTTTTTTTTATTCACCGAAGACTTATTGATAGATGAACTAGAACTAAGGCTCTACATATAAGCCCTCCCACCACTACCACCACCACACACAACTACTTGATTTTGTTTTACCATGAGGCCAAAATACACATAAAGAGAAAAGACAAATTCTCTAACAAATGGTGCTGGCCAAGCTAGACAAGGGAAAGGTAGAAAATGAACTAACTTCTTCTCTCACCCAGCTCCAATAGGTTCAAAGACATTGGCATAGGACCTGATACCCTGAACCTGATAGACGAGGAGGAAATAACCTTTCTGAACATAACCTCAAGCATTAAAACCAACAATTAATAATTGAGACCTCACGAAACTAAAGAACTTATGTACAGTAAGGGAGGCCATCATTCAACCAAGGAGGCAATATACAGAGTAGGAAAAAATTCTGCAGACTATATGAGACACAAATAGCAACAACAACAAAATACAGGCAAGCATTGGGATCAAACAGAACAGAATTCTTATCATTTCTTGTAAGCAAATTAAAAATGACGAAGAATCAGCCGTGATTTGTAGGAATTCTTCCACCTAATACTCAAGCCCTCTGGAGCTAGGATAAGCCACTCTTGGGTAGTAGCTTCCAGCATGGAGAGATCCAGAGCCTTTGAATTGTTTCCCACCATGTTAATTGCCACATGATGGGAGGGAATGGGGAAGAGGGGGGAAGGGGTGTATATGCTGATCACTTGGGAAAGTCATCGGAAATTAAATTTTCTCAACATTAGTCTTGTTTTAGGTTTTGCCTTGAGCTTTGTGAACAGGTTTTGTAGGCCTAACTCCTATACATTATGCCCATTTTTGTGATATTTGTTTATTTAACTTATTGTAGTGTTGAGAATTGAACTAAGGGACCATTGGTGCTAGACAAGCATTCTAACACTTAGTATTAGGCTCAACCCTTGGTTTCATGAGACAGAGTCTCAAAATGTAGCCCATGATAGACAGGAACTCACTATATATCCTAAGCTAACTTTGAACTTTTGATTCTACTTCCTCTGCCTCCCAAGGACTAGAATTATAGTGCATCACAATTTTTTGTTTGTTTCTGTGTGTGTGTGTGTGTGTGTGTGTGTGTGTGTGTGCATGTGTGTTATTTAAACGCAACCAGTATAGTATAAATGTTTTGGACATAATCCCAGATTTATGTTCCATTCTTCTGAAGTAGTGGTTAAGTTTGAAGACCTGTATACTGAGTATTGATTATTCTGTGAAAAAAAAATGCATTGTGCTTAAAGCTGTCTGCATACACTCTGTGGTACTTATTCATGAGAACATGAAGAGACAAAACGTTGTTGCTATATTTAAAGTGTTTGGATTTTATATGAGTAGTGAGAATTATCCAACCTCTAGAGATGAAAAATCATGAAAATAATTTCATTTCTTATATATGCATTGAATACCAATGTGTTTTGCATAAAAATTCAATATTGCTCCTTTCTTTTCAATGCATTAACATGGTTAATACCTTTATATTAAAAGAAAAAGGTTATTTCTGGTTTGTCTTTCCAATTATATTTTCCATTATGTATACATAGTTCTGTGTATGTAAAGCAACAGGAAAGGGGAAAGAATTCTATGCGTATGGTCCGCTAAAGCAACTTCTGGGGGTTTAAAGAAGAATTTAGGAGCTAATAGGATTAGATGGGAAATAACTAATTTTCTAGGCTTAGATCTCAAGTAATCCTGATGTCAAATTATGATGTTATCTTGAGATGAGATGAACTCAAATGTGCATCACAATGAAACAAGGAGATGAGAACGGGAGTCAGGAGATTGCTCTGCCGAGTGCCCTCGTTTGCTTCCTGTTGCCATGCTAAACACTAGGACTAAACACTAGCACATGGGGAGGAAGGGGTTCATTCCAGCTTGTGGCTGAAGTAAGTCTGGGAGGAGCTGAAGGCAGGAACCTGGACTCAGGAAATGAAGCTGAGGCCATAAAGGATGCTGCTTACTGCCTTGCTCATCCTGGTTTGCTTGCCTCTCATTTTATACAACCTAGAGCCCTCTCATATCAACCATTAGCCAAGAATCTTGTGGAACATTTATCAATTAAGACACCTCATTACAGATGACCCTAGCTTGTATCCAAGTGACAAAAACCTAGCCAGCATGATCTGCTTATAAAAGATTAGTTTCTTCATGGCCCCAGGCTTATTTTAAATAGCATATTATTAGAGTAAATTCACAACTGGTGAAGTGCACGTACCTTAATTGAACATTTGGTAAGTTTCTTAGTGTGTGCCTACACTGTAAGAACATCATCGTGGTTAAATGTGAACAGACCCACCATTCTTAGAGACTTCCTTTTGTTCTTTAGAGATTGCACCACCACTCAGGCACCTGCTGATCTGATTTCTGTTGTTACAGATAAACTTTGCATTTTCTAGAGTTTTTTATAAATAGGGTTTTCATTCAGCATAACTTTGTTTTGAGACAGTCTAACTGCGTGGGCCTCGCTGACCTAGAACTTGCTGTGTAGAGCAAACTGCCCTCCAACTCATAGAGCTCCAGCTGACTCTGCCAACTTAGTGCTGAGATTAAAAATTTAGGCCAGCACACACAACCAACACAACTACATTTTTAAGAACTAATATCTATCTATCTATCTATCTATCTATCCATCTATCTATTTCTACCTATCTAATCAATGAATCAACCTTTTTCCAGAGCCAGAGCTTGTGTTCAACTGACAAAAAACTTAACCAGCAGGGTACGTATGGCCCCAGAAGATAAGGACAGACTTATTTTTTTGTTGTTGTTTATTTACTTGGTTTTTTTTTTTTTTTTTTTTTTTTTTTTTTTTTTTTTTTTTTTTTTTTTTTTTTTTTTTTTTTTTTGAGACAGGATTTCTCTGTGTAGTCCTGGCTGTCCTGGAACTCACTCTGTATACCAGGCTGGCCTCGAACTCAGAAATCTGTCTGCCTCTGCTTCCCAAGTGCTGGGATTAAAGGCATGCACCACCACTGCCTGGCGATGGACTTACTTTTAATAGCACATTATTATAGTAAAATTGGCATATATATTTATGCTTACAACACTTGTTTCTTTTATTGAAGTGTAATTAGCATTCCTGGACATAACATATTTTGCTTTCATGGATCAATGGGCACTCTATTGTTTTATTGTGGCATTCTTATAAATGAAACAATTACCTGATCTTTATGCCAGTGTTTGCATGGATGCATGACTCATTTTTCTGTGACTCTGTGGTGAAAGTTAGAATGACTTCAATATCCATAATATATATTTAATTAAAAATTAAGCCTCTCCCCTCTCTTCCAAGATGGTTAACAGCAAATACCTAATGGGTAATGTGTGAAAATTCTAGTTCTGTCAAATCTCCCCTATACTATTAGTATGTGTATTGGTAAAACACTATGGTCAGGGCAACTTATTTCTATAATGAGCTCTTCTGCCAGAGTATATCTTGGCTTATGGTGCCAGAGGACTAGAGTCCACAATGATGGGAACAGCATGCAGCTTGCAGTACCTCAGCAGGCTTTGCAGCTGAAGCTAGCAGCTGGGAGCTCACATCTTAACCAGGAACATGAAACAGAGTGAGAAGGGAGGGA
>NW_022196898.1:4774286-4782606 GCF_008632895.1 Mastomys coucha
AAGAATGGAAAAGTAATAGCACCAGGCTTTTGAAACTTCAGTGCCTGTCCCAATTGGTGGAATAATAAAATAGAAAATAATAGAGACAGGAAAGACCAGGGAAAGAGAGGGTGAGAGATTCAACATCTAGTAGAAAAAAAGATCATGAGCTACAGTCTGCCTCTGTGGAATTACCTCAATTTATCACAAACATGAGAGTTTAGAAGCTGGAGAAATGGGTCAGTGATTAAGGGCACTGGCTGCTCTTGTCAAAAAAAAAAAAAAAATCAGTTCCCAGCACCTACATCGTGGTTCACAATCATCTGTAACTCCAGTTCTGGGGGATCTGAAGCCCTCTTCTGGACTTCATGGCACTGCACACATGTAATGCACATGTATGCAGGTGAAACATTCATACATAAACAATAATAATAAGATATGAACTGAAATTAGTAATCAGAGCTAATTAACAGTGTTTCTAGAGTTATTAGGGTTTTAAAAATGATTCATGGAGTTGATATATATTGGGAGCATATGAAATAGCAGCTGCAATATAAACTATAATGTCAAAACTATGTGTTAGGCAACCATCAGAAAATGTATAATTATGAACGTTACAGCTTGGCATTTTAGCAGCTCGGCTCTAGTGCTAAAGAACATGTCCTTATTTGGAAAGCGTGAGACATTGGGAGGTGAGGTCAGTGGCCTTCTCTCTCCTGTGTTGCTACGAATGGTATCCTTATATGAGAGGGGTAGTCAGTACAAAGTGAGGCACCCAAGAAACTGTGTCGTGATGACACAGGACAGAGACTGGAATGAGGTCCCTGAATGCCAAGGAATGCCAAGAATTGACAGCCACGCCACAGACAGCAAGAGGAGGCAAGGGGAGGATTGCTGTCATTGGAATCTAGATGTCAGGCACTGAGCCTCTAGAGCCAGGGCAAAGAACTGGGAGTCATTTCAGCTGCCCATTTAATGGACTCTTACAGGACAGCATTTAAGAAAACAATACAACAGAAAAGTATATTTTAACAAAACAATACCAAGGACACAGTGATACAATTTATGCAAATTTTTATAAAAACTAATTTACCAGTACCTGAGGTCAGAGAGTGAAGTTCCTGTCTGTCCAGGGCCCTTGAAAAAGTTTTACTGATGGCCAGAGATCTAAGCTGCTGGTAACTAACATTCTAGGCTCTGTGTTGTCTCTGTATGATAGGTCGTGTTTGCCTGGGGTGGCCCTGATGAAAGCCATGCATGCCAGGGCTTTAGAAAATGGAGTTTGTGTTCATTACAAGTGGAAGTCCTGAACTGATTGAGAGGAAAGTATGTATGTGTCATTTTAGGAATATGACTTGGGTCATTGTAAAGAAACAAAAAAGAATAAAAGAAAATGGCAAGACTGCAGCCAATAATCCTAGTGAGAAACTGGTACCCAGCTACAGCAGAGAGCTGAAGAGATCCATTGACCAGGACAGAGGTGTACTATAGAAGATTAGACTGCAGGGACAGGGACAGTCAGGAGAGAATGACTGCACAGTGATGAAAAAGCCTTACCCCACTTCAAAAGCACTTTGTCCCTTATTCTCTGTGATATCAAGAGTGGCTGTCCTGATCATGTTGTGCGGTTTTGTTCATGCGTACCCTTTGTGGCTGTTCCGGTGAGAGCAGACAGATCTCTCTGGGTGCCAGTTACTACATGAACCCTGGGGTCTCCAAAACACGTTAGTTCTTGTGTGTTGGAGGCAAGGTGGTTTCATGCCAACTTCAGTGAGCAGACAACTGAGGAGTGTAATGATCAGTGTGATGACCTTTCCCAGGTTGTTTTCAAAGCTATGCACGGTCAACAGACAGAACTTCAGTGAAGGGAGAGACGTAGCCAGGGACCTCTGGAGAGGAACAGAAGAGGAACCAGGAATATATATTAAAAGCCAATCAGAGTAGTCCACCAATAGCTGTCTCACACTGAAGAGGCTAAGAACCCAGTAGTTGCTCAAACCAGGAGGCCGATTAGTACCAGTTTGGTACCAATTGATAGACCCAATTTGGTACCAAAACCACTGGAAGATTCCTGGTCTTCAGTCTATGTTAAAAGTCTATTATTTCATTTGGTTGGTTTGTTGGTTTGGTTTGGTTGGCTGGTTTTGGTTGTTTGGAGACAGGGTTTCTCTGTGTTGCCCTGGATGTCCAGTAACTTACTCTGTAGATCAGGTTGGCCTTGAATTCAGAGGTCTTCTTACCTCTGCCCCCGGTGTGTAGCGGTAAATTTTTAACCCAATTTACCAAATCAATCAATTCACAACTCAATTAATTGATATACATGCTACTTGCCTAGATTGGGCAGATCTACCACTCCACTACTCTATTCCCATCTATTAGATCCCATATGACTTTCAATTTCTCCAAGCCACCTGCCTCAGCTCCATCTTCCTTCCACCTCAACCTCCTCTATCTCTAGTCTCCTCCCGGTCTCCTCTCTCCCCTTCTCCCCCAAACTTTTCAGCTCCACCTTCCCTCCTACTCCCCATTCATCAGCCTTAGCCTTTATTTGAAAAGTTAAGGTGGGGAGAAGGTTCATAAGGCACCTGTATATGTGATTTGCTCCTAGTCTGCAGTGCTTTTCAGGAGAGGAGAATTAGCATCAAAATACAAGACCAGGGCTATCCACCACACCTGAGCACTGGCCTTTGTGGCATTTGCCACCACTGCTAGGCTGAAAAAGCTGTTTCAAATATCTGGGAAGCAGTGACAGCAACAGGGGGAATGGAAGTGAGGGCCAAGCCTGTGCAGCAGCGAATAGTGTGCCTTTGGCCATGTCCTTTTATATGGGCCCCTACTAAAGGACGCTGGCCATATTTGGGTGTTCTTCCCACAGAGAATAAGACAATCGACAACCACCCACAGCCCTGCCTACAGGGCCAACCTGATATAAAGAATGGCTCATTGAGGCTCACTCCCCAGGAGATTCTAGGCTTTGTCAAGTTGACAGTTAAAACTAAGGGTCACCTGGAGTTTGATCCTAAGATTAAACTTAGTGTCCCTTTAGGCCAGGCATAGTGTAGTGCATGCCTTTAAACTTAGCAGTTAGGGGATAGAGGCAAGTAGATATCTGTGAGTTCAAGACCGGCTTGGTCTGCATATCAAGGTCTGAACCAATTAGGGATACATATAGATACCCCATCTCAAAAAAAAACTGTTTATAAGCTTATGTCCATACACTATTAATACACATAGCCCATTATCTGTTTTATTGACATGTCTAGATTGGCAGAAAAGGACTTCTACCCTGTGAGCTAGACTTTAATTGTGGAAGAAAAGAGTGGAGTTGGTCCTCTGATTCCAAAGACTTATATAATTTGATCTTTTCAGACATTAGAAGTATACCATATGATCCAGCTTTTTCACTCTGGCCATATACCCAGATAACTCAACTTTCTAACATAGACATTTTTGCATCTCCATGTTTATTTCTGTTTTATTCACTGTAATAAAGAATTATAATCAACCTAGTTGTCAATCAATAGACGAATGGGTAAGGAAACTGGTGTGTATGTGTGTGTGGATGTATATGAATGATATGTGTGTTGTGTAGATATACATATACACACATATATACATATATATCACAACACACATACATATGAGTATTATTCAACTCTAAAGAAAAATGTATCACAAAGTTTCAGAAAAATGCATGGACTTAGAATGTATAATATTAAATGAGGTCACACAATCTCAGAAAGAAAGACCCTTAATATTCTCCCTCATTGCAGAATCTGTCAATAGTATATGTATGTGTGAGAACAAATATGATGTGGGTCCAGCATATTATGTAGAAAGAGATCAAGAAAAGCTAAGTATTGGAGATGAGGAGGGACTGAATGGAGACAAGTTATAAAAGGGAATAGAAAGCTAATTGTTTTTCTATATCTAACCCTGTCCTGTATTTCTTATTTTTGGTGGTGGATAAGTGCATAAAATATATTAGATAATGAGAAGCTACATGATTTCCATCCTGAATGACTCTTCTAACTGCTTACAAGTTCATTGAGATGTATAGATATTGGTCTGATTGATGTTAGTGCATGCTATTTTTATTTCCACATTTTTTATAATAAAGTTTTTTTAAAGAATTAGGAAGCCTAACTGTTATGTGGAAATATGCATGGCAGGAAATAGAACAAACAGAACACTGATTACACCCTTTTGTGTAATAAGAATCAATACATGCAAGGATGCCCATCTGCCCATGGTTCTTGCCCTGATGCAGATAGAAGCAAAATTCAGTCTTTGACTCCAGTAGAGATTAAAACACCCTTTCTGGATATGGTCTTATCTGTGTGGGACTCTTTTTTGCTTATCAGTGACTGGGGACTGGAGAGTCAGTCCTCAATACCTGACTGTGGACCACACCTCACGCTGTTTCTGTCTAACACTGTCCTGAATTGTTCACTACATGAAGAAACACTCAGTCATGGTTCCATCAATAACCAAGAAGTTCCTTCCTCTCAGATCTGTTTATTTTTTTTAAAAAAAGCTTTAGGCAGCATCATAGGAATAGTTTCTATTTTCACAAACCATTCCAATTATTCACTTATACTTTCAAATGGGCCATGGTGAACGGGTATGGAGACTGTACCAACTGCTTCCCTTTGTAATTTTCATTAGCTAACAATTATAGTTTCTGGCCATTTAGTTGGCTTTGTTTTCTAGGTTTAATGTATTTGTTTCATAGGTGTTTATCCGTTTGTTTGTTGCTTGCTTGGTTGAGACTGTGTCTTACTGTGCAGATCAGGGTAGCCCCAAACACTTGGGTTTTTTTATTTTCTGTTTCCGTTTCCCTAGTGCTGGGATTACAGACATGAGATACGTATCAAGTTCTATAGTTTAATGTATTCAGTGCTAAGCTATCACCAGTTCCTTTTAAAGACTGCCTGGCATTTCCAGCCTCCTGTTACTACTCACTTCCGTTGCAGATCAGTTTCTACACCGATTTTGAACATAGACCTAGGAGTATTTTAAGAAATTTAACCGTGTGTTTGCCTGATCAACATACTAGATAGAGATGGGTTACCATCCCTCACTGACGTCAACATGGTATCCTAGTGACAAAACATCCTTGAGTCCCATTCTGAAAGTAGAATTTATCATGTGTGTTCAAGGAAAGTGATTCGGAAACCAGGTGACCAGTTTGACAGTTCTTGGCACTCAGTGGGGCCAGAGGGCTTGCTGGCAGTGGAAAATGGGCTCTCAAGGGTCTCGGTTAGTTTTCCGGATCATTCTTAAGACGTTTGCATTGTTTTCTCAGATATGATAAAGGATTCACAGGGTGGTTTTGTTGTTGTTGTTGTTGGTTTACTTTCAAGAAAGCTCCTAAAAACAATTTGCAAATTAGTTACTAGCAAACTAGTTACTCTGGCTATTATTCTTGGACTATGACTATTATTATAGATGTGAAATTTCTCATAGAAATCTTTTTCTACTAATTATTTTTATGGCATATTAATTACAGTTGGGTTATAAAATTCTCTCTCTTGCTCACAAAGGTTAAGACCAGATATTTTTGTTTTGTTTTGTTGCTTTTTCGAGACAGGGTTTCTCTGTATAGTCCTGGCTATCCTGGAACTCACTCTGTAGACCAGGCTGGCCTCGAACTCAGAAATCTGCCTCCCTCTGCCTCCCAAGTGCTGGGATTAAAGGCGTGCGCCACCACGCCCAGCAAGACCAGATATTTTTTATAATCACTAGAATGTATATTTAGATTAAATTCTAACTACTCCTAAGACATTTATTCTATACACTAGAACTATGAATAGCTTCATGAGGCATCAAATATATTAAATCAGTGTTTCTGAACTGTTAACATTCACACGAATCATGCAAAACTTAGTGGTCCTCACAAGGTATTTTTGTTAGGTCTGACACACTATGTCACTGACATGCTTCTAGTTAATGACTGTGTCACTGGCCACCCAGGGCTGCATGGCAAAGACATGGACTCAGGAGTTCCCTGAAAAAAATTTTCACATAGATGCTTAGAGATGGTGACAGCTTCCTTTCCCACTGTATATCTGTCAAGTCCACAGTAAATTACAGACTAGCCCAGGGATTTCTCCTCGACATTTTCAGTATAGTCTTTCCTAAACAGAAGCCAAGGAACATTCTCCAGCCAGCGTATATCTGTCAAAAGCCAGCCTGTTATTTCAGGCTTAACTTGTTGCCTTAAATTTCCGATGATCATTTTACATTGAGCATCATCTCCCCTGCTTTCTGGATCTCTCTCTTTCAGAAGGTCATATTAAGTTATCTATAACATGACCCATCTTCAATACATAGTGAGTTCCCAGAAATGGATTTACTAGTTCCGAGAGACTGTGTTCACTCTCTTTCTCTCCCTCTTACATAGCTAGGGCCTGACAGACAGTGCTGGCTTTAATTAGGAAACAGCAAAGGGAAATGGTTCTTTGATTAATAAAGTAAATAGATATAATCAGTCACATGACCTGAATACAGGCAGGGAGACTGGAGGAACTGTCTTTGTTGTGGATACAACTGTAGCTCTCTTTGAGAACCAGTCAGCCAGAGTTGAAGGTCACTGGCAGCTTTGAAGGCATATAAATGGCTGATATAACAGAAAAGATTTTTCATCTAGGGATAACATAATTTGGAAGAATGCTGTGTGTTCAAAGAGCCCTGAAACCGTTATCAACATTATAAGCACATTTTTGAAAACAAACAAAACAAAAACCTGGGTGGAAGCTCTCAAACCAGGCAGAATGGTTGCCTCTAGAATAGACATATTTTGTAGTGTAAATTGGGGGTACGAGGTTTGGAAAGCTGAAAATATGAAGGAAGGGTGAATTCTAAATCAATCACATGCAGGCAGAATATCCATTGTGGTGTTTGTCTGCTTCCTTTCCATTTGCTTTATCTATAGTTAATGTTTCAGTTCCTGTCTATGCAGTGGGGGTTTATTCAGTTGATTTAAGTATTTTTATTAGTTAGTTATTTTATTTATTTACATCCCAAATGCTGCCCAACTTCATGGTCTTCTCACCCCCTCTCCTTCACCTTTGAAATGGTGCCCCTTCTGGGGTATCCCTCTTCCCTGGGGCATCAAGTTTCTACAGGATTAGGCACATCCTTTCCCACTGAGGCCAGACAAGGCAGTCCTCTGCTTACATATGTGCCAGAGAACTAAGACCAGCCTCTCTATGCTCTTTGGTTGGTGGCTTAGTCTCTGGGAGCACCCAGGCATTCAGGTTACTTGACACCATTGGTCTTCCTATAGGGTTGCCATCCCCTTCATTTCTTTCAATCCTTGCCCTAACTCTTCCAAAGGAGTCTCCAACCTCTGTCCCATGCTTGGCTGTATCTGTACCTGTCTCAGTTTGCTGCTGGTAGAGCCTCAGAGGACAGCCATGTCAGGCTCGTGTCTGCAATTACAACATAGCATAAGTACTATAGGGATTGATGCCCACCTGTAGGATGGATCCTAAGTTGGGCTGGTCACTGGTCAGCCACTTCTTCAGTCTCTGCTCTATTTTTGTCTCTGCATTTCTTTTAGACAGAAGCAATTTTGGGTTGAAAGTTTTGTAGGTGTGCTGACATCCTCATCCCTCCACTGGGGGTCCTGTCTGGGTAGTGGAGGTTGTCTCTTCAGGTTCTATGTCCCCACTGTTGGGCATTTTGGCTAAAGTCACCTACATTGAGTCCTGGGAGGCTCCCCTATCCCGGGTCTCTGGGACCTCTTAGAGATTCCCCCAAACTCCACCCTGTACCCCCAGGAGCTGCATATTTCCATTCATTCTCCTGGCCCTCTAGACCTCTCTCCTATCTCTCCTCATGCCTGATCTTGTCCCCCTATTTCCCTTCCCTTCTCCTTTCCCACCCAGGTCCTTCCTTCCCTCTGCCTCCCATGACTATTTTGTTCCCCCTTTTAAGTGGGACTCAAGCATCCTCACTTGGGCCTTCCTTCTTGTTTAACTTCTTTGGGTCTGTGGGGTGTGTCATGGATATTCTAAACTTTTTTGCTTATATCCACTTATCAGTGAGTACATACCATGCATGTCTCTTTGGGACTAAGTTACCACAGTTAGTATATTTTCTAATTCCATCCATTTGCCTGCGAATTTCATGTAGTCATTACTTTTATTAGCTGAATACTATTCTATGTTGTAAATGAACCATACTTTTGGGATCCATTCTTCAGTTGAGGGACATCATTGACAAATGGGACCTCATAAAGTTGCAAAGCTTCTGTAAGGCAAAACACACTGTCAGTAGGACAAAACGGCAACCAACAAATTGGGAAAAGATCTTTACCAACCCTATATCTGAT
>NW_022196898.1:4783607-4825055 GCF_008632895.1 Mastomys coucha
GGTCTGATTGTTCTGGCAGCACATGTATAGTAGAGGATTGCAAATTCGATCATCAATAGGAGGAGAGGTTCTCTGCCCTGTGAAGATTCTGTGTCCCAGTGTAGGGGAATGCCAGGGCCAATAAGTGGGAGAGGGTGGGGTGGCAGGCATGGGGAGGGGGGAGGCAACAGGGGTTTGTTTTTGTTGTTTTTGTTTGTTTCTTTGTTTTTTGGAGGGGAAACTGAGAAAGGAGAAATTTACATGTAAATAAAGAAAATATCTAATAAAAAGAAAAGAAGAAGGCTGCTATGAACATAGTGGAGCATGTGTCCTTTTGGTATGGTGGAGCATGTTTTGGGCATATAGTTGGGTCTTCAGGTAGAACTATTTCCAGTTTTCTGAGAAGTTGCCAGATTGATTTCCAGAGTAATTGTACAAGTTTGTAATCCCACCAACAATGAAAGAATGTTCCTCTTTATCCACAACTTCGCCAGCATCTGCTGTCACCTTAGTTTTTGATCTTAGGCATTCTGACTGGTGTAAGGTGGAATCTGAGTCCCTTTGATTTGCATTTCCCTCACAACAAAGGATATTGAACATTTCTTTAAGTGTTTCTTGGCCATTCAAGATTCCTGTGTTGAAAACTCTCTGTTTAGCTCTGAACCCCATTTTAAAATTAGGTTATTTGGGTTCTTCTGAAGTCTAACTTTTGAGTAGCCATTCTAGTATGCAATAAAATAGACTTTCAACCAAAAGTAATCAAAAAAGATGGGGAAGGACACTTTATATTCATCAAAGGAAAGATCCACCAACTTGAAGTCTCCATAGTAAACATCTATGCCACAAATGCAAGAGCACCCACATTCATAAGAGATTTTACTGAAGTTCAAAACACACATTGAACCTCACACAGTTGTAGTGGGAGACTTCAAAATCCAACTCTCACCTTGGGCAAGTAATGGAAACAGAAAATAAACAGGAAACACAGTGAAACTAACATAAGTTAGGAACCAAATGGCTTTAACAAACATTTCACCCCCAAACTAGAGAATATATCTTCTTCTTAGCACTTCATGGAACCTTCCCCAAAAATGACTGTATAATTGGACACAAAACAGGCCTCAACATATACAAGATTGAAATAATCACATGCATTCTGTCAGATCACCACCAACTAAGGCTAGACTTCAATAACAATAAAACCACAGAAAACTCATGGAAACTGAAAAACTCTCAATGATAACTTGGTCAGGGAAGAAATAAAGAAAGAAATTAAGGATTTTCTTGAATTCAGTGAAAATGAAGCCACAATATACCCAAACTTATGGGACACAATGAAAGCAGTGTTAAGAGAAAAATTCATAGCACTAAGTGCCTTCATAAAAAAATTGGTGAGATCTAATACTAGCAATTTAACAGCACACCTCAAAGCTCTAGAAAAAACAAACAAACACACCCAAGAGTAGACAGGAGGAAATAGTCAAACACGGGGGCTAAAATCAACCTATTAGAAACAAAGAAAACAATACAAAGAATCAACAAATAATCAAGAGCTGGTTCTTTGAGAAAAATCAACAAGATAGACAAAGCCTTACTCTAACTAAAAGGCACAGAGACAATATCCAAATTAACAAAATTAGAAAAGGAAAGGGAGACATAACAACAAAAACTGAGGAAATTTAAAAAGTCATCAGGTCTTACTTCAAAAGCCTATACTCAACAAAAGTGGAAAAATCTAAACGAAATGGATAATTTAAGTAGTTTTAAATATAGTTTCATTTTTATTCTTTTCATTTTTTCTCTATTTTTGGGATTTTTACTATTTTGTGCAGTTGTCTTTATTTCATTCATGTTGGATCATGATTTCTTTGTAAAAATTAGATTAGACTCAGTTATTTTCAGTGTCTTCAGTGATTAAAATCCTGTGGCTGTATACTACTCAAAGGATAATGCTTTTGAAATGCCTTAAAGGTTATTGGGTGCAAATTATGAAGAATTTAAAAGTAATTTTCAGTGACTCTTCTATGAATGCATGTGACCATTGTAAGTTTGAAAGTTGAGAGTTCTCTTTGTATAGGGGTTGGCCAGGGCCTGATCCACACACCTGTAGTGAAAATCCACTTCCCCAATCCAAGTGGGTACAGAAAACAGTGGTTCCTCCATTTCTGCCTCAGGAAGACAGTGGAGAAACCCTGGCTGTAGACCCCCAACTTCGCATGAACAATGCTATGGTGTCTGCCCAGGGCTTCCCTGGATGGACCTATAGTTTAGTGAAAGAGAGAGTCATTCTCTGAAAGGGTCCTTCAGAGGGAATTAGAGAAAGCTGAGCAACAAGAAGTAGAAAAAGACTCAGAGAAGAAGTAAGGGAAGAAGGAAGGAAAGAAGGAAGGAGACAAAATGGAGGGGAAAGAGGATGAGATCATCTCGTTTAGCAGTTAAAAGTTTAAAATAATACTCCACTCAGTCTGTTTTTCTACTTCCATCTATACTTTTGTGAAAATTTCATAATTCCAAGTTTGACAGCCGAATAATATTCTGTTGTGTAAATACACCAGGCTTTCATTATCCATTCTTTGGTTTATGGATATCTAGGCTGTTTCTAATTTCTGGCCATTATGAGCAGAGCAGCAATGAACACATATGAGCAAATTCTCTGTGGTGGTATATAGAGCCCTGAACCCCCAAAAGACAAATATTTTATTTTCTCTTATATGCGGATGTCAGCTTCCAGCTTTTGATTTGTATGCTACAATCCAAATGACCGCAGACATTAGGTACTTGGTATGAGGTTGAGGTCATAGAGGATCCTTCAGAAGGGACAAACAGAATTGAGTGCTATGGAAAGATGAAGAAAGAACTAGGTGGGAGGGCTGTGTAAAGGAGGGACAAGGCCCTTTGAAAAGCCATGTGGAAAGTTACTACTTACTGCAGAACCTTCCTAGATTATATACACATTCAAAGGGAATATAAGCAGAGTTACTAAAAATAGGAGAGACAATGCCCCAGCTAGACATCATACCTGCCACTAAAATCTCCAGTGCTAGATTTAGGTTACATCTCATTTAAATCCAGCATCCACGTGGCAGCTCACAACTGTCTGTTACTCAAGCTATAGGGTAGCCAGTACCCTCTTCTGGCTTCTGTACACATCAGGTACATGTGTGGTACACTTACATACATGTAGGCATACACATAAAATAAAAAAGTAAATCTTAAGTAAACACTACAGCTTGAATAAGAGCACATGTGTTTAAGGTTTGACCCCATCGCTTGTTTCTGTTGGAAAGGGATCCTCGGGGGGTCCTCATGTGATACCTTGTGATATCAAAGCAGATGACAAGACACTAACTCTCTTCTACCATAATATATGATACTGCTGTCAGTCCAAGGAAAGGTGGCCAATGGATGATGGCCTAAAAACTCTAAAATTGTAAGCCCAAATAAGGGTATGGTTTCCCTGCCTCACATGACATGGGTCAGGAGAGGTAGGGTTGTGAGCCCAACTTCATTTAGACCATGGTGATACATCTTTAAACCTTTCCTCCATTTTCCCAGAGTGTATATAAAATGTGTTGTTCTCCATATAATCTCTTGGTTGGTCTGTTTATACATGAAATCTGATGAGATCAATCCCAACCATTTATAGTCATGTTTTTCTATCGTCAGTGATAGAGTTCAGTTATAGTCTTATTTTTCTATCTTCAGTGGGTTGCGTCCTGTTAAGAACTTTTTTTTTACCAGGCTGGAGAGATGACTCAGGGGTTGAGAGTACTGCTGAGCTTACAGAGGACTCAGCATCCACATGATGGTTCCAAGGATCAGTAACTCCTCCAGTTCTAGAGGATCAGACCCCATTGTCTGTCCTCCACGGTCACCAACCACAGACACAGACGTATATGCAGGCAAACATAAACATAAATAAAATGAATAAATACTTTTAAAAAAGTCCAACAAAAAGAAATTTTAACCTGTGCTGAGTTATAATTCCTTGAGGCTATTTTGTCATGGGAAATGAAATAAACGTTAGATTATTTGTATGTGAAGTGCCCTTGGGAAGAATCCTGTGTAGCAGATGGGGCTCTAGAAGCAACAGAGCTTGTTAGGGTCCCCTGTGCATTTGTGGAGAACTCTGTCGATGCGTCAGGACTCTGCTTTCACTTCTGAAAGCCTGGCTTTGGCCAGAAAACAAGTGAAAGTCTAGATTCTTTGACATAAATTCAAACTTTCCTTTCTACAGAGTCTTAAAGTCACTTAAATTAGTAACAACAACAACAATAAAACCAAATTGCCCTTCTGGCCCTTGCTCGGAGGAAATGCTTTGATTTATCTGTATTTACTTAAGCCTGTATCATAAAATTTCGATTTATTTCATGTCTCTCTATCCACTCTTATATGCTTTGATTATTAAGTGTCTGGAACAAGAAGACCAACTACCACTCATCTAATCAACATGACTGAACACCTCGGATACTGGGTTTCTCAATCCATCATTCTATTGCCTCTTTTTCTTCCCAAGGAAGCATCCTTTCTCATCGCCCAGGAATTGTGTGTTGGCACACCATTCGAAAAGAGGCAGGGCCAAGTCTTACCAGGTCCATATGACTGAGAGACAAAGAAGAAGAGTGGGGGATATGGAGAAGGATGAAAAGAACCATGTCTGGTTTGCATGCAGAGAAAGCTATTTTCTGACTCCAAGGGTCTTAAGTGTTGGCCTCATGCAGAATTACACCACCATTCCTCACACCCACTGCACACTTTACCACCAGTGTAGGCTGGAACTCCCCTGCTGTGTCTCGTCTTGAATAGCTTTCTTCTCTCTGAAAGGCATCCCTGACCATTTGCAACTTCATTCATGTGATACTGAGGTGTCAGTCATGATGAAGAAGGAACTTGTGTGTAGGAGGTCTGGACAGCGCATTTTAACACTCCATCTTGATCTGAAATGTTGGATAGTTATAGTCATTTCTTGTAACTCTTCTTTCCTCCTCATTTAAGAGGAGAAAGTAGTATATGTCTTACACCTTAGGAGTGTTACGGGGGTAAAATGTTTGTGAAATAGCTTGTATGTAACAATTGATTAGTATATATGATAATATACTCAGTAATGTTTCTAATAAACTCAGCTATGACAATGATCACTAGTATCTTTATAATTCTATATGCTTATTTTTCTATTAACCAGACCCAATTGAATATATATTTGCATGTATGAGAGTGAAATCCATGCATGTGTATGATGGGAAAATGTTAAGTGAAAAAACAAAAATGAAAATTATGTGTAATGTCATGACAAATAACTAAACCAAGAGACTGTGATGTGAACGTTTTCACTTCCTATCCTATGTGTAAAAGTTTCTTAAATATTTGGCCATTTTGTAGGTAGTGTGTCCTTTGTGTGTTGGGTAGTTTTTTGTCAACTTGGCAGGGACTTAGACACACCTGAGAAGAGGGAATCTCAGATGAAGTGGGGCCTCCATTATGTTGATTTATGGGAACAGATGTGGGGCATCTCCTAAATTGCTAATTCAGCCCAGCCTGCTATGAGCATGAACTCTGGGCATGGGGGTTTGGGCTTTGTAAGAAAGATAGATGAGAAGTCAATAAATAGCATTCCTCCATGGTCTCTGCTTGAGTTACCACCTCCAGGATCCTGCCTTGACTTCTTGTGTAATGAATGGTAACCTGCAAGCTAAATAAATCATTTCCTTCCCAAATTGCTTTTGTGGTCAGTGTTTGATCACAACAACAGAGAATAAGACTAGGACATGTTGTGCATTCTTATTCCTTCCCTCTGCCTCCCACTCAAGTGCAGGGTCTGCATTTAAGCCTAAGCACACAGCATTGTGCTGTGAGTGCAATAAGTGCCCATTATTACATGGCCTTCCTTAGAATGACTTCATGTGTTTGGTTATTTTACTCTAAGATCAAGTGAACCACAGTTTGTGTCTTTAAATTCTAATATTGCTTTACCAAAGAACACATGGTTTGTTTAAATTTGAATTTAATATAAAATTAGGAAAATATTCAAGGGTGCCATTATCTTATTAAATTTACTGAAACTGTATGGTAAAAGATAAAGATGTCCAAGTTCTTCCTGAAGAGCTGCGGTCATTACATATAACAGGAACCTAATTTTCCTTCTGCTTTCCTCCTAGTTTGTTGCTCAGCCCAACTGCCAGCAGCTGCTCGCATCCCGCTGGTACGATGAGTTCCCAGGCTGGAGGAGGAGACACTGGGCAGTGAAGATGGTGACGTGTTTCATAATAGGACTGCTCTTCCCCGTCTTCTCCGTGTGCTACCTGATAGCTCCCAAAAGCCCACTTGGACTGTTCATCAGAAAGCCATTTATCAAGTTTATCTGCCACACAGCCTCCTATCTGACCTTTTTGTTTCTGCTGCTGCTAGCCTCTCAGCACATCGACAGGTCAGACTTGAACAGGCAAGGTCCACCACCAACCATCGTGGAGTGGATGATATTACCGTGGGTCCTGGGTAAATGTGTTACTATAGAAAATATAATAACGAACGTGTCTCTGCCGTGGAATTTTGTTGCTTAGGAAGAATATTCACTAATGTTTGGGGTGGAGGGAGAGATAACACACGGGTTCTGCCCATGGTAGCTTGAAGACTTCATCTTCCAAATCAAACAAATGTTTTGCCAACTGTGTTGTGCTTGTTCCAAAAGGCACTGCAGCAAAGGTACTTTTAGGTGGCAGATTACAGGTGCTGATGACTCCTTGTCCCAGAAGTGACTCAGGGTTTGCGCCTTGCTCGTCTTTTGAATCTTTTGGATGTGTCCCATTGGCCACACATACTCTCTTATTTTTCTCCTGTGCTGGCATTTGATCCCAGGGCCTTGACAGGTGCAAGCAGGTGATCTGCCACTGACGGAATTAGACCTGCACCCCCTAGTTTTCTTATATGTCTTCCACATATAAATATGTATATCTCAAGAACTACTGATTCTATATGTATATATATATATATATACACATAGATATGTATGTATATACACATAGATATGTATGTATGTATATAAAATACAATGGATGAAATATATATATTGTATTTTTCAGAAAATTCTGTAATTAGAGAAATTGGAAATTAATCAATAGAAAAAAATTTAACCTCCACATTACCAGAGATAGACAATTATTTTAGAACTGCTTACAATCAGAGTAGAAAACCTTATTTACCAAAAACTGTGTTTTTGCTTCCTTTCCATTACTGTAGTCAATGCTTAAGATTTGCATTTTAATTATCCTTTTCTGCATCCTACCATGGTTTGTTGAGAAAGCATATTTTCTCAGTTTCACTTGAAGTCCCCTTGGTCTCAGATCCAGCATGACACATTTCATGATTCATAATCTCAGGATATCTGCATGGGTTAACTTCAAAACTGTGAGGAGTTTAACATGAGGAGCTCTGGGAGAAAGAAGGTGATCCACCTTCTGTCCTAAACCTTAGTATAAGTGGTAGCAAAGAGCAGTAGAGTGGTGTGAAATTGCTGTTTTACATGTTACTACTTTTTATAAATACCATCTCAAGCGAGCTTCAGAGTCAGTCCTGACTAAGCTGATGTGCATTCAATATGTGCTTATATAAAGTAAAAGGAAAGTTTAGATCTGTAATTCTTCAAAAACCATTACAGCAAAGAAGTTGATAGTAAGGTGAAATCATCAGTTAATCAAATTATCTCACATAAGGGATATATTTTATGTGAATTTTCTTCAGAGAGAAATTTTCTGGAGTAACTCTTAGTAAAGCATTTAAGAGGTCATATGTTGTGTACTGATAACTCACAGTAGATGTCTGAAAATCCTGATATCCCAAAGGGAATGTACAACTATTTTAGGAAAATCTTACAGGTGCAGCATGTTGTGACCATATATTGTATTACTAGTCTTCATGCAATCAATGAGTATACATTGAATACCTTCAAAGATTCAAAGACTGGGACTATTACATAGCAAGCAAAAGGCATTTGAGCCAATGAAGTTTAAATTTCACTGGAGGGAATAGGTAATGAATTAATGATCAGAATTGCAGAAAGTGGTAAATATTATTTAAAAAAATCTATTTTGAAGTTAAAACCACCTTTGATCACCTGCTATGTACTAAATTTGTAACAGAATATTCCTTGACAGGTGAATGAAAGAAATGATGTTCAGATGATGTTCAGAGACTCTAAGAATTAGTCTTTTTGTTTGTTTGTTTGTTTTTTGGGTTTTTTTTTTGTTTGCTTTTTTGATACCCTGGCTATCCTGGAACTTACTTTGTAGACCAGGCTGGCCTTGGACTCAGAAATCTGCCTGCCTCTGCCTCTCAAGTGCTGGGATTAAAGGCATGTACCACCACTGCCTGACAATGTATAGTCTTAAATGTATTATAATTCTAAAAAGCTGAAATATCTGCTAGAGGTAACGTTTTCAGGATAATATGACTAGAGGGGGCAAATTGATCTGAAAGCTTTTAGAGTGAAAAGATATATTTTTATAAATAACAAAGGATGTGAATGATTATCTCTCTGGAGCAACAGGGCATGTGATGTGTGCTTATGTATCAGTAGATCTCTCAAGAGAGTTACCTGGTGAATCTTGAGAGCTTCCTTGCTAAGGCTGGGCGTGCAGTTCTTTCTAAGGGCCGTGAGCCCTTCCTGGGATCTATGGAGATGCTACCTCTACGGACTTAAAATATAAGCAGTCGCAGACCCTCAGGGCTTTTCATTACCTTCATCAATAAAGGGAAAGGATTTTCACTGGATAACATTTGATGTCCCATTGAGTCTACTGAGCTTCCCATATTCTAGAGAGGGAGGGAATGGTTGTTCTCAGAAGGGAGCAGAAGATGGCATTAGGACAGGAGGGCTGAGACCTCTCTACAAACATGTGACCTAGATTAAAGAGGTGTGGTCTGATTTGGTGGCTGCTTCAGTGAAGTAATACATCTTTTGTTTAATTTCTTGTATGGTTCTAGATTTTTAACAATAAAGTAGAATGACTTGGGGCTGGAAAGATGACTCCATGATTAAGAGCACTGGCCGCTCCTGCAGAGAACCGCAGTTCTGTTCCCAGCACCAACCTAGTAGCTCAGCTCACAACCATCTGTAACTCCAGTTCTAAGGCGGGCAGGCTCTGCTGAACACTGCAGGAAATGTGTGTGTGTGTGTGTGTCTGTGTGTGTGTGGAAATATGTGTGTATGTGTCTGTGTGTGTGTGGAAATATGTGTGTGTGTCTGTGTGTGTGTGTCTGTGTGTGTGGAAATATGTGTGTGGGTCTGTGTGGGTTTGTGTGTTATTATAGTGCATATAAACACATACAGGCAAACACTTAATACACGTAAAATAAAATTAAAGAAAAGAAAACATTCCTTGGGATACTAGTTTTCAGATCTTCCCAAAACCCAGTTTGAGTTTTCCCTCAGGATCCATTATAACTAAATTATAACAGGTAAAAAATGTTCCATAGTTTTTTGTATAGCACAAAAGTAAACACACACATGTACACACACATATGTACATAGATAGGTGCATATATGCACTTATATAATCAACTTAGCAAAAACTTGCAAAATTGATAACTTTTTTTCATAAAAGTAGCACTTCAGTAGAGGTTGTCATATATTAAATACTGCTTTGCTCCCAAGAGAAGGTAATATGGCTGCTGAAGTGATTGGCGTTAAGTCATGCCTAAGAATACGCCGCAGTCAGACAGCATGCCAATCTGTGCTCTGCGAGCACAACGAGAAGGGTGAAGTGAGGAGATGATGGAGCAGAGAACAGAATCGCAGCTCAGTTAAAAATAGCGCCTGGAGAATTGCTAGCCACAAAGCAAGACGTGCCCATAATATCCACATTACCCAGCTTGCCTGGATCGCAGGCTGCTTTAGCAATTTTTCTTTAGCAACATTGGCTTCTCATTTCCCTCATTTACTGTATATTATATAACTTAAAACATTGAAGTTAAGAAAGAACTCTGAAAACGTTCAACTAAGTCTGCCAAACAGGCGATATGGATTTAATAATGTTGAACTCAGTCTCATCTTGACTCACATAACCAACAATCATCTTCCTGGGATATATATATGTATATATGTGTGTATACACATATATTTTATATATATACATATATATGTGTATATATATAATTTTAGTCTTATGACCATTTTTGTTTTCCCCCTTTTTTGGTGCCACAGAGTGAACCAGGGTTTCCTGCATGTTAAACATGTGTTCTACCACTGAGTCATTCGTCAGTGACCCCTTTTACAAATTGTCGCTAAGATCATATGTCTTCAATGACTCATAACTTCAGCCTTACTTCTAAAGCACCTAGCCTCTCGATCAGCTTGAAATGGTATTACAATTACAAGAAACTAGCCTATAGCTTTCTTCCACTCCTCCCCCATGGCACAATGCTCAACAGATGAGCTGCAGTCACATACAGATCCAAACAAAGTGGCAGAACAGCCACTTGGTATTTTAAAAAACTATTGTAATATCAAGCAAGCAAGCAAACAAAAACCAGACAACCATTACAGCATGACACATTTTTCTTATTTTCCTGTTTATCTCTGTGTGCTGGTGGAACTATTTAAAGGCTATGCACAGTAAACTATCAGGATATTCAATATTTAGAAAATTTTAAATTGTTGTCTGTTCACCTACTGATTTACAGTAACTGAATTCTTTACTGGGGAAAAATGACTTCTGTCAGGTTATGACAGCACATGTCAAATTTAACATGCAAGGACTGAAACCGACTGAGCTCTGAGAATATTGGTGCCTAGCATAGATAGGAAGGGGACACATATTGAAAAGCAAGCTAGACACCAAAACATAGAAAGGTCAAATGGTTGGATGGTGCTTAAATTGGTTTTCCTTAGTTAGAAATTATTATAATAAATGTAGTTGCACAATGACATTGATGCTAAGGAGGCTGAAAATTTCAAATGCACATTCCGCTGTGGATGTCACAGCAGCTCTGCTCCATCTGGCTATATTAAACCAAGAGAATGGCTCATTTTCCAGAGAGGAGACGGGCTTCAGAAGTTGGATTCTTTGTCCAGAATCAAAGGGCAAGCAGGTGCTTACTAATATAATAAATCCTAGAGCCTCCAAAGAAAGAACCTTGTTTCTCTGTGAGACACTGTGCCAGGAATGGGAGAGACAGGATTGCAGGAAGCAGGAATTTTCTAGAATACCAACTGTGCACACATGCGCACCATTCCCTGCCTCCTCACACCTTTACACAGGAACAATGTGACTAAGCAGTGCATGCGGTTTATTAGAGGTCCAACGCACTCCAGGATGCATAGTAGTCATGACAATAACCAACATCACACTGTGCATGCTAAATCCTCTGTGCCACCCTACAGTTCGGTTGCTGTCCTCTCCTTCATCACTCCCACTGGGTTAGAACACAGTCTGTGTGGCTCTTAGAGCCACAATAAACAACCTCTGGGAGGAAGGAAAGGAGAGAGGCAGGAAAGATGGAAGGAGAGAAGGAAGGGAGGAGAGGATGGAGAAGGAAGAGAGATGAAAGGAAGAAAGAAAATGAGGGCAAGGAGAGGAGGAAGATAGGGAGGGAGGATCAGGAAGTGCCTGTAAATGTACATGCTCGCTTTCTAGATTCGAGGAATCAGTTTCTGGGGAATAAAGTTAAGTTCCCTTGGTTGTAAGAACATTCTTAATATTTAAACTTCTGTTGAAAGATATGCACATGTAAAAGTTGTTTCAGTCAATTGTTTTTAAAGGGAATTCATCTTAAGTAGAATGTGATAATAGTCATAGTGAAAATGCACACATTTTAAAAAACATACATTATGTAGCTTCTACTAGTCCTTGACAAGGTAACTGGAGCCAAGAAACCTTTGTTGTTTTCCCATCAGTTTAAATATTTTGCAGTAAATTTCATGGAAGCATTGAAATGAAAGAAGATCCTATGAAAAATGCTACTACATCACTCAAACTTCCTAATTAATTATTATATAATTATATTTAGGTGCAAACTATTAAAACCAAGTTGTATATTCTTACTTTTGTCTGAAACTGACATGGTACCCCTTCTTACTAAACTGAAACTATGGGTTTCCTTAATTTTGTTTTCCTAAATTTTTATCTCTAATGCTAAAATAGTGGACAAACCCACAGTGACTTAAGGGTTTTTCAAATGCCTTCAAATACAGAGTAATTGTCCCCATTTGCATTCCATCAGCCACTCTTGATGGTCTGCTGACTACAGTCAGAAGCACTGTGAATTATTTTCCGTAAATTGAGATTTTTAAGTTGTCCTCTTGCTTAGTTGATTCAGAAATTGCAGAGGTACTTAAACACACTCAAGAATGAGAAACAATTATGGAAAAAGATCTCATACCAGACTTAGTTCTCATATGACAATTATGAAACACTACTCCCCAGAATCTAGATGCAAAGTAGGTTTACTTTTTCCAGACACTCGACTCAGCCCACCTAAAGTAGAGAGCCTGTCTCTATTTTTGAATGAGATCACTCTTAGATATAGGCTTCTTGAAACATTGAGTTATTAAGATGTAAGAACAGTTTGTTTTATTCTTAACATTTTCCTAAATATCTAAGAATTTCATACAGTGTGTTTTCTTCAGATTCTCTTCTACTCCTTGCACAACTCCACCCAGATTCACCCCCATCTTCCCCTAGGTCCATCCCCACCTCCCAAACTCATAACTTTGTATCTTCTTTTTTAATAGCCCATCAAGTCCCATTTGTGCTGGCCATGTACTCCTCCTGGGCATGGGTCCACTCACTGGGACATGGTCGACCTACCAGAAGCCACATCCTTCATAAAAATTGACTTTACCTCCTCCCAGAGCCATCAAGTATTCATAGCTCTTGAGTTAGGGGACGGAGCTCTTGCTCTATCCTCCTTGTGCTAAAATACTGACAGGATGGGTCTTGTGCAAGTCTTGTGCAGACAATCACAGCTGCCATGAATTTGTGAGCACAGAAGTCCTGCCCTGTCCAGAAGACGCTGTCTTCTCTGGTTAATATGGTCTTTGCTCCCCCTTTTCTATTGTAGTCCCTGAGCCTTAGGAAGAGGAGTGGTGTAGATGCCCCAGTTATGGCTAACAACTCCACTGGTATTCGGTGCACTTTGAGCAATTTGTGAGTTTCTGTGTAAATCACTACACAACGGTGATTCTCTGACAGGGTCTGAGAGCATCACCAGTGTGTGGGTCTAGAGATTTAGAGGTCAGTTTGGTAGTATGCCCATTTATCAGAATAACAGTAGTAGTAGATGCTCAGATTAGTAGTAGGTCTACTTGGGCCTGTGAACTCCCAGGCTGGGCTTACAGTAAAGGTATGTGTTTCTTCCTATAGAGTAGGCCTTAAATCCAATCAACAAAGAGCTGGGTCTATTTTAAAATTTTTAAACTTATAAGCACTTTAAACATTTTCTCTTCTTAATGAAAGACTGGCCCATGTCTTGAAAGACCTGGATATGCTCATCTACATATGTCTCATGCTTTGACTCCAGCCCCAGGGTACACAGAGGGTTGCTTTCCTCCATTCCTGCCGCCTTGAGGAAGACAGCTGACAGCAGAAGTTAGATCTTCATCAACCAACCAGCTCTGAGGCCATAGCTCTTCCCGGATGTCCTGCTTTCTGGGAATCCCTGAGTACCTGTGCCAGGAAAGGACATGTTGGCATTCCAAGGATGTGCTGCACTCTCCAGACAGTCCTATTGCGACTGAACACTGGAAGGTTCTCAGGATCAGATTCAGCTGTCTGACACCTTGAGTCCCTCAAACACTGGGTACCCTGCAGCTAGTTAATCTGTGTGGTCTTTTATGGTTCTTAAAAGTCTCTCTTGAGTTTGGCAAGAAGAGTCATACACAGCTTCTACTGCACCCTGCATAAACTTCACAAGGGCACTGCAAACCCAGACACACAGAACAGCAAGTGTTCAGGCTGCCACTAGCTGCCCCACTGACAAACTGCCTGGTTTCCCATTTTCCATGTTGAACCAGACCAAGGGAGAGATACACCAGTTAGCTGCGGGAGAAAATGGCTCCATGGGGAGTGTGGAGTACTAGTTTCTCCTTGCTGTATCATCCTCAGGCTTTGGGGCTTTTCCTGGCATCCCCTCACTTGAATTAAGGAAGTATTGAGGGGTAGTCACTCTCATCCCTCTCTGATATTTACTCCTCCACAGAGGAGCAAAAATTGTACAGTCAGAACAATGTGGCTTTCTTACCATCTCCCTTTCCAGGGTTTCTCTTTGTGGAGTGCGGCAAGGGAGGGTCCAAGGGTGGATAGCAGAAAGTCTCCTCAGATCCTTCAGCAACCTGCCAACAGGCGGCCTTCTATAGCTTCCGGCAAACTGCCTTCAGAAAGGGAGCTTTGCAGGCTTTCGTCTTCTACTCCATTGAGGTTTGAAATATATTCCAGGACCTTAGGAGCCGCCCTTAACTTAGTGTCTCTTGGGGTCTTGTATCATGTTACTCTCCATTAATTAAAAGAACTTCTAGTAATACTATTATTTTTGATAGAGACAGGCTTCTGAACCCAGAGACACATTTCAGTTCCCTGATTCGAAAGAATTCCAGCCGTGAGGATTTCTTTGTGTTCTTTTTATCTTTGCTGATTTGATGTCTTTGCAATCCTGTCTCCAATAAAGGGGCTATAGAGGTCAGCCTCCCTCGACAGCTCTGGCCCTTGACCAAGCCCTTGGAGTTTCTCTGGTGAAAAGATGCCTGGCTCTTTGTTTGGGGCTGCTCATTACTATCTGTGTACCTAGCCACAGCAAGAGAGGGCAAGGCCAAGGATTCCCCCCCAGTGACACGGTTATACCTTAAAGCTTGAAATCTGGACTGATGGATGAGCATGAAATCAGACACGGCCATCTCCCTTACATCCTCACAACTATGTTCAGGATAGACAACTCAAGCATTCCTGAGTGAACAGTCGTGGAAGAGGTTTAAAAAAAGAAACAAACCAAAAGGACAAACATCCAGACCCCCAAAGCATGTCTGAAAGAGACTTCCAGGATCCATTCATTCCCCTTGTGTTGTTTCCACCCTGAGTCCGTACTCTTGGCTTCAAGGCCTGTAACAAGGCTTCTACCACGGGCCTGAGAAATTGTGTCATCTGTATATAAATACACACAGACAGACAGAGAGAGAGAACGCAATGTTGAAATGTTCCATTGTGGGAACAGGACAAACACATTGTGACAGAAGTTCCCTGAAGCTTTGTTCTCTTCCGTTTTTTTCCGTTTCCATGAACAGTTAACTCTCCAGATACATCTCAGTTTGTACTAGCACACTCTCATTTTTTTTTTTAATGGTTTGCTTGTTCAAAAATGCAGTGGCTGTTGCCAGAAGAGATAAAACTTGGCATTTCGCTAACATGATTACAGCAGACTAAAAGTCAACAGCCATCAAGCAGGTGTGTGATGAGGAGGGCATTTATGAGGTGATACTCCAACCTGGGGGTTGGAAAATAAAAAGCATTCTAAGGCTGAAGAGATGCTCAGCAGTTAGGAACACTGGATGGTCTTGCAGAGGACCCAGGTTCAGTTCCTGGAAGCCAGATGGTGGCTCACAACCATCTGTAACTCTAATCCAAGGGGATCTAATCCTTTTTCTGACCTCTGTGGGCACTGTGCATAATGATCACACACACACACACACACACACAGCTCAAACACTCATACAGGTAAAAAATGAATAAATCTTTAAGAAATGAGTCTTCTAAAATATTCCACTCATTAATCAATAACCATTAATTGATAATGTTATCTATAAAGTTAAGTTAGATGTGAGTTCTTGAAGAGTCACATCACAAATGAACAGTTTTATCCCTATCTGTTTTCCCTTGTTTGATGTCAGAAGTGAGGTAAGAAACTGGGTGGTCAGGAGGTCACCTGAGATCCATCTCTATGGACTCTATAGGAGCCTTACAGGTTTCAGGATTGTTAACCTTAAGAAACCTTGGATATCAACCACACTGCTAACTTCCAGGTGAAGTTTCACTTCCTTGGACTCACCTTTTAAAAACCTTTTAAGCTAAACTGTTAACCATGTAGTGGGTTTACAACTGCTTCTCTCACTGCTTGTCAAGGGGCCTCCTCTGCCCTTACACATCAACATTCTGATTGCTATGCAGGTACTTTGAGATGTTACATTTGATAATACATACAAATTCAAATGACCAGATCGAAAATGCATGAAGAGAGACTGAACTAGTGCTCCTCTCTAGAAAGATCCATGGACTGGGTTTCCATACTAATGAGAGAGCACACTGAAAGGCATGCTAGACTTGAGGGTAGAATGTCTGTCTCCATCAATTTTAGAGCAACACAACTTCCAAAGGATTCTTCACATTTTGCCAGAAGTTATCTTTTCAGGCTTTGCCTGTCAAAGATCTGGTTTACCCTGAGGCAGGGCCAGATCAAGTCTGGGTCTATTTGTAGATGACAGATCTTAATCTAATGTCAGATGTCTTAATAATCAAACTTGGCAGTAGTATCAGTGGTGAGAAACAATGCTTGTAAATCTTTCACACTTGTGATAGAATCTTTTAATTCAAAGTCATATAATCCCAGTGTTGCCTGGTACACATCTGACTGACATAGCAGTTTCTATCTCTCTGTGTTCTACTGAAAGCTAATGGAAGACACACCTGCCATTCAATGGTTTTGTGTGCATATCTTCTGATCTCTGGGGATTGGTGCAATTTTACATACAACAAAATAAATAGTGGGTATTAAAGGATCCTCCCAGTAAGAAATTGTTGTCCTGGTCATTGCATTTGGAAATTCAAACCCAATCCTAGGGTCCTCTAGTGTACCCAGCAGTGTGTCACACTGCTTCTTTGTGCTGTGTCTTTCCAATGTAAACTATGGCCATGGGTTGGATGTCAGGAACCTGCCATTGTATCAGGAAAAAATACCTTCGGTGTGCAAAAAGGAGAGTGTTGTCATGTGTACCAAGGGGTTTTCCTCATTATATGAAATAAATTCTAGGTTTCCCACCAGCTCTGAAACCCAGTGTATGAATCATATCTTATTCAGTTCTGTGTTTCTCCTTCCTTCAAACTGTCAGCTATGATCCCAACCCCTACATGAAAGCTCGGGGGATCACTTTATGTGGAAAGTCTCAAGGGGTAGTCTGGTCAGGATGTTGGTGTTAATGTTGGGAGCAGTAGAGCATTGCTGTTCCAAGCCAGGGTCACAGTGGGGCCTCTGCGTGAGCTCCATGGTTTGAGGTCTATGGTGCTGCCCTTCACTCTATGGTTGTTAGACTTTGCAGGGGCAGTTTCCTGATCCCCTCCCAGCTGTAATCCATGACACTGCATGTTCTTATAAACCTGACACCCAGGACTACGTCTTACCTCATTTTGGGGTTAGTTAAGCAGTTTATTCCTTAGTCCATATGCGAGATGCCTGGACCAGGTCTGTGCCTTGCCCAAAGAACCATCGCAGCCCCAGGTTCCTGGTCTAATCTCCCTCTCGAGTTGGAGTGGAAGGCATGGAGTAGAACGTAGCAGGTCTCAGCTCCTGTCTTCCACCTTATTTTTGAGGCAGAGTCTGTCTTGTTTATTGCTACGGGGCTTCACCTTTCAGGTGAACTGGCCCCATGAGCTTCTCAGAAATCGACCTCTTACTCTCATCTTACCATGGAGTCCCTGGGATCACACACACATCCTACCACATCACAGCACTTACGTAGATTGCAGGGATTAAAGTCACCATCTAGCTCGAAAGGCAAACACTTTTACCCTCTAAGCCATCTCCCTGGCCCTGTGTTCTTGTTCTCTCAGGAGACTGGAAGAGTGGCAAGCTTCTCTAGGAATCTGACAGCTCTTCATTTCCTACATTTCTTATGAGGATGTGACAAGTTATGATATTTATAGTTAATCTGACTTTTTCTTGCATTTAGTAAAAAGCAATTATAATCTTTTCAACTTCCTGTATTCTCAGCAGCTATCAAATATGGTATTTTGCATGTGGCATTTCAGGCTACCATTATTATACATGAGTCTCATTTTGATGAATGCAGTTGTAATAAACGAGTTTATCTCTTTAATATTTCATAGTACTAGATCACTTGAAAGCTCTCATTAGGTTCTAAAAAGAGTTGTTCATTATTTTAATAAGATTATGGGAATAAAATAATGACCTATATAAATACTTTATAAATATTCCAGAGAATTATACAGTATAATATTTTCTATTAAAAAAAAGGAAGAGAAAGACCTGGAAAGATGGTTCAGCAGTTAAGAGCACTGAATGCTCTTCCAGAGGACCAGGGTTAAATTCCTGAGGCCCACATGGCAGCTCACACCTGTCTGTAACTTCAGTTCTAGGGCTTCTGACACCCTCATACAGAAACACGTATGCAGGCAAAACAACAAAGGACATAAAGTAATAATAAATTCTATATTTGAAAAACTGGTTATATAAAAGAATTTCTGTTGATCCTGGATGTGGGACTAAGGTTACTGTCCTGTGTGTGGTACTCAGTAAGTTGGCAGGAGTGCTGTAAGCATCCATTCTCACAGATTGATAATTGACCTCTCAAAGCACCAACTGCATTAAGAATCAAAGTTAGATTCTTTGATCGCTTGACTAGAGGGAAGTGTTTGCTTTATTTTTAGTTCAGATAAACTATTTTTCCATCCATTTTTAAGTCATTTGATTTGAGAGAAAAATACAGTCCTAAACATGCTTGTAAGAACATTCTATGACATTTTCAATGAAGAATAGGTAATTATAGAGAAATTAAAAACTTAAACATTTTAAAGACTTTCCTATTATTTTATCTTATTTGGATGTGTATTTTGAGTGCACATGTGTGAATATGCCATGTGCCTGCAGTGCCTTCCGAGTCCAGAAGTGGGTGGGGGAATCCCCTGGAACTAGAGAAAGATATTTTGAGGTTTTATTGGTGTAGCTTCTGACATTACCAGGAGACAGAGGCTCACAGCAAACCCCTGATCCTTTGGATCTTAGAATTTTTTCTGCCCCAGTCTTCTACAATGTCTTTTGAGCCTTGATGCTGGGGTGTTTTGTAGCTCTATCCATTGGGACTGGGCTCCACAACTCTGCATTTTGATTGCTTGTGGCTTTCTGTAATGGGTTCCATCTGTTGCAAAGATAAGTTTCCTTGGTGGTGGGTGAAGACTCAACTTATCTGTGGGTATAAGGGCTACTGAGCTAAACAAGCATGATACCAATAGATACGCTAGAGTAGATGGGGAAAGCTCACGGAGCCCTATACAACTACAGGCAATTAAGAACTGCTGGGAATGGGAGAAGCAATCTTCCTGAGGGATGAGCATACCGATTGTCCAATACCAAATAACCAGTCTTGAAAACACACATACAAGTAACATTATACACGTATATGCATATTCATATAACAATAATTAATAAATAAAGAGATTATCAATTTGAAAGAGCAAAGAGATGTATGGAAAGGTTTGGGTAGAGAAAAGGACAGAATAAATTTTGTAAGTATAGTTATAATCTTGAATAGAGAAGAAAAACGGGAGGAGGCCGAGGGAGACTGTTTTAGCCACCAGGTGGACTCTCTTACAAGAATCCTCTTGCTGATCTAACCCCCACAGCCCCAAACATCACAACTTTTAAATTAATGTATCAAATGAATAAATAAATAATGAGCTAAAAAAATCTTCTGGAATTAGCTTAGTGTCCTCTGTCTTAAGAGATGTTTGAGACTCCATATTCTTACCCTTAAAAGAGTCACTGTGTCTAACATATACGGTCCATGGCTTCACTATCTGTGACTACTTCGTTGCATATATCCTTTATTAGTGAAAGTCACTAGATTGAAAGTCCCACTTACCGTGAATTTCTCTATAATTGCAGGTTTTATATGGGGAGAGATTAAACAGATGTGGGATGGCGGACTCCAGGATTACATCCACGACTGGTGGAATCTAATGGACTTTGTGATGAACTCCTTGTATCTGGCAACAATCTCCTTGAAGATTGTCGCATTTGTAAAGGTAATTGCTCTTTACTTAGTTGATGACGCATACATACATCTAATTCTTAAAGGCACATCTTCAGTTGCTATTAACTTTTATTAAGAGATCCTCATGCGTGGTATTTATCAGCTTGTTACTTTATTGATAGGGCTGAAGTACAGAAACTGTGCGTGCCTAGAACTGCTGTCATAAGCACTCCAAATCTGCTGCCATGTCTTCTGTCTGCTAATTAACATGACTGCCTCGAAATGAAACAGCCCCTTAACTCTGCTTCTACCTAATTCTAAAGAAATTTGTCTTCAAACTCCACTTAATTTTAAACAACCCAAATCTATTTTCACAAGATGCAACAAATAGATACGTTTTCATGGGCGAATCTGAATATTACCCTTCAAAAGCATTGATATGATTATTTCAACTTGACCTAACAGTTTGGTGTGATTGGAACAGAATAGGATTTCTTTGTCTTTGTCCTGTTCCTCATGATACTGTCTGTCTGAAATCTCTCACACCCTGCACGGGTGCACCAGGCCTCAGCACAGCTACATAATTTACATAGATCACTGAGTTCTGCGAAGACAGCTGGGATTTTTATACTTTTGTGAGACTTGTTTCAAACTGAAGTATATATTTTCCCTTTTCCTCCTTTTATTTTGTCTCTTCCTTTTTGTATCCTTTGAAACATAAATTATCACAAAATGATTAGTGAATCAGTTTAGGAAAAATAAAGAATAGATTCTGATTGGGTGCCACATGAATAATACATGCAATTTATCATCTAAAATAAAAAAATAAAAAGCACCTGTGAGAGTTCTTATGCACTTAGTGCAGCTCTAAACAATGTTCTTATTATCTGTGAGTATTTGTGTATCACAGGAATAAAACTGCCCAAATTTGGGGAAGTTACAGTTTCTAGCTATTGTTCAATTAAACTATTACCAGTATTCAATAAAATACTGAAGAAACACAATTTCTATCAGTCTTGTGAAAAAACAAGCCTGGCATCTTGTTATTGTTAGGAATTTTTAAAAAGTCTTTATTATCTTCACATTTATACACATGTATGGAATGCAGTATAATATTTTATTATTTTAACATATGTCTAGAATACATTCTGATCAGATCAGGGTAATTACTATTTACATCTTTATCATTTCTTTCTGTTTAGAGCCTCCAGATCCTTCTCTTCAGGCTCTTCAACACACACACACACACACACACACACACACACACACACACACACACAAATTTACCTATTTATTCACTTTACACGCAGGTTGCAGCCATCCTCCTTTCCTCCCAGCCCACCCACAGTTCCCTCCCCACAAGTATCCTTTTCCCTTCTCCTCAGAGAAGTGAAAGCACCCCTGGGGTACCACCCTGCCCTGGGACATCAAGTCCCAGCAGGACTAAGCACATCTTCTCTCACTGAGGTCAGACCAGCTAGAGGAAGGGGATCCAATGGCAGGCAACAGTCAGAGACAACCCACTCCAATTGTTAGGGTACTCACATGAGGACCAGGCTGCACATCTGCTACAAATGTGTAGGTGGCCTAGGCCCAGCGCCTGCACACTCTTTGGTTGGTGTTGCAGTCTTGGTGAGCCCCCAAGGGTCCAGGTTAGTTGACTCTGTAGGTCTTCCTGTGGTGTCCTTGACCCTTCTCACTCTTCCAGGAGACTTTCTGAGCTCCACCGGATGTTTGTCTGTGACTCTCTGCTTCTGTTTCCATCTGCTGCTAGTAGAGCCTCTCAGGAGATAGTTATGCTTGGCTTCTGTCTGCAAGCATAGCTGAGTACCATTAATAGTGTTAGGGGTGGACTCTCTCAAGTGGAATGGGTCTTAAGTTGGGCCAGTCATTGGTTGGCTGTTCCCTCAATTTCTGCTCCATCTTTATCCCTGTGCATCTTGTAAGCAGGGCCAATTTTGGGTTGAAGGTTCTGTGAGTAGGCTGGTGTCTCCCTCCCTCCACTCCTAGTTTTAAATTTAAGGGTTTCTTTTTTGAGAATTTCATGCATGCTTCCTGTATTCTCATCATATCTACCCCTTCTCTCTCTCTTCCAATACTTCCTGTGCCTCCCTACTCTTTGCAAATTCATGATCTCTTCTTCAATTACTATTGTTACATAAATCAATTACCCCTACTGCTTTCTAGCCACCTTTGATGACCACTGGTCCCGTGTTGACCTTCTAGACCAATGTTTGGCCTCTACATATAAGAGAGAATAAGGTGTTACAGACAGATCTGTGTCCAGATTAATTCACTTAGCAGAAACCTCTGGTTCCATCATGTTTCTTTAAAGAGATGATTTTATTCCATGATTAATATCCTCTTTTACATGTGCTGCATTTTATCTGTCTATCCATTCTCCAATAAGTAAGTCAAGTACTGATATATAAGAGACCAGGCATAAGACATAAGAGACCAGGCTGGCATAAGAGACCAGGTATCTCTGTGATATTATTTCTCATTTTCACTCTTTATTTGAGAATTTTGTACAATGTATGTTGATCCTATTCATAACTTTCCCTAGTGCTTTCCAGATCCTTCCTACTTCTCTCCCAACACAACTTTGTGTTCTCTCTTTTTCCTAATGTGTGGCTGACCATACACTCTTAGGTGAATGGCCTTCCACTGTAAAGTCACTGACCAATCAGAGACTACAACCTTACAGACAACTAGCTCTCCCTCTCCCAGCAGCTATCGATGGCCAGTAGCTCCTCAGTTAGGGATGGAACTTTATGCCCACCTCCCCTCTCCATAGTGGAATTTGTCTGGCTTGAGCTTGCTTTCTGCTTGTTGTCACAAACACTGTGAATTCATAGGTACAAATGAACTACTTTGTCTGGAAGACACTGCTTCATTGTAGTCACCCACTAGCATCTTGCTCTCACAATCATTCTGTGTCCTCTTCCACAATGGTTCTTGATCCTTGAGGAGGAGGAGTGTGATATAGGAGTTCCCATTTAGGGCCAAGAATTTCAGTTCCTCTTTACACCTTCTGGATTTCTGGGTTAATTTCTATCTACTACAGAAGGGAACTTCTCTCATGAGAGCTGAGCTACACATTAATCTATGGGTATAATAAAGATTTATTAGGAGTAAGTTTAACAGATATATTGATTTGATATTTTGACACCATTTCCTATTCTAAAAAATGGCTGAGCTGAATCTTTATGGTACTCTGTTTTTGGATTTGTGAGGATCCTTAGATATTGTTCTACCTAATATAAGTACTGGTTTACACTCCCAGTTTTGAGAGTCCAGCAGTTTTAGGAATCTCCTTTTGTCAATGTGTTTATCACAGATAGTTATGTTTTGATGTATTTAATAATAACTATTCTGATTTGAAGAAATGACATCTTGTTTTGGTTTTGATTTTTACATTTTTATGATAACTCATGACACTGAACTTTATTTCATGTGCCCATTGGCCATTTTGGTTTCATCTTCTGAGAAATGCCTACTCAAATTATTTACCCACTTTAGAAATTGAGTTACTCGGTTTTTATGGCTAAGTTTTGTAGTTGAAGGAAGACACTTTGAAACTGAATCAAGAAAAGATTTTTAAGTACAATTACCATAAAAAAACATTTCAAGTAAGATGGATAATTCTTACTCACATTATTATGATGCCACTTCTGATACAGGTGTTCTTTATATGTAAGAACGAAAGTATTTATTATGTCCATTTCTATGGGTGAGTTGTGCCTTCATATGAGGGAAGGGGATGGGAAGAGAAGTGGTGAGGGAGGGGCAGGGACAGAGGGAGAGAGGAAAGGACACTAATCCCCTTTGGGGACATATAAATCTTTATAAACCTCATCTCACACAGACTTTGTAACCCGCAATGGTGCCACAAGCTGTTGGTCCTTTGAGGAACATTGAAGATCCAGATGACAGCACAGCCCTTGAAACCAAGGCTGCATATAGTATGACTACAGCTAGTATATTATGCCACTTTCTACTTGTAGCGTTTGAAGCAAGCTACTTATTATCTCAAATCTGTTTTCCAAAAAAAAAAAAAAAAAAAAAAAAAAAAAACGGTAATAATCATCAAAGTTAATAGAATGTTTAAAAGATGCCAGGCACTAAAAGAAACATTAAATATTTGCTTTGACTTTGTTTAATGTTCTAGTTTGGCTCCTGTCACTGTGATGAACACAAAACAAAAGCAAACACAACTTGTGGAGGGAAGGGTTTACTTCCTCTTGTGACTCATAGCCCACCACGGAAGGAAGTTCAGGCAGATACCTGGAGGCGGGGACAGACACAGAAACCATGCAGGAGTGCTGCTTACTGGCGTGCGCTCTAAAGCTTGTTCAAATTGTTTTCTTACATAACTCAGGACCACCAACACAGAGCAGGTAGACAGTGGACTGCACCACCCCATATCAGTTATTAAGGAAAAATATGACCCCCACACTGGCCTAGGGGCCAATCTAATGAAGGAAATCCTTCAACTGATCTTTACCTATTCGCTGTCGACGTTCATTGTGTCAAATTGACATAAACTAGCCAGCGTGTATATACAAAGTAACAGCATTCCAAAACACACGTCCTTTTCCTCTTTGCTGATGAGGTTTGATGGTGCTTCCTTTCATGCTTTGATGCTTTTTATATCTCATAGGATGGCTGTTTTTAAAACACAAGAGCTTGTGGATCTCCAGGACACAATTTTAAGTCTTATTTCCACTTCATTGGGACTGCTTTGTTCCTACTTAAAAATAGGCTTAAAACTCCATTTCCATATGCAAAACTTGTCTCTCATGTTTAGCATCATTAGTCATTTAATAAGTATGATTAAATCTCTCTAATTCTTGACTGTGTAACTTAAATATTTTCCAACAATTAAAATTATTAAGAATACAAACAATTGTTTTTTACAGCCATGGAAGAGTTTTTACATCATTTTAATAAACAATTTGGGCTGTATGACTTCATTCCATATCAGTTAATGGGGAACAAGGGCTGTTGCTTCTGCCTTATGAAGGATGTCAGCCCCTTAAACAGTACTGTCTGTGACATTCTTCAGTTTTGCAGCAGGGCTCTGCGGGTAGCTGAATCCTAGTTGTTTGTTCTAGAATCACCTGTTAGGAAAGAAATCCTTATGTCTTTCTCTTGTCTTTTTTTCCTACTTTATTAGCATATGTGTACAAAGGGAAATTTTTTTTATCTTGTAAAATACTCATTAAAATTAATACATGTTTTTTTCCTGTAACCTCCTATGACAAATGTCCTAGTCAGACTTCATTACTATATCAAATATCTGAGACAACCATGTTACAAAAGGAAAAGGTCTTTGGCTCACAGTTTGAGGGTCACTTGCCACTTCTGTAATATGTTGGGAAATGCAGGATGGTTCAAATGAACCACTTGTAAGTGGAAAGAAAGAAACAAGGATGAGACCAGGGTCCCCTCACCCGCCTCGAGGGCATCTCCTTAAATGACACAACCACCTCTGAAAGGTTTGTCATCTCCTATTAACACCAAGCTGGAGGTCATGGTCTAGCAAATGAGCCTCAGGAAGACATTCTGGATCACACTACGGCAGCAGCCATTTTCATATTGCATCCACCTAAAAGTTTTAGTCATGTTGATTGACACTTTGTCTTTTATGAATATGCATGAACTTGTAAAGGGCATGAAGATGAACTAGCATATTTTTCTATAGTCTAGGAACTTATGACCCAATATTATGATTCAATCCATCATTGGCTCTTAACAGCCTGCCAAGTCTTCATGCCTTGAGTCTGACATACTTAAGCTCTTCTCTCTGTTCCCAAACCCTCAGCTCTATCAACCCACATTTCTATAGCTGACTAACATCCTGGATCTTCCATGTCCTTAAACATGTCTGACTCTTCTCCTTGAGTGAGTTTAGAGTTTCAGATGTGAAGAAATTCAGAGGATAGTGCTCCCTTCAGGAGACACTAGGAACCACATGGTACATGGTCTACAAAAAAAAAAAAAAAAAAAAAAGAGTTCTCAGAAAAAAATTACACTCATCAGAAAGGAAGGCTAGAGGGAAAGTGACATCACAGTAGGAGTATAGTGAAACACAGTTATTTGATGGGATGGGGAAGCATGCGTGATTGTCTTAGACAAGTGGAGGTGTTTATTCTACAACACTGGGTCTTTGGGATCTTGATGTTCACTTATCTCCTTTTAAAGGAACAATGGGCATTGTTTGATTAATATCTGTCTCATAATTGCCTAACTTTGTGGCTTGGCAATTTCTCCTTTTACCATCAATGAGTACCAAAAAGACTGAGTTTAACCATTCTTTGGTATCCATCATAGGTTCCCTAGATGAGTAACAGATGAAAACTCAGAATTGCTAGAACTTATGTTAATTCTTAGGAAAGGGCTAAGCATTTACAGAATGGCATTTTGGTGAGAATGTAGCAAAACTGAAAATCTAGAAGAATCACAAGTACTGTATATTTGTCCAAGGCATTGAGTACCAGACTACTGACAAATGAATGCAAGATACAAGCTTCATCTGTCAGCTGTTAAAGACTCAAATCATCATCTCCAGAAAATGGAGTCATGGATAGCAATAATACATGGCATGCCAATTTTTTCTTCAAAAGATAATGTAGCAATGAATAAATGAGATACAATACAAGGAGAGCAGTTAGGACAGTGATTACATCACTGTGATAATGGAAGAAAGAGGGGAAATTGTTATGAGATTGAGAGATATGAGGAGGTGCTTGGTATTGGATGCTGGGAAACTGGGTGCACCATCCTCTCGAATCCGGAGGCATGAACTGATAGATCAAATGATGATAGACGGGTTTTTGTCTGTAAATTTAAGGTCTCAAAATGGGAAGAACCATCCTGTCAGCAGAGTGTGAGATGGGCCAAGAGGGCAGGAAGTCTGAGCTAGACCTGAAGTCTGAGTTGGAGTTAGCCCTGAGAGGTGAGAGCATGGGAGGTATCTGGGGAGAAGTGGTGAGTGAGAAGAGTCTGGGAAAGTAAGCTTTTCATTAAAGGGCAGGTGAGACAGAGGCTCTTCTAGGGCTTGAGTTTAAAAGATACAACATAACTAATTTTATTTATTTTTAAATTTTTGTTTGTAAATCTCCTTCATACATTAGCACTCTATATTATTTCTGCTCTCCTCTTTATTCCAACTTATCTTGTATCCCCCATATCCTCTCTCAAACTCATGACCTCTTCTTTAGTGATTTTTTTTGTCCCACGCACACACAACACACACCCCGACACCATACACATACACACTCACATACTCACTTACTGAGTCCACTTACTGTTGCTCACATATACATGTACGTAGGGCTTACCACTTGGGACTGGATAACCTATCAGGGCTCCCCCCTGGGGAAGACTGATTCTCCCTATCTCAGCAGCCATTGGCTGCTTGTAGCTCTTCCAGGTGTTGGACCTTGAGAGATTTTCCTCATCCACATTGGTAGGTCATCTGATGTTTTCATTGCATGGGTCTTGTTTAGGTAAGCATGTGGATGAGGTATCATGGGTGCAGCTTTCCTCTCATGTACAGAAGACACTGTCTCACAGCAGGTATCCTGGTCTTCGGACACTTACAGTCTTTACATTCTATCTTCTAAGATGTTTCCGGAGCCTTGGATATAGGTGTCTTTTCTTTAGAGATTCTATTTCTTTGTTAAATTCTTCTCCTATCTTGAATTGTTTTCATTATTTTATTCATCTGTTTGCATTTTCAGTCTTCATGGAAGCATCTACTCATATCGTCTTTCAGATCCTTGAACATAATTGCTATTTTGAAGTTCTTTGTCTTGAGATTGAACTAAACTGATTTCTTGGACCATGTTAGCATAGGGGTGCTGGCCTGGATGTTGGCGCTTGTGTTTTGTGCTGGGATCTAGTCATCCACAGTTATGATGCTTGTTGTGTTCTCACCTTTGCTGGGTGTGCGTTCAGTTCTTTGGTTTCTATTACTCAACTCTGACAGGTTGTAGACCAGAGGAATGATGGCTTGTCTTTTAGTGTTAGGACCACTCTGGGTCTTGGGGTTCAGACTCTGATTGCTCCAAGATCTGAAGATTAGAAGTCTGGTTTCAAATTCCAAGCAGTACTGATGGGTACATTATAAATAATAGGGGGGGTGTGTGTGGTAGACTAGACTCTGGAGGTCTCTGAAGTGACTTTGGTCTTGTCTTAGTCAGTGTTATACTGCTGTAAGGAGACACCATGACCCCAGAAACTCATAGGAAGGAAAACAATTCATTGAGGCATTACCTGGAGCATCAGAGGTTTAGTCCTTTATCATCATGGTGAGATGCATGGCAGCACACAGGCAGACATGGTGCTGGAGAAGGAGCTGAGAGCTACATTCTGATCTGCTTAGCTGGCTGAGAGAGAGACTCTGGGCCTCACTTGGGCTTCTAAAACCCCAGAGTCCACCCTGAGTGACACACTTCCTCCTACAAGGCCACACATCCCAATCCTTTTAAATACTGCCATTCCCTGGTGACCAAGCATTAAAATTTATGAGCCTGTGAAGGCCACTTTCATTCAAACCACCACAGATCTTCCTCTGCAAAGGGAGACAGAGGCAGAATAGAGACACTCTGGGGCTGGCTATGAATGGCAACCCATCTGAAGGGGATGGAGGTGGTTGGGAAGAGGCTGCAATAAGAGGTCCCTAGAAAGAATAGAATGGGTGAGGAAAAGAGGAACACCGGTGGCTTACCTGGGTCCTAGCCAAAGGTGGCAGCTGTAGGGTCCCTGTAGGTTGTTGGGGAGTTACAAAACAATGGAGGTGGGCTCGGAGGAGTGGTTAAGGAGGGGTTTCAAGTAAGAACTAGGGGGACCTTGGATCCACACCACCAGGAACTGAGGCTCAACGTGATCGTAATGGGCTAGAAGGAGGAACTGGAACCAAAATTAAAATTTCAAATTAACATGTTAATACTCAACAATAGGTTTAGAAAATATGCCCATTGGCCAAATACTTTATTCTCTCTAGATTTAAAGAACATTGTGGTTTGCAAAGCTTTTTAAATTGCTTTGATACAATTGGTTTTTTACTCAGTTTATCTGTTTGCTTTCTGCTTTTAGACAGTCTCACTGTGCAGCCCAGGCTAACTTTGAACTCACCAAAGAGCTTACACTACCCTCCCTCCACCTTGCAACCCACTCCGAGTCTTGTGCATGGATTACAGGTGTGCACAGCCACATCTATTTGGAAGCCTATGAAAATGTGTATGTATGGCAGGAGAAGATTTTAAATCAAAACTTAAAAGAATGAAATCAAGCGCTAGTTGCTTACAGTTTATGTCTTTGTTTGTGCTCTGACAGGAAGCAAGGTGTCTGGATCATCCAACAGACAAATTATTGATTTACATTGTGATCTTAGCATCAGTCCCCATGTCCCAATTCCCCAGTGGGGGATGTGATGAGAGCCAGATGTGCCCAGTACACAAGGGGATTATACCACACGAAAGGAAATCGGAAATTATGATTCTCAGAATTTACAGGATGCAGCTGAGCTAGCTGCCTGTCATCCCCCCGGGGAGAGAAAGACTTTAAGTTTCTTAAGAAAATAAATATCCTCTGAAGAATAAGGTCCCTGGGTTTATTATCCAGAGAATGGAAGTCGATGGCTCCTGGGGAGACATCTGTGAGTCTCCATGGAGCCACTGTAACTTTTAATGATGGCTTGCCATTACAACACCATTAAACCCAGTAATATTGCTCAAAAAGCCCTGACTGTGTATAGCTGTGTAACTGTGATTATGTCTGTACAGTGTCATTCCATCAAAGCTACCAGACATACTTGACTCCGAATCTAGTGTGGATTCTTATATTACAGCAAAAGTAGAGCCTTCTGCTACCAAAGTTTATCCATTATCATTCTTTCAATCACAGCCCAGATTGCTCACTGAGAATGGTTCTGTGTATGTCAGTTCCTGAGTAGAAATAGAATCTGTTATAGTATGACGATGGCTTCTGCATCAGGTCACCTCCAACTGGCGCAAAGCTGCTAATGAGGCATAGCCTCTCCTCTAGACTCTGAACGCTTCCACAGCATAGAGACCCAATCCGTTCTCACCTCTTGCCCTCTATTCCTGCAATACTTCATGTTAATCTCCCTAAGTGTTTCTGTGATAGTTAGATGTGTCTGCCTGTGTCCTGGTCTATGAATATGTTTTGGGTACAAATGTTCCTTAGAGCTAAAGGGGTTTGCAGCACCATAGGAGGAATAACAATATGAACCAACTAGTACCCACAGAGCTCCCAGGGATGAAACCACCAACCAAAGAGTACACATGGTGGGACTCATGGCTCCAGCTGCATATGTAGCAAAGGATGGCCCTGTGGGACATCAATGAAAGGAGAGGCCGTTGGCCTTTGAAGGCTTGATGCCCAGTGTAGGGGAACTCCAGGACAAGGAAGCAGGAGTGGGTGGGTTAGTGAGCAGGGGGAGGGGGAATAGGATACAGAGGTTTCTTTTCAGAGGGGAAATGAGGAAAGAGGATAAAATTTGAAATGTAAATAAAGAAAATATATAATAAAAAAGAAAAGGATAGCATTATTTTCTATAAAAAACCAAAACCAAACCAAACCAAACCAAAACAAAACAAAAAAACAAATGTTCCTTAGGTACTCGCTGTGCACAGCATATCACATTGAACATTTGAGAAGTTTAAAAAGTGCTTACATTGTTATCAATATACTTCGCCTTTCATACTGTATATAATCGATTATCCAAACACATTGACTAGGATTTTAAAAGATACCCATCCATTCTTGCTCAGACTTGATTATTTTATAATATCACTCAAGCAGGAGTCTAAAAGTTGAACCGGCTCAGTTGAATAAGTGGCAAAGGTGTGCTTTTTGAAGGAAGACAGAAACTGTGAGGTAGCAGACAAGAACTAATTGATTCTCATATCAAAATCTGAACACACTGACATAAACAAAATAAGTACAGGCTTGTACAGCCACATGGATTAAAGCTCATGAGTTATAAATTAATGGATTAATGTCTTTGTAGTGCATACTCTATCTAGCTACTGCCATCTTAAAGCATAAACCTTCCAAAGAGTGGCTGACGCAGACCCTAGAAACCTCTACAGAGCTGAATTTGATTCTGTCAGCATGTGTGCTTACTTCGCCTTCATTTCTGTTTTCTCAGTACAGTGCTCTGAACCCACGGGAATCATGGGACATGTGGCACCCCACCCTGGTGGCAGAGGCGTTATTTGCTATTGCAAACATCTTCAGTTCCCTCCGCCTGATCTCTTTGTTCACTGCCAATTCTCACCTGGGGCCTCTGCAGATATCTCTGGGACGAATGCTTCTGGACATCCTAAAGTTCTTATTCATCTACTGCCTCGTGCTGCTAGCCTTTGCAAATGGCCTAAATCAACTGTACTTCTACTATGAAGAAACAAAGGGGTTAAGCTGCAAAGGTATACGGTGTGAAAAACAGAACAACGCGTTTTCCACGTAAGTCAGAGAGGCACTGCTCCTAGTACTGTTCGGCAGACCTGAGAGTGTATGATGTCACAAATGTGAAAAATTTGCCACAAGGATTGCAAAGGAAATGGAGAATTAAAGCTATGAATAATGCAGGAAATGGAATTAACACAGCTCTGAATAGAAACATAGACTTCTGGTGTTAAGAAAAAAATACTGGGCATATTTATTTCAAGTTTTAGTAAATGGTCTTTTTTTTGAATGACCTCATGAAAAGGAAGGGATATATATAGATATGTGTGTGTGTGTGTGTGTGTGTGTGTGTGTGTGTGTGTGTGTGATATATGAATTCATACATAGGAAAAATGTGGAATTCAAAAAGGAAACCTATGTATTATTTACATAAGTGTATATAATATGTCATATATATATTTCAAGTTTTAGTAAATGGTCTTTTCTTTTTAATGACCTCATGAAAAGGAAGGATATATATGTATATATGTATATATATATATATATATATATATATAAATTCATACATAGGGAAAATGTGGAATTCAAAAAGGAAACCTATGTATTATTGACATCTTATAAGTATGCATGTGCACTCAATCGTGTTGGAAAACCTAAATGCTTTTCTGTATTTCCACATGGCCCTTCATATGTTTCTTTTGATTTTTAGTGCAGTATGAAAAAACATGAGCATGTAAGAAACTTCTCCAAAATGAATACTCAAATCTATCCATTAATATCGCCTAGGTAAATTTTCCTGTAAGCTTTCATGAGGATGAACAGTTCTTAACAGCCACTGTGAAGGTGACTTTCATAGGCAGGACTGATGGCAGCCCATGCTCATCATGAGCATGGGAGACTAGTGTCTGTGCCACCACCTCAGAGGTCCGTTTCCTTCCCACTGTGAGACATAGGAGGCTAGTAGGTTAAGAAGCTGGGCTGCTTCCCCCGCACACAGCAATCACAGTTGAATACAAGCTTGTCTTGTCACCTTAATAACCTTCCTTGTGGGCCCTCATAGAATTGTACACACTGCAAAAGAGTAATTTTCTAACTGGAAGGAAAACAGGCATTTCACATAATCTAAATCACCCATAGCTAAAATGTTCTAGTTGGTTTAATCCTGCATCTGTTTGTTTCTATCCTGATATTTAAAACTCCATTTTAATTAACCAGCATCTGTTTATTTGCACAGTTAATCTCACCCTTTTAGATTTGATACAAACTGGCAGTCATAAGTAACCATGCAGTCCTGACTCCCCCCATGTCTCATCTCAGTAGTCCTCAGGTTGACTCCTGAGCCCTCATCAGTGCTCTCTGACCTTGGGCTGCCGGGAGGTGGAGGAACCTCCTTCAGTGGTTCCTTTGATTGCTAGGACCTTATGTGGCATCTTGGCTCAGATGGCTGGAATTATTTTCACGTGTGTGTGTGTGTGTGTGTGTGTGTGTGCTACTTTTTGATTTTTCTTGTGAATTAGTCAAAGGCACTGAGGGCATAAGGCAAATAGAGACCAGAACCACCACCCTCTCTCTATGCCTCTCATAATCTTTCTGGATGTTGTCTGCTGGCTGATGGTCTCTGCGGCTTTCTGACAGAGTCCACTATCCTGAGCTCCACCTCTCTTAAAAGTTTTGTTGGTTTTTAGTGCATATCCTATTACAAGCTATTTGCTGAGCCCCCCTCCTGCATGGTTGCTGCACCCTTCCTGTGTGGCGCTACACAGCACCTACGACTGAGTCACCTCCCTCCCTCATCCTCTGTAAGGTAATGGAAAAGATCGCATTCACAGCCCAGCCCTCCTCACTTGCCTGATTCCTCTCACAGGCTACTCTTAACACTATCCTGCTTCCTGACTTTCTAAAATTTCAAGGCATCCTTTTGTTCCTAATTCTGTTTTATAATTTATTGTTTTTTATTGTTTTATATTTATTGAATATAATATCAGACCAAAACCATTATAGTTTAGATGCACAATATAAGTTATCTGACATACATCTACTCTCCAAATAAGTTTGCTGGATTGTTCTAACTTAAGTATGGTTTTAGTTTATCTGTACCCATGATTTCTTTCATGATTTGAAAGGCAATAGATAACTGCATATCTCGGATATCGTAGGACTAAGTCATCTGCCACTCTCTCCCAGAGATCTTTCATCTAAATTATTTTCCTGTAAATGACAATTACATTTCTCTCAATGATATTAAAAGCTAAATAATGCAACTAACTCTGAATATTATTAAATAGGCTGTGTCAGGCTTAAGCTTATCCTTAGATGACTCTTGTTTTTATGTAGCAGATGTCTGTCACTGTAAGAGAGACATATGGTGATACTTGGTGTCTCTTGTTAACTATCTACATTTGATCTCTGCTTTCACATTCAGTTTTCTTTCCACAAAAATTTTCACTTTATTACACATTGTTCCAGAGACCGTATTCCAAATGGTATTAAAATTAATTCATATAAGACACCTAACACAGTGTCTCTACTATCAGAGATCCCCAAAGACAGTAGCAAATCTGAAACACTATTTTTGGTAGAGTGCCATTTCTCATTTGTTTCATTAACTTCTTACTCCTTACCCGCCCCAGACTTCAGTTGTCCATTTCCTTTCTTTCATTCGTGATACCCTATATGAACACGTTTCTATACCTCTCAGTCATTCTTCATTTAGCTCCTGCTTCTCCAAGACTTCACCAAAATCACTTAAGAAAGTACATGGTAGGGCATTCTGATCACTGGTTCTAGGGGACGTTTATCATCTTACATCACTCGCTGTGACTCCTAAAGAAAACTTCCAGTCTGAGACCATTCACCAATCTCTTTCCAAACTGTCACTTTCTCATCCCCAGCTCTCCCAGTTCTCTTAGCCAGTGTTCCTATAACCCACACACAGAGATCAAGTGAAACAGAAACCCAGGTTTAGCAGTGTCCCTCCCTCTTCCATCACATGGCCTTTGTTAAGTTCCCACAGTCAGCATCATTATCTTGTCAATATCTTCCCTTGTGCACTGTCCTGGCCTAAGTCTACATTCTCAGGCTACACGTCCTGTTCTGTCCTGTCCTGTCCTGTCCTGTCCTGTTCTGTTCTGTCTGTCTGTCTGTCTGTCTACTTCCTTCTCAGAAAAGGTATTTCTAGAACAAGATTAGAGGCTCCACCATTCAAAATACCCAAATGATTTCCTGTCTCTTACCAGATTCACCATCTCAGTCCTTCAGTGATCTGGCCTTTACCTCTCTTTTAAGTTTTGTCTCCAGGGTCCTAACATTATTTTACTTTTCCCCAACAAGTTTGTTCTGAATCACCAGTGTATTATTTCCTTTCCCATTTCACTGCCCCCTATTTTGCCTTCACATCTTTCAAATTTTCATTCTTCTCAGACATGCTTTTCCTAACCCACATCCCAGATGCTCTGGCTGTGCACTCTCAGTGAATATAGACTGTGCTTTGGGTCTCATAAAAGTCTACATTTGTCATCAGCAAGTAGATGCAATTCCTACCTCCTTTTGTGTTTTACAGTTTTCTCACCGACATGGAAGAAACTGCATGTCACTAAAAAGACACCAACTATTTGGTGTCTGAAATAATTCTATGCAGAAGTTTGGCTAACTGTCTCCTGCAAAGGGCCTCTCCTGTGAAACGAAAGGCCACGAGCCTTAGCACAGTTCTTTTTTTTCTTTTTTCTTTTATTGCATTATGATGAGAAAAGTTACAAAATTTCAATTTGTCTGAATTTATTAACATTTAAAAACATATTTTAAGTAAATAGAATTAAATCGCATTCTTGTTTCCCTTTTGTACCCTAACTCCTCCCAGAGACCCCCTCTTCAATACCTACAATATTTTTGTCATATTCCTTAAAATTTATAAAATATTATAACAATAAAAATGAGTATTATAAAAATTGTTTGATATAAAACAACAATCAGTTTAACAGTGTTATGTAGAGGCTTGTCTACAGCAATACTGAAAATAGATACATTTTCCTCAGTATAAATTTTAAATAACTCCAAACATATTAGCTGTATATTTCAAAATAATACATCACTACTAGTATTTCCTTAAATGAACATAAATATATAAAGTCTTTTTGTTTGTTTGTTTGTTTTGTATTTAGTAGAGTTTAAAATCTTGGCTCTTACTGTGGTACAAGCCCAAAATAAGAACAATTTTTAGACATTGGATTTCATTGTAATAAGGCTGTACTTCAATGACCCTCAAATCACCGAAGGATTTTACCTCCATCATAGCTAAGCTGAGAGTTAACAGTTCTGCTGGGCCAAGGAATAAATTGTAGGCACGATTTTTGGATACAGACTTCCTGCTATGGTCAAAACTATTTGACTTGAGTGAGTGGCTTTATTCTCAGCCCACAGAAAACAGGTTACATTCATTTAAGAAATGGTGTGTGTATTAAGATAGTCTATCCATAAAGTCATTCACCAACTGTTTCAATGAACAATGGTTCTGCTTGGAGGGTGGCACAGACATTAGGTGTGGGTAAGAATTTGTTTCATTGGCTGTGATAATTTGGAAAAGCCTTCATCTCAGAGAAAGCATAACTTGTAAAGTCCTCTTCTTCAAACTTGATACAAGAGCACAAATGTCAAGCAAAGCATTCAGTCTCACTCTTTGTTGTTCTCTTTCCTACAAACCACCTCCCAAATTAATTGTCTATGTCTTCCTTGGGTATATAAATACTTTTGAAATATATAAACTGTTCTGAAACCATAGTATAGTGTAAAAACACAAAATAAACAATACTAATAGAGAGGCTGAGATAGGAGAAGCAAGATTTCAAGAACCTTATGTTGTACACAGCAAGACACTGTCACAAACAAGCTGAAAGTATATATAGATTGTACAATATTGGACCTATTTCTCCAATTACCAAATTAGAGAGACCATTGGATGACAATCAACAAATTTCTAATTCCTCATATTTTTGGATTTCAATCGCTTAGGATATGTTGATAATATTAACTTTCATATTAAGATATTAAGAAAAGTTATTGTTACTTCCTGTTGTTTTTGTTGTAAGAGGTGGAATTAGATTTGTGTGGATTTGTTGAAAGATTACTTTCTTGCTTCTTCTAGGGTGTAGTTTTGCTCCTTATGTTGATGTTTTCCATCTATTATCCTTTGTAGAGCTGGATTTGTGGAAAGATATTGTGTAAATTTTGTTTTGTCATGGAATATCTTGTTTTCTCCATCTACGGTAATTGAGAGTTTTGCTGGGTATAGTAGCCTGGGCTGGCATTTGTGTTCTTGTAGGGTCTGTATGATATCTGTCCAGGATCTTCTAGCTTTCATAGTCTCTGGTGAGAAGTCTGCCGTAATTCTGATCAGCCTGCCTTTATATGTTACTTGACCTTTTTCCCTAACTGCTTTTAAAATTCTTTCTTTGTTTAGTGCATTTGGTGTTTTTATTATTATGTGTCGGGAGGAATTTCTTTTCTGGTCCAATCTATTTGGAGTTCTGTAGGCTTCTTATATGTTCACGGGCATCTCTTTCTTTAGGTTGGGGAAGTTTTCTTCTATAATTTTGTTGAAGATATTTCCTAGCCCATTACATTAGGAGTCTTCACTCTCTTCTATACCTATTAACCTTAGGTTAGGTCTTCTCATTGCATCCTGGATTTCCTGGATATTTTGGGTTAGGAGCTTTTTGCTTTTTGCATTTTCTTTTACTGTTGTGTCAATGTTTTCTATGGTGTCTTCTGCCCCTGCGATTCTCTCTTCTATCTCTTGTAGTCTGTTGGTGATGCTTGCATCTATGACTCCTGATTTCTTTCCTAGGTTTTGTATCTCCAGGGTTGTCTCTCTTTCTGATTTCTTTATTGTTTCTATTTCCATTTTTAAATTCTGGATGGTTCTGCTCATTTCCTTCATCTGTTTGATTGTGTTTTCCTATAGTTCTTTAAGGGATTTTTGTGTTTCCTCCTTAAGAGCTTCTAATTCTTTACCTGTGTTCTCCTGTATTTCTTTCTTTTTTCTTTTTTTTTTTTTTTAGATATTTTCTTTATTTACATGTAAATTTCTCCATTCCCAGTTTTCCCTCCAAAAACAAAGAAACAAACAAAAATAACAAAAACAAACCCCTGTTGCCTCCCCCCTCCCCATGCCTGCCACCCCACCCTCTCCCACTTATTGGCCCTGGCATTCCTGTATTTCTTGGAGGGTGCTATTTATGTCTTTTTTAAGGTCCTGTATCATCATCATGATAAATGATTTTATATCTGAATCTTGTGTTTCCGGTGTGATGGTATGTCTAGGACTTGCTATGGTGGGAGAATTGGGTTCTGATGATGCCAAGTAACCTTGGTTTGTGTTGTTTATTTTCTTACGCTTGCCCCCCACCCTCCTCAATCCCCCCACTCCCCCATCCCTCACCCCCACCCCAACATCTGGTTATCTCTAGTGCTACCTGCCCTTGCTAAATCTGACTGGAGTCAGTCGTTCCTGTGATTCTGGTTGTATCAGAACTCCTCAGAGTCAGGCTGTCTCTGTGATCCTGTGATTCTGGGATCCTGTGACCCTGGGCTTGTTAGAGCACCTGGGGGTGCAACAGCTTCCTCTGGGTGTTGTGGGACTGGCTACAGAGCTTGTGCCCAAGGTCTGCTCAGGACACCAGCCCAGAGAGACCAGAAGGAACCTGAGCCACTTTGCTGGCAGAGTTCCTGTGTGCCTGGTCCTGCAGGTCCCAGTTACTCCTGGTGTTGGGACAGATGTTTGGGTCCACCTCACCTCTGATCCTGAGAGTGTCAAAGTGCCTGGGAGTGGAGCTTCCTCTGGGTGTTGTGGGACTGGCTGCAGAGCTTGTGCCCAAGGTCCGCTCAGGACACCAGCCCAGACAGACTAGCCTTAGCACAGTTCTGATCAAGTAAAGCTCATTTGTATGTATTGGAGTGAGGGCCAAATTCCCAACGTCTTAGGCCAGCTAGCTAAGGTCGTACTTTATATATTTTACTATGACCTTGTTGGGGTGGATAACAAAAATTAAATGTTGAGTAGGGTCTCAGCATGAGTTTGTTCATTATCATTTCAGTCTCCTAGAACAAGAAGAAATGTCAGCTCAGAACACCATACTGGTTTTACTTTGTTTTGTTTCTCTAGTTCTCAACATTTAGGTGAGGAGGGTCATAGACATTTAAAAAAATTAACAGCTGAAAAATACCTTCAAAGGGAAATAAATAAAATGTTATTTTGATAAAAACAAAACCCTGACCCATATAAAGTGGGTCTTGAGTTTAGAGATCACCATGGATTTTGTGGCATGTCAGTTAATTAGGTTGTGGCATTACCTTGGGAAATTAATAAGCATTTCCTAAAAACATTCGTTCCTTTCACTAATGCCATGTGGAAAATCTCAGCCACATTAAGGCCCTCTGAGATGTGATTCAACTAACAACTCCTAAATTTATGGACAGTGTGGGTCTCTGTGGATTTGAGAATCAGTAATGATTAAAATATTCCTGGAAGCAGTGGCTTTGAAATATTAACCTACATAAAAGTCCAGCAAAGAAACAACTCATTCAGGGATACCTTAATATCAGGAGCTTAGTTCACACAAGGAGCAGATATATTTTAGCTAGGCGAAATGTTCTATAAATCTCCCTAGTTTCATCCCACTAAACAAAGGGAAAGAAAAAAAGAAAATTCTATAGTTGGTCACAAAATGTCTTTTTTGCATTTCCCACGCTGAATCTTAATTTTTAAAATGCCCGTAGATATTTGCTAAACGATTGCTAAATGACCATTCTCTGAAAAAAAATTATTTCTTTCAGACAGAAGCAAATGGGGGCTTTCAACCATGGCAGCCCTTTAATCTGTATGGTTGCTTTGATGGGAATGCTTTAGGAGGCAGCCATAATGAAAAGGCACTCATCATGTCACTGCTCTGTAACTTTGTTTTTTCTTTCCTGTGTGGTACATGTGTGTATATATACATGCCGTTATACATGTGTGCTTGTGCATATGGAAGACAGAGGTTGAAGATTGGTGTCTCCCTCCACTTAGCTTCAGTTCATTGAGGAGTGTCTCTCACTGAGCCCAAAGCAAACTGATTTAGCTAGCCTGGCCACCAGCCCCAGGCATCCCTGGTCTCCACCCCCTAAAGACTCAGATTTAAGCAAAAGCCAAACATGCCCAGCTTTTGTGTGGGTGCCCGGGATCTGGACTCCAGGCATTGGCTTACACAGCATGTGCTTTATCTACTGAATCAAATCTCAGCCACATTGTGTAAAACTTCCCGAGATGCTCGCTCATGTCAGAACAAGCACATCTGAATTATCATTTTATATTCGTATTAATAGTCATCACTTTGGGGAAAGAAAGGATGCAGTAAATCATATTAAATTCAAAGGATGCCTAAGAGTTACTAAAACTTAAGGAATTGGAATCTTGCACCAAAATGAACTGTTTCCATGAACTTTTCTACAGTCGATGAGTTCACTTGAGTCTCCATGACAATTTGGGGACCCACCTGGGCTCTCCCATATGAACACATCTTCACCTTCTCATGCAACACCCTTTCTTCTGGCTAAATGTGGTCAAAGCAACACCTTTATCACAGTTATCTATTGCAGCATTTAACTATTCTAAAATGTAAAGAAACATTAGATTTCATCTCCTAGAATCAGCTTCTCAACTGATTGAAATATGAAGCTTTCAGCTTTCAAAAGCAATAGATTTGCAGAAATGAGGTCTAAGTGGCAGTTTAGACATATTTGGTTAAACTTCTTGGATCGTGAGGGCCAGAAGTGAGTTGTGTCAGTAACAGCCATTCTGCTGTAAGAAGATACACAGAACTGAGCCCTCAGGTCCTCTGACCAAGGAGGATAAGCCCAGCTTTAGGAAGAGAGAATTAACACAGCTGGCCCAGGGGGGTTCCATCCTCATCAGTCTCAGTATAATGCAGTGTCTCCCTGTGTGTTCTTCTTTCATATCCTATGGTTTATTCATCCTTTGTTATCTACATCTCAGTGTATACTGTGGCAAACCTCTCACATACCCTATTGCCAATGAGCCTCATCAACTCTCTCTCAGGCTCTTTGGACACCTACATCATCTCGGTATTCCCTCCAGAGAGGAAGTCTGGTCATGTTCCCTATAGGTCGTTAGCCTCATGCATTCTGTCTTCCTGGGTCATCTGACCATAGCTGACCTTGTATTCGCTGGGTGGGCAGCTCAGGATGGGGTCAGGGAGCTACACAGCTGGAATGTGGTTGGCTTGTTCTCTGAATGGGATTCTAATCTAGGCCCAGTCTTTCTAAAGACTGAAATTCCACCCCCTCAGACTCCATGACAGGTACCCCAAGGTTTTTTTCTCCATTATTTTTAATAAAATGTAAATATAGTCATATTTTGAACATTTCCATGAGTCTAAAACCTTTACCATCAACTTACTATACCATGTTAATGTGTTATACAAAACATTAAAACAAACAATTCTTAATTTGGGTGCAAGTGATTTTGAGATTATTATATTTTCTCATGTTAAAACAAAGGAAATTTCCCTTTAAATAAAACAACCAGAATTCACTTGTTAACCTGAGTGAGTAAAATATGCCTTAAAATTAAAATAAATTATAGTATGTAAGCACTCTGACACTATCTGTTGTCTAATGCAGTATATGATGTACAGGTCCAGTTATAAACGTAAAAAATCTGAAAACCAAATGTAATCTTTGTTTTAATCTTTCCATAACTAAAAGTGAACCAGAAAAGGCCTGACTGGCTCTCATCAGGTAGTAAACTTTAGCATTAACTCTCCTTCAGAGATGGAGGACAGAACTCAACAAGCTGTCTATTAACAAATAGTAAATATTTTAAACACTGTGAGTCAGTTGTTCTCAGATGCAATTGTGTATTTCTGCCAGCATGGCCAGCACAAAACCAACCATAGACAATACCAAAGTAAGCAAGGGTGACTGTGTCTCGTAAAGATGCTGATAAAAACCTTACATAAGTTCCATGTGTCGCCGGGCGGTGGTGGCTCACGCCTTTAATCCCAGCACTTGGGAGG
>NW_022196898.1:4825065-4827197 GCF_008632895.1 Mastomys coucha
AAAAAAAAAAAAGTTCCATGTGTCATAAATATTATACTATCATCTCTGTATTTTCCTCCAACCATGTAAGAAATTATAAACTATTCCTACCACAGCAATTATATATTTCCAGAATCTGAATTCTCCTTTATCCATTTGCTCCAGCAAAGAAAATGTAGGTTTCAATGTGCATTTGGATAGTATAGTAAATAGGACAAAGTAGTATAATTTTTGTATCCATGTGATAAAAGTACTCTAATTTATTTTATTAAGTTTAATTCATAATTTTTGCATTAAATTCATAGCATATATATGTACATACATATGATATACATTATAAGATTATATTACTGCTTTCATATTTTATTCCAGGTTATTTGAGACACTACAATCCCTGTTTTGGTCAATATTTGGACTCATCAATCTCTATGTTACCAATGTCAAAGCCCAGCATGAGTTCACTGAGTTTGTTGGGGCCACCATGTTTGGCACATATAATGTCATCTCTCTGGTTGTCCTGCTGAACATGTTAATCGCTATGATGAATAATTCTTACCAACTAATTGCCGTAAGTTGACAATTTACTTTTAACTCAATATCCTTTCTGTATAACGTTGTTCTCACCTCATCAGAAGAAATAAAGCTATAATTTGCTGTTGAGGAGAAAAATATCAGAATTGTAAATGGTTATTGGTGGTGTATGTAGACAATAGTATAGCATAAATGGCTGTGTATTAATCCATTTTTATACACAGAGTAATAGGGAAAATTAAGTCAGCCTATATTGCCAGGGAGCCACCACCATCAAACACCTTAGAATGAGACAGGTCATCTGTCAGCAGCCCATCAGGCCCAGCATCATCTCTGTGCCTGTGATCTGCTAACTCAGCATAAACAAACCCACGCCAGCTTGGAAAGATGAAAATAAATCTTAGAGATAAATTTGGTAAAGAAAGAAATGTTTTTCTTAAAGCCTAGAAAAAGCAGAGGCTGGAGAGATGGCTTAGCATTTCAGAGCGCTGGCTGCCCTTCTAAAGGTCCTGGGTTCAATTCCCTGCACCCTCATGGAGCTAATGACAGTTTATAACTCCACTCCCAGGAAATCCAGTGTCCTCTTCCGGCTTCAGCTGGCACTAGGCACACATGTGGTACACAGACCCATGAAACTGAATTTCTAAAAGCTTAGTAAATACAACAAATATAGAAATAATCTTGAATTCTCCAGACCAATATGTGACATAATATATATTATTTAAAATTCTGGCTTGCAAACAACATATTACAACAAACATGGACTCAGAATGTTGGCAGCATCTCTGTACCTAGCTTGGCAGTGATGGCTTTCTGTTTTTTTTTTCCCAGTGGATATATGTAGTGTCTAAACAAAACAAAACAAACAAACATCTGACAACAAACACAAAACTTATTCATAATCTTACAACTTCTGCCTAGGCATAGTTGTTTAAATCCATAATCCCAGAAATCGAAAGGCTGAGATGGGCAGACCATCTTGAATTCAAGGCTAGCCTGAGCTAGATAGTATATTCCAGACCAGCCTAGGCTAAAACATGAGATACTGTGTCACAAAACGCACCACCAATAAGAAAAATGTCTTACCTACCGACTGATTATGATTGTGTAAATGCCCTTTACCAAGGACTGTTGTGGAAACACTGCAGCAATGGAGGTAGAGTCTTTGTCCATGTAAAACTTTGAACTTACAAACTCGTGGTCTAAGTCTACAGGCAACAGCTATCTTTACAAACTGAAACTCACTATGGCACAAAACATGCATGAAAAGTATTTCATAGCCACCCCTTAGTGTACAGCATAACTAGATGCTGTCCATTTTTTTCACACATAGCAGCAGTTACAGTGTGCCGTTGAATCTATAGCAGAACTTCTGAACTGCTACTGTGATCTCTGTCAAGTAGGACTCTGAATTTTAGTTTGATTTTCTTCACAAAGGTAAATTTTTCTCCTATCTCTCACTGATGAAAAAAAAAGCAGGACATGAGAATACAATGTTTGTGTGTTTGATTCACAGGCTATATGTAAGAATTCCTCTGGCTCTACTGACCAGGGGATGAACACCAGAATTTGTGACTACACAGAACCTCATGGAACACCCAAGAGCCTGAAGCTTTTGTTTT
>NW_022196898.1:4827207-4847426 GCF_008632895.1 Mastomys coucha
TTGTTTGTTTGGTTTTTTTTGTTTCTATTGTTTTGTTTTGTTTTGTCTAGACACTACATATATCCACTAGAAAAAACAAAAACAAAAAAACAAAAAAACAGAAACTCATCACTGCCCAGCTAGGTACAGAGACGCTGCCAACATTTTGAGTCCATGAAACATTAGATGCCCCAGCTTTGTCCAGAAGAAAACATTACTCAAGAGTAGTGTGACATTGACTCGTTGCTTTTTTAAAATCAATCTTGGTTTTATAGGCAATGGACAGAAAACAATCCTCCCATCTTCCATTTTCTTTAGCCCAAATGCTGAAACCATTGTAAGACAGACAAGCATTGGGACCCTCAGTGTCACGTGAGGGGAAACTCCTTGGGATGTTTGCATGTTGAGCATTGAAGTCTGTGTCTCCCAGAATCACAGCACTGACTGCGAGCCATAGGGTAAATCAAAGAATGTAGAAAGGTTAACACAGCTGTAAAAAAAAGTCTTCTCATACTTTTACATTGATCATAAATTTCTTATGCATCTACTGTGTATCAGTCATATACTTGATTTCTTAAAAGTTCTTTGTCTCAAAACATATAATAGGAACAAAAGAAATTAGCAAATAATTTCAATGTTGAAGAGAGAGAGTAGAACCTGCTGTGAATGTGCCTCCTCTGCCATCCTACATTTCCCTGGGGTGCATAACTTGAACTGAACAATGGTGTATGAGGCATGTAGTCTCATGATCATGCTGGACTAGCAGATGATATTTGGCCACCATCCTGGGACACAAAAATCCTGATTAATAGCTCTTGTATGATAATCACACCCAGACTCATTGTTGTGGTGGAGGCAGTATGCTGCATTATGTGTTGGTGGGATTTCTCTGTAAATTTGCACTAGTAGTGTGAAGGTGAGGAGAGTTATCCATGTGGAAACGTATCTGCTAAGACATTCCCTGAAACACCAAATGCTCATGGGTGAGCATCCATCCACGTGGCACTCAACTAAGCAGTATATACAAGGTCTGAGCTGAGGTGTAAAGCTGGCACCTAATGAGACTGAACCAAGAAATTTCCAGAGTTAGAACTGCAGCATTGCCTCCCAGTCATAACTAATCACCATGGTCTCTTTAATACACAACTGTAGATCTCTGTTTTCCTGAACAAGGATGGACAGAGTGACAGAGACATATGTCCGTACTGGGTAAGCCATTGTCTGTGGAAGTTAGCAGTGTTTTTATAAGCCATCTAATTAATGCTCCAGGAACTACTCTGTGTCAGTCAGGTTCAGATAGTCTGTAAGGTTTGTATTACCTTGTGAATTATGAAGCCAGTTGTTATTTTCTCTCATTCAGGATCATGCAGATATAGAATGGAAATTTGCTCGAACAAAGCTTTGGATGAGCTACTTTGAAGAAGGTGGTACCTTGCCCACACCTTTCAATGTCATCCCAAGCCCCAAGTCCCTGTGGTACCTGGTCAAGTGGATATGGACACACTTATGTAAGAAAAAGATGAGAAGAAAGCCAGAAAGCTTTGGGACTATTGGGGTAAGGACACATCCTATTAGTGTTATACAAGCTGTTGAGCATGCGTTTATATAGAGTTGATTTACTGAATATGGGCAGATCTTATGCCTTTCTATCCTGACTGATTGCACACAATAAAGTTTAACTGTGCATCACTTGTGTTCAACTCCCTGACAGGTAACTAGGACTCTTCCCCAGCTCGTTTTCTGAATGAAAGACATCACTCACATTTCAGTAGGATCTACCCTCTTCAAAGAGGCCACCCTATTCTGTTAGCCTAGGCTTGGGGCCACAGGGCTCTTTCTCTGTGCTCTGATTTCTAGCTTTTCTGCAATTGCAACAGTGATTTATCTGTGGCATAGCTAACACTTGTCTCTTTCTCCCTCTGAACTGTAGAGTCCATGAGGAAAGATGCATGTTGTAGTGTCATCAAGTCCTAGTGTCTAGCACTGAATCCTTCATTTAGGATGATGTTGGCTGCAGGTTTGCCAGCTATAGCCTTTATAAGTCTTTATTAAGATCTGTCCCCTTCAGTCCTATAGCTGAGAGACTCCATGACTACAGAAACTCATATAAAGGAAAGCATTAAATTTAGGATTGTTTATAGTTTCAGAGAGGCTTAGTCCATTGTCATCATGGCCCAAAGCATGGTGACATGCAGGCAGACATGGTGCTGGAGAAGAAGCTCAACAGTTCTATATCTGGATCTGCAGGCAACATGGAGAGAGAAAGAGGGTGGGGATAGCTTTGGCTTCTGAAATCCCAAAGCCTAATCCCAGTGACAGGATTTCCCCAACAAGACCACACCTACTTCAACAAGGCCATACCTCCTAATCCCTATCAAACACACCACCCCGTAAGGGCTACCTATTCAAGTACATGAGCCTATTTTAGGCCATTCTCTTTCAAATTACCATATTTACTCCCTGGCTCCCATAAGCTTATGTCCAGAACATAATGCAAAAAATACATTCAGGCCAATTTCAAAAATCCCTATAGTCTGTCACAGACCCAACCCTGTTTAAAAGTTAAAGTCTCGCTGGGCAGAGGTGGCGCACATCTTTAATCCCAGCACTTGGGAGGCAGAGGCAGGCGGATTTCTGAGTTCGAGGCCAGCCTGGTCTACAGAGTGAGTTCCAGAACAGCCAGGGCCACACAGAGAAGACCTGTCTCGAAAAACAAAACAAACAAAAAAAAGTTGAAAGTCTTTTCTGAGACTCAAAGCAGTCTCTTACCTGTATTCACCTGTAAAATCAAAAACCAGATCATATACTCTCAATGTACAATGCCACAAGATATGTATTATTCTTACAAAATAGAGGAAAGTGAGCATATTGAGGTAACACTGGACCAAAGAAAGGCCTAAAAGAAGCACGGCAAACTCTAAACTCTGTATCTCCATGTCTGATATCAAAATGCTCTCCAGATCTCCAACTCCTTTCAGCTTTGTTGACTGCAACACAATTCTATCTCTTGGGATGGTTCCGTACTTGGTCAACAGCTTTCCTCAGGAAGTATTCCACAGCCAGATCTGCATCTTCAAAATCTTGGGGTCTCCAATGAAATCCAGGATTCACCTTCACAGCTTCTTGCAAGAGAGGACTCTATGCAAGGACACCCCTGACATACACCTAGCCTCAGTGACTTTACTTAGTCTAAAAGGGAGATTTCATAACCCGTTCTTGTTTCCAAAGCTGCCACGTTCTGCTGCTTTCTGGGACTGGAACTTGGCTACCTCATGCAAATACATTTTTACCGAGGTCTGTTTTCAGTTGTTTCCTTCACAACTTAAGCTTTCTTTTACTTTTCACAAGTTGGAAGCATATGTGTAGGGGGCTTGCCCTAAGGTGACCACTTCCTTTATTTCATTTAATATCAGGCTTTGCTTTAAACTTTTTTATCTCCATGAGCACTGGAGTTATCTCCATTATACTTCTTGGTGCTCCTTTTACCCTCAAACTGTACATTTATTTTGTTTTCCTTGCTCAGCTTGCTCTTTTCCATTATAGATTTCCATAAAACTGGCTACTAAAAAACCAAGAGACACAGTCCATACTAGGCTGTCTTGAAATCTCCTCTGCCAATGCAAAACTCTTCAGTTTATCCTCAGGCAGACATTTTAAAAAAGGACACAATGGAGCCCCATTTCTTGCCAAAATATCACAAGGACAACCTCTAGGCTACTTACTGATATTCTCTCTGAAACCTCATGAGCAGGGCCATCTTTGTCTTCATTGCTCTCAGTACCACTGTCTTCCCTGCTCCTACCACTTTGGCACATCGATCCTGCTTAGAGCATTCAGCTGCTCTCCTAATCTAAAGTCCCAAAGTCAGCATTTCACCAACAGCAAGCATGGTCACAGCCATACTCCAGTTCCCAGTGCCAACTTCTGTCCTAACACCTAAAGACCATGCATGCAAATATATGAGTATATGGGGCCATTACTACTCAAACCACTACAGGTCCTGGTATTCTGAAAGCTTCTATTCGGCTTTGAGCTGAGTTTTTCAGTTCCAGCTTCCTTTCAGCTTGACTTCTCCTTAATCTTTCTGTCTATTTAAAAAATTCAATTTTCAAATGCTAAATTGGCTTTATCATTTTCTTCAACTTTATGTCTATGTTTTCTTGAACATCACTTAGGCATTTCTTGCTACTCTCTTTAAGTTCATTGGAGTGTTTGTTCTTGCCTTTTTAAACTTCTTGATTTCTTTGAAGTATATGAGTGTTGTTTTAAAATCTGTGTCCTGTGTTATTTTAACATCTGTGTTCATGCAGATTATTCTCATTGGAAACCATTTCTACAGAAGTCCTTGGTTGGGGTCAGAGACATGCATTCTTGTTAAAGACCATTTTTATAGGAGTTTGTTTGGTGGCTGGGACATAGTGTCTTGGCCTTTCCTATTGTTTTTGTTTTGCTATGTGACCTGGGCATGTGGACTTCTTTCATGTGTCTAGTCTGAGAGTCTTGCCTGTGTCATATTGGGCCAATGTGGCAGCTATGTATCTTGAGGTGGCCTTGGGAGTGTGGAGATGGCATGAGTAGGATTAATTTAGAGGGAATTCACCAGAAAAAGTGTGCAGAAGCTGTAAAACTAGAACCAGAGCCTGGATTGTGGTTCTGGAACTGGCAGGTGAGAGCCTTCCCTCTTGTCCTTGACTACACACTCTCATGGTTTGGGATCAGCTTTCACAGGCTCTCTCCTACATAGAGTACCATGGATTGTCCATTCAACCCAGTATCAATTCTAATCCCAATGAGAAATTGACAGGCATGAGAGAGTTGCTGCTCAGGGTTTGTTTGCTTCTATATACTATTTCCTCTGAGCTTGAGGAATCACAGTTGGAGAATATATGTGACCTTACAAATCATAGCTGGCTTAGGAAAATAATATAGAAAAACTTCTTAGTAACTTGCTGTCTTTATCAATTATTTTAAGAAAGAGTAGAATTCTTTTACTCTAAATGTTTGAGTTGTCCTCTAAGCTGTGTTAAATTCAAATAATTTTTAAAATGTTGTAGAATAATGAATTGAACAGAAAAAGTCTTTCGGGGACCACAGTAAGCATCAATGGCATGTGTTCCACATGTCAGTAACTCAGGTAGAATTTGAGGTGTATATGAGATATGGAGGTGGGGCCTCATTCCTGAAGGCACCTGTAGAGAAAGTACAGCAGTAAAGATATTACAATAATATCTGCTAAACAAGCTAATCAATATGTTAATGTGGTAATACCAAAGATGCTATACAAACAATGCATGCAATAACTGGCATTGTATGTAAGATATGTGCAAAATGTTTCTGGGATGTGCACATTCAGCTTACTCCTTTCTGGATCAAAATTTAATTGCTGCATTTCAATGTAAGAATTCTTTTGAGGCAGGGTTACATTATGTAGCCCAGTCTAGCCTGAAACTCTCAGAGATGCACCAGCCTTTGTATCCTCAGTGCTGGGATTAAAAGGCTGCACCACTACACCTGACTAAATTTCTAAGATTGTTGTAAATGGTTCTTCAAGGGGAAAAGACAACAATGATTATGTTACTTTAGTCAATATGGCCTAGTATATTACTCTACATATAAGTATTTTGATTTTAAAAAAAGGAAAGCCAACTCATGGAAATGTCTTTCACATTTACATTTTAGGCAAATCAGGGGGAACCTGAGGTTTTAATATGCCTATGAAACTTGTTAAAATCTACGACACTCTCATCTTAATACTACATCCTCCTGTTCTTTCCACACAAAGGCTAGAGGACCACTCTCAGAACTGTCTCTCTGCTGTCTCCAAAGCCTCTCACTGACAGTCATTAGTCTATAGCACCTCTAGTTCTTAAGTACAGGAAGGTCTTGAATTTCATTTGGACTTCCTCCCTTCTAAGCATTAAGGAACACAAACCTTGGCTTGCTTCTGATGTCAGAAAAAAATTAGTTCTTTCAAGGTGTGTAGTCACAGATGCATGACAACAGATGACATCCAGTTTTCTATTTAAAGACCGATTCCCATTTTTCAGAAGGAGACCTTAAATAGTGTGAGTTCCAGAGTTTTCTTGACTATAGATTACTGTCCTCAAAACACAAAATTCTTCTGATTTTCTAATTTTAAATTTACATCTTTGGCTCCAATCTGCACAGCAAGATAATTTAAGCTAATTGGCCATAAACTATTAATTTTTTCCTTTGAATATACACTTTTTAATGTTTTATTGTGCATGCTTTAGTGATTTGAGAATTTATGTCAAACCAAATATTCTGAGTCATACCTGACTCTTCCACCTTCTTTGCAGCATCAAATAGCTCTTATTTTCTCCCCTTAAGGGTCTTGGGTAACCTTTGTCCCAACCAAACAGAATTTAGTCTTTTTCTACTCTCTAAAGATGTAATAATTTGGCTTGTGAACTCTTAGTTGTGGTGTGAGTCTGTATGTGTGTGTTTGTGTGTGATATTGGTATAGTTTGCTTTTATCTACAAAACAAAAAGAACATACACTGAATGTTATGAAACTGGCCCAGAAAGGTGGTTCAGTGGTGAAAGGTGTTTTCTGCTAAGCCTGAAGAGCTGGATCCAGTAGACCGAGAGAACCAACTCCTAAAAGTTATTCTCTGACTTCTGTATATATGCTATGACATGTGTGTCCATACACACACACACACACATATATGCATATGCAAAGTAAATGCATGCAGTTTCATTTTTTAAAAAGATGGTTGTCAGACTGTAAAAGAGTTAATGAAGAAAAAGGGTGTAGCTGTGGTGTCACTCACATTTGGCCAACCTCTGTGACAGTTTGCTGCATGAACACTTGATGGTAAAAGTTTATACACACACACATACACACACACACACACACACACACACACACACACACACACACAGTCCACACCAGAAAACCAGTGACATGCCCTCTCATCATCCCCCAAAGGGAACTTAGAGATCAGCCAGCTCCACCATTTTCTTTAGAAAACAACTTGTTTACTTTATCCAGTTTCTCATTATCCCTTAGGGACAAAGCTTCTTGGGGACAGAGCAAGGGGGGGACAAATAGGTCCTTTGTTTCTCAGTGCACTTGGCTTCCCATCACCCCCTCTTACTACCTGGAAAGCCTGAGGAGTGCACAGCAGGCTTCTGTGATGCACACTCAACTTTTGATTTTTCAATGAGGCCTTCAGAGATCTCCAGCTACTATATCTTTTTTTGTTTGTTTGTTTTGGTTTTTCGAGACAGGATTTCTCTGCATAGTCCTGGTTGTCCTGGAACTCACTCTGTAGACCAGGCTGGCCTTGAACTCAAAAATCCATTGTCTCTGCCTCCCAAGTGCTGGGATTTAAGGCATGTGCTACAACTGCCCAGCTCCAGCTACTATATCTTAAAGCCCTGATTTGAACAGGAGGTTTTGAATTCTGCTCTGACCCACAACATGTATAAATTTATGCCATGCTTTTAAAAAGTTCACACATCAAGAGATGATTGTGGTCTTCCAGGCATTCTCTCTAACCTTCCTACTGTGGTTCACTTAGAGAGACTTATCACCCATAAGTTGTGTGAATTCACAGTGCTGGTTATTCAATGCACATTCTCAGGAAGAGCCTAGAGCCATAGCTCTTCTTGGGGGTAACTGCCCTGGTCACTCTCCAGGAACCATTACTGCTGATTTCATCTTGTTCAAGCTTCCTGGCAATAGTGATTCAATAGTCTTGAAAACTCATTAACTCATGTTTGCCTTAACCTCACACTTCCTCTGATGGATAATTGATATTTTCTGGTAAATCAGCCTTTCACTTGATTACTTTATGCAGGAAAACAAATGATGAAGAAATGTCTTATTGTTGAGCAAAACCTTTATCTTCATAAAGAAGTACAGCCACTATTGATTGACAGATGTTTCTTTCCCTAGGCAATCATAAACATCCCACTAAAAGGCCAGTTACTAAGAATACACTAGTCAAATGATAACAAAATCATGAGTCTGAGAATTTTTTTATTTTTATTGTATTTTATTGTATGTATGTACCTCTTGGAAGTAAGAAGAATGTGTTGGATCCCCTGGAACAGAGTTGCAGATGGTTGTGAGTTACCGTGTGTGTGCTAGGAACCAACCAAACCTGCGTCCTCTGCAAGAACAGCCAGTACTCTTAACCGTGGTGCCATCTCTATAGTATCCCTTATCAAGTGTCTGTCAGTGCTTTCAGTTGTACTAAAGCTTTAGTCCTCAGACCCCAGCTTATGCCAGAATCATCTAGAATTCTTTTTTTAGATTGAAAGTTTAATGAGAAATCCCCGTTCAAAGAAAGCATTATGATCTATCTCAGCTTTATAAGCTAAAAATCAACCTCTGTGCTTATTGTTGGAATGGATTAGATACATTTAATTAAAGTCTAAGAAGGCTGATGTAATGCCTCCCCCAAAGCATTTAATTAAAGTGAAACATTCTTAATGATTCAGACAGGGTGGGTTTGTAACAGGGATGCTTAAGTTAATAGGGCAACATACTACCTCCCCAAACTACCAGATCCTTGATAAAACCGTGGCATTTCTTGAGTTTTGTATTTTCAACTATGTGATCTTCTTTTTTGTGCCTAGTAAAACATGAAGCACAGTCTCAGGGTCGTTCAGTGTCAGCCAGCCTCCAGACGGAGATGAGGGGTTACAGAGTCAGCAGTTGCCACAGGAATACAATTAATTAAGTCAGTGACAAGAGAATTAGAACCTGTGAATTTGCTGCCCACCCCCAACTTCCCATCAGTTGTAAAAGAAGAAAGACAGAGGTCTATGCCTTCACTTCATCTTTAGTGCTAATTTGTCAAAATGTACAGCTCACGCTTCACGACTCTCAGTGGGCTTCACTGTGGATCTTACAGAAAGGACAGCAGCCATCCATGAAAACCCTGGTTCCCCTGAGTTCCTGCTGTAAGATTTGCTGGGAATGGTTTATGCAACTTGCTTTTTTTTTGTTTTTGTTTTTGTTTGGTTGGTTGTTTTTGCAAAATAGTTATTTATATGTAGTTAGTTGAGACCTCACACCAAGGATATTTTCTCATCTGACAGAATTAAGGTAAGAACATCATAAGAGCACAATGGAATATGCCATTCTTATCGTACACTATCAAGGGCACATGCTATAAAAAAACATTGATTCTGGTGTTTGGAATAGAGTAGTGTGTGGATATGTATACACACAATGTGTATATATGTATATGTCAGCTGAATATACTTATATTTCAAAAGGAGTCTAAAATCATGACACTTAGTGGTTGGAATTTCTGTAAGAAAGTTTGGGAATTTTGAGTAATCTGTAATTCGTCCTCTGTATTTTAGCACTTGTGATAGAAAAACTACAGCTTCCTTGAAATATTGTGGCTTTCTAAAGGCAGCTTGGAAACTGAAATATCCATTATTTCCTTCTCTTAAACCAAGAGGACTCCATAAAAGAGTACCACTGACTATCATTTTTGACAGATTTCATTTTCATACATTTCAATTGGCTTGCTCAAATGGGAGGTGGTATGGGATGTGCTTGGTGCTCTTGGAACTTCAGGAATGAGGCCCTGATCACTTGGTCTGACAAGACGGTATCTGGGAATCCTGCATCTTTATTTTATACATTTATAACCGTGTGCTTATGGAGAGAAATTCACAACTGCATGCTGCAGTGGTGAGAAAGTGTTTTTTCTAGAGGACACTAAGTAAATTCATCTCGAGCAGAGTAAAACTGCAATTTCTGGAGTAAGGATTCCATCCTGCATTGGCCCCTTGCTGTTTTACAGTTCTGAAGGAAAACACAGCAGGTTGCATCCTTAATAGGATTCGCTGAGCAGAGGAAAGACTAAAAGGCATAATTCATGGGCCAGGAACTTAGTGACAGACAAAAACTAGAGTGGAAATGAAAGAAAATGACCCTGAACGTTGACTGCAGGGAATCAGCATTTGCAGAAAGCCTGACATTCCACATAGTAGACCTGGAAAGAATAGAAGCTAAAAAGCCAGCAAATGTCACAGTGCATTCCCTAGAGCCCCTCTCCTGTTGCAAACCTCTCTCTCAGCTCGAGAGAGCGGTGCAGCTGTTGGAACCTGTCTTAGTCAGGGTTTCTATTCCTGCACAAACATCATGACCAAGAAGCAAGTTGGGGAGGAAAGGGTTTATTTGGCTTACTTCCACATGGCTGTTGATCACCAGAGGAAGCCAGGACTGGAACTCAAGCAGGTCAGGAAGCAGGAGCTGATGCAGAGGCCATGGAGAGATGTTCCTTACTAGCTTGCTTCTCCTGGCTTGCTCAGCCTGCTCTCTTATAGAGCCCAAGACCTCCAGCCCAGGGATGGCACCACCCACAAGGGGCCCTACCCCCTTGATCACTAATTGAGAAAATGCCCCACAGCTGGACCTCATGGAGGCACTTCCCCAACTGAAGCTCCCTTCTGTGATAACTCCAGCCTGTGTCAAGTTGACACACAAAACTAGCCAGTTCAGAACCTCAGCTTCTCTTGCACAGTCAAGGCTTCTCAATACTTCATTTTCTTCCCATTAGTTCTATGATTCAAATGTCATTGTTAAGCCTAACACATCAGGTGGAACCTGCTTATGCTCATGTGACATATGGGTATACCTTCAGCCCCCTGCCCCCTTGTCTTGAATGCCATCCTACCAGGGAACATGCCACATGCAATCCAGCTACATATGGATTATTGACATGTGTATAACTGACAAAGAGAATGACGCCATCATGTGTATGTCTTCCAAAATACTCTCCCTAGACTCATGCTAAATTAAGTCTTTGATCTTGGCCCATTTTAACGTCAGACAGAGTTGACAACCAATCTAATTAAAAATAAAAGCTACAAAATGCAACTCTCAACACTGCAAAAGCTTCACAGAAATCTGATTATCCTCATTCACTTAGTGCTTTTAAATTAAATACCCTGATTGCGTTATTATTATAAACCCACATCAGTCAATTCAAGTTTTAGGTTGTCCCAGTGACAATCATGATGCAGTCTCTACTCTGACAATAGGAGAAGGCCCTTGAAAGACAGCAGATCTTTAACCAAATAGCAAGGTGACAAGTATCCCAAGTATAACTGAGGTAGGTCTGATAGATGACATTTAAAGATATCACTAATTGGCAACAATTTATTATGTGTGTTACAAAGGGTATACATGAGTTTAACTATCTTCATCTCCTTACTTCCACTGTTTAAGTTAGAAATCCCAAGCCCCTAGTACCTTGAAATGTGAACTTGTTGGTGGTATTATTTTTTAAAGCTATTTTATTGGGTTCTTATAGCTCTCCTTCCCTTCCAACTCTAGTCCACCCTAATCCCTTCCAATCCTCCAACACTAGATAGGAGAGGAAGGTTAGAGGGGGAAAGGGGGTATACCTCTTTCAGCAACAAAGTGGTCTAGTTCCTGCTGACTATGGATGTTGTTTTTCTTGAGGCCAGTTCAATATTTGTTCTAAGGATACCTCCAGCTTCTTTTTGTTGTTGTTGCTTTGCTCAAGAACATTGTCAAACCTCAACAGCAGCAACTAGGAGCAGCAGTGGGGCACAGCCACCTCAGTCTCTCTAGGGGCTCTTCCTTACCAGAGTCTCCAGAATTAAACCATCTGTAGCTGGTAAAATCACGCCTCCTGCTAGTACTCGAGGCAAATCATAATCACCTACTGTGAAGCAGCCTCTTATTCCATACCTGGGATTAAAGCAAAAACATATTCACACAACATACCTGAGTTTTTAAAGAATCAAAAATAGTGTACAGCTTACTATAGTTGTATGTAGGCTGAGGTCCTAAGGGCTTTCTAAGATCCCAGCCATGTGCAGACACAGGCACTGTGGGGAAGCTGCACACTGAGTGATACAGCTTCCAGAACAAAAAATGCCAAGGATCTGTGGCCATGGCAAGAAGCTACAGAGGTCTCTATACTGCCAGACCACTATCAAAGAAGTCACACTTCCCTCCCATGGCACTTGGTTAATTAAAGATCCAGGCGCTAAGTACCACTGACTGCACTGTGCCATCAGAGGTGTCTCATGAAGAAGCCCAGATTAAACTTTGCCAATACTGTTTCTCTCAGTAACACTTGTCTATCTTGACTTATCAAAATCCTGGTGCCTCGTGCTTGGTCGGAAACCCCACTTCTGGTTACAGTCTCGCCTCTGAACAATATTACCTCTTCTTCCCCCATGTTCACAGGACTTGCAGTCTTCACCACTGTGTTTAGTAATGTATTTTCCATCATCTGTGTCTTACTCACTTCATCACCTTACAGAGGACAAGCCATTTAAGTGTGCTTATTCAACTATTTGGAAAACTCTGCCTGCCTCAAAAAGAATATTGTCTGTATGAACATGTGGTCACCTAATGGTGTATTTTAAGTTGGCTGTACAAGCAGATAGCTCTTCTATAGAGACAGAAGAGAATCTGCAGAGATTGCTATAGATCAGTGTATGCAGAGCTACTCATAAAGATCCTGGACTCCTACAATAATGTTTGACTTCTGAGTTTGACTGTCATTCTTGACCCTAGCTGTATCACTTAAAAGCCCATTTCCCATTCCTACCTCTCTGTACTCCAAGGGTATCAGCATCTCATGATCTAGCTTAGCAAAGTACACTGACTAGCATGAAGCACATAAAAGTCACTCAAAGAGAGTCAAATGCACTCAAAGTATGTTGCCTTAGAAGTAATCCAGAGATTGGTCAATTGATGAAGTTTGAGGATTCAAGAATATTTTTAATGTGTGTCAATCACTAATTAATAAGTGAAGAAAGTTGAAAGAAGCTAATACTAGTGACAGATGCTATGAATCATGTCTCTTATTTAATATCCTAAATTACTCGAAGAGTTTATTTTTACTGCACAACTTTAATGTCTCTCTGGAATATAATCAGCTTTATTTACATCTAACCTTAACTCCATGTTCTTAATATTGTAATACCACTGCCCACTTCAAATGAAGATAATAGGGACAGGTTCATAAAACCAGAGACTAGATCAAGGATCTATGCTGAGTCACTAGAGAAGGGCATAGATGAGATAAGGAGTGCGTGAGCCCATCAGTAGGTAAGGGTGTTGGTCCAGATTTATCCTTTATTTAAGAAAGTAGTTATCATCTTTAGCTGACATTAAACAGCTAATAAAATGTCCCAAGGCTAAAAGGTATTATGTAATTACCAAGGAGATGGAGAGATAATCAGTTGACACAAAGTAAACCTTAAACCTAACCCACAGAATATAACCCCCCAGTTTGCTGAGAGCTTTTCCTATGCCTTTGTTTTTCTCTGACACGCTTTTGATAATTTTTTCCCCAAGCCAATATATTATGGTTCACTTTAAACTATGCTCTTTATTCTCTTGCATATTGGAATTAAAAATGTTGACTATGAAAAAAAAAATGTTGACTATGGATGTTAGGGAAGGTTCTAGAACTTGAAAAAACTGTGTACATTTTAATGTTTAAGTATATCATGATATCTTTGTTTATCCCTCATAACTCTGAGTCTACCAACACTAATCTTAGTTTAATGTTCAATAAAGCTCAACTATAATCTCAGACTTCTTTTGATATTATCTTACTGAATTTAAAAAGACTAAAACCAGAGAAGGTGGACCAACTGAATTGGTTCTATATTAAATTAAGGATCTATATACTTAAACTATCTTGGAAGTCATTTGTTGATGCTGAATACTGTTTAGTGAGTATTAGAGATACATACATACATACATACTTACATACATACATACAACTCATTTAGTACTTCTCTTTATTGTAAGCAATGCTACAGGGTCTAGAAGGCCACCATCTTTTTCAGAAATGCTTTTTCTCTTGGAGTTTATCTTGGATTTTGTTTCATCAGGAGGTAGACACCACCCCCATCTGGTGGCCCAGCCATAAAACGCCCATGCTACACTCTTCAAGATGGTCTAATTTTCCAGTTATTTTTGTTGGCAAATACCTTGATCATAGAGAGAACTCAGTTCTCATGTAATGAACGCTGTTTTTAGTAATCAGTGGCTTTAGGAGTCCAAGCATCCTCTTCCTTCCTTCCTGTAAATCACTGCTTGTCTTGAAACACAGACACTACTTAGGCCCAGAAGAATAGAACTTTGACTTTCAAAATTTATTTTTAAAATATCATTTTATATTTATGCACCACTCTTTCTAAAATTCTATCTTATCAGTCTATGGTTAAATATTTACTAGGGAATATGATCAAAAGCCTTATTAGAAACCAAGAACTATTACTCCCTTAGCTTCCCAAAACATACCAAATTAATTCCTTTATTACAGAAATGTTTTTACTTAGATTGAATGTTTTCAGTGTTCTTTCTTAAGAACCATTGCCACTGCTTAATTAAAATGCATTATATGGAGTCACCATGGACAGGTTTTTATGAATGCTTTTAGAATACTTGTGAAAGGCAAAAATGTAAAGTTTTAATCTCATTTGTTGTTTAACTCAGTTTGTAATGGACTTTGTCCGCCATCAACCATCTTTTCTCCATTCTGTACTAAGAAAGCTGATATAGTGTGCAGACCCACCTTTGCTCCTAAAGCATCTCAGTCTCTTCCAAGAGGCAACTGAGTGGGGAGCTAGGTGAGTGTGACTCAATGGGAGGATTCAGTCACTCTCTGGCTTCCCTGAGTGCTATCTCCAAAATCCCAAGGTGAAAGGCACCTGAAAGCCACATTCGCTGCCTTAATAATCCTAAGTTTAACTAAAAGTGTGGCTGATGGGCTCTTCATTTACTGATTTTACTAAATCGTGTCTCATTAAAACAGAAAGCCCCTTCAGGGGATGTATGACCATACCTGTTGCAAGTTCATAGCCCTCTAAGAGTTCAGATTGTATATTGCTGCTTACAATGACTGATTTCTACATTTTTCTATGCTGATATTTATAAGAAAACACTAATTCCATTTGCTATTTCCTCCCCTGGTTATTTCCTGTCGCTGCCGTCAGTATTTCTAGGGATGCCAGATGTGTATAATCCAGTATGATTAGTTCATTCTCTCATGGCCCTGCAACTTATCCCAGAACCCCACTTCTAGCACCATTAATTGATTCGGCTTTAAGAGTCCTATACGTTATAGACATTTGCCTTTTCACTTTAGTTTACTGATTCTTTGGCTGCATGTGAAGCCTCTCAGTGACTCTGGCTCATTGCCCCTACTTTGGTGATAAGAGACAACAAGAATAGGCTTATCTGCCAAAGCAGTAACTCTGAGGATCGTACTGTAGCTCTGTAACCACATGGGAATGTCCTTTCCTTTCCAGCGGCGTGCTGCTGATAACTTGAGAAGACATCACCAATACCAAGTAAGTAGTGCTTGTGTTTGTTCCTGGAATGGCTGTTCAGACGAAACGCAGATTTGACTCGGGACAGAAAGGGAAGCAATCCGTGCACTGAATGTCAATCCTATCATGCAGGAGGTGATGAGAAACCTGGTGAAGCGGTATGTGGCAGCCATGATCAGAGAGGCAAAGACCGAAGAAGGCTTGACAGAGGAGAATGTTAAGGTAATGCTTCCCCTTCACGGAGTGTGGAGGCAGCGTGTGGAGGAGCCTTGGAGGCCAGATTTACAAACCTGGCCATGCCTCCTGTATTTTTTGTTGTTTTGTTTGTTTGTTTGGTTGGTTGGTTGGTTGATTGGTTGGTTGGTTGGTTGGTTGGCTGGTTGGTTTTTTGAGACAGGGTTTCTCTGTATAGTCCTGGCTATCCTAGAACTCACTCTGTAGACCAGGCTGGCCTCGAACTCAGAAATCTGCCTGCCTCTGCCTCCCAAGTGCTGGGATTAAAGGTGTGTGCCACCACTGCCCTGTGCCTCCTGTGTTTTAAATTAAAGTTCCATGGAACTAAAGTGAGAGGGCAGACAGACAAACAGAAAAACAACAGCAAAGTAGAGAAATTTCCCAAGTTGCTTTGAAGCATAACCTAGACTGTCAAGGGGGGGTTAACTTAGTGGCAAGGAAAACCCTAGCCCCTGGTAGCATTCTGACCCATGCCCCCAGTCCCTGGTGTGCCAAGTGAGCTTCTCATTTGCATGTCAGCCTGATTTCTAAGTCTGAAGCATTTACTAACCAACCTACTACCAATGACACAAGTGTCCCGGGTCGCTGCAGCTCCCTGGGGGCAAGGATGTAAGGTTTTCATTAATTGCAACTTATAAGCTTAGTCTTTGAACTTATTTTTAAAGTTCTGTGAGAGGAAATAAGTGCACCTAGGAAATGGTATGTTTAAAATTAAATGTAAATGGATTTTTTTTTAATTTTACATGGCTGTTTATAAATTTTGGAGGAATTCTTTAAGATTAATATGATTTTTACAGATAAAAATCCAAACAATAAACATGTTAAAGGTCTTGATGGAAACAACAGCTAAATAGTCAGTGAGATAAGCAAGGAGAGGAACTGCCAAACAGATGGCAAAGATTAAATAAACTCCAAAATATTTTTCTGCAACTATAAATCTCAACTATGACACTAAATGCTTCCCTTTCTCCTGGAAGAGAGTGTGGCTTGGGGGTAGGAGGAAGGCTGAGAAAGAGGATTCCCAACGGGATAAAAAATGGAGGGATCTTGGAGCCTCATGTGAATTAGAGTCAGGGCTTCAGGACTCAATGACTGGTCAAGCACTCCCCCAAAGGTACTGAGAACAGAGGGAGTCTCTCAGAAGGCTAAGGTTCATGTTATTTTTTACTTTGCACATCCCTTTTCATAGAAAAAAAAATTACTGCATTAAAACACGTGACCCAGGATCATGAAGTGGCTTGACGGTTAGAAGTAGATTCCAGAGAGGAAATATTTGAAACCACTGTCTCAAAGAAAATCGATAACTCACTGAACAGTGACAGAGTACAATTCCTTTTGTTTCTTTTTATGTCACACTTAGAAGATTTCTTTATGTCTCCCAGCTGCTTCTCTCATTGTGGTCACAAAACACTAAAGAGAAGCAACTCAAAAGAGTTGTGGTTTGGGAAGCGTTGGTCCCTCATGGCAGAGAGTGCAGAGTGGAACAGTTCCTATCATGGCTGCCAGGAATAGAAAGGGCCAGTGGACATGCTCTTCATGATTTCTCTTCTCCCAGTAGGTCCTACTTACTCCCAAATGCCGTGGTATTATGAATCCATACTAAAATTAATCCACTGAGTGGGCCTTGTGTCTTTATCTAGCACCCATGCCACACCCAGAAGCATGTTTTAGGGATCTCTCTGCTCCATCATGTTAGCTATAAAGAATAACCATCATAGTAGGACATAAAATGCCAATAGGGAAATTAATGACACCAAATATCAGAGAAAGAGCCTGAAATTCTAAGTAGAATCCCAGGAAGACAGAGACCTGGGTCTTCAAATGCTGCAGGATCATTTCAGACAGAGAATTAGGAAATGATGTTTCCGTTTCCGTAAGTCAGCACCTAACGTGTCATTTGGATTTCATTCAGGAACTAAAGCAAGACATTTCTAGCTTCCGCTTCGAAGTTCTGGGATTGCTCAGAGGAAGCAAGCTCTCTACAATACAGTCAGCCAACGCGGCGAGTTCAGCGGACTCCGATGAGAAGAGCCATAGCGAAGGTAATGGCAAGGACAAGAGAAAGAATCTCAGCCTCTTTGATTTAACCACTCTGATCCACCCGCGGTCGGCAGTCATTGCCTCCGAGAGACATAACCTAAGCAATGGTTCCGCCCTGGTGGTGCAGGAGCCGCCCAGGGAGAAGCAGAGGAAAGTGAATTTTGTGGCTGATATCAAAAACTTCGGGTTATTTCATAGACGGTCAAAACAAAATGCTGCTGAGCAAAACGCAAACCAAATCTTCTCTGTTTCAGAAGAAATTACTCGTCAACAGGCGGCAGGAGCACTTGAGAGAAATATCCAACTGGAGTCCCAAGGATTAGCTTCACGGGGTGACTGCAGCATTCCTGGTCTCAATGAACAGTGTGTGCTAGTAGACCATAGAGAAAGGAATACGGACACTTTGGGTTTACAGGTAGGCAAGAGAGTGTGCTCCTCCTTCAAGTCGGAGAAGGTGGTGGTGGAAGACACCATTCCTATTATTCCAAAGGAGAAACACGCCCAGGAGGAGGACTCGAGCATAGACTATGATTTAAGCCCCACGGACACAGCTGCCCATGAAGATTATGTAACCACAAGATTGTGACCCTCGGAGGGGTGTTTACCACACCTATACATATTTTCCATTGTGCTCTGGGTAGGCAAAAAATGTTTGAAATTGCATTATCAAATGCTAATTTACACTTTCTGATGTTTATCCGCTGTGGCATATTAACCTGTAATATGTTTGAACAAAGCAGAGGCAACATGAACCCTCCTCTTTTGTAGCCTGCTTTTGCTTTCACGGTTTACTTTACAAGTGTTTCTGTTAAATAAACACACCTTTTATCCTTGTACTGTTACAATAACCCACAGAAAATTTTTAGCTATCTTTTTCAATTAAAACCAATGCAATTGATTTCATGTGGTAAGTGACTCCTGCAATAGATATTTTTATATGCAAAACAGTATATGTTGAAATAATAAACATTAGACATTTTCAAAACTTAGGGGGAAATTGCTAGAGGTGATTGCTCACTGTAGACTTCCATCTTTACGTAATAATTTAATAAGCAACCACTACCAAGTTACTTCTTCGGGACATGTAAAGAATGATCAGACACAATTATTAAAACAAGAAAGCATCTACCATTCCAACCCTCTATTACAAAGAAAGTCTGAAACAATTTGAAGATCTTTTAGGCTATACTTCCAATAGCGAAAGAAAGTTTTGTCTTGATGATTGACAGTCTGAGCTGGAATTCGGTCATCAAATTCACACCCCTTGTGAGCATCAGATTCAGCAACTTACTAAGGTAACTATGGCCCTTCATCCACATCCTGGGAATGCAGCTCATTGCAAAGCTCCCGGGAATAAAATGATAACAAGTTCTGACTGTTCAAGAACTTAGGTAGCATGAACACCCAGAGTCTAAATACAAGGAAGATATTTTCTGATGCTCTGACCACTCATTGCCACTTAGCAGAGGAACAAACAGCTCCCGCTTCCCTGAATGATGGGAATATATTTCTTTAAAACTAATATATCTCAAAAACTTTATCCATGGAATTGTTGCAGTGCTTAGTGTATGTTTCCTTATGGAAAGATTTTAATTCCCATTTATTTTGTCATTTATGAGATACTTCTCCTTAGATTTCATTCACTCCCCAGACTTTTGAAAGGAAAATATTTACACATATTCTAAAAATGACATTGGTGATCTCCTACAGTTTAAATTAACTAAAGCATCTCTTCCAAGCCATCCTGGAAAGATTCCTCACCAGGAGAGGAATTAGCATTACTTCAAATCAATGAGAACTGTTGAATCTGTTTTACTTTAGAATTTGTCTGTGGACTACAGAAGCTATGTAACTTAGCATGGATCAAAACAATAACATGATCAAAAGTAAGAAATTGTGGTGGTAACGGTGTCGGTCATTCTTCTATGTATGCAATACAAATGGAAGTATTTAAAGAGCTGCCATTTCAACTCAGGTACAAACGAGGAAACTGAGTCAATTTATAACCAAAGGTTTGTGATGGAGCTTTTGCATACTCTTAGGGACCATTCCCTTCACCACAGCTCCCCAAATATAAACACCAGAAAAACAATGTCTACATAGAGGAGTTTCGACTCTGAAGCCTCGTTATTTTGACAGTAAGTTGGGTAAAGTTCCATAAATGCATACCCATTCTTATAAATAAGGAACCATGCACAAAATTACAGTCTTTAAACCATCCCAGGCATTAGAAGACAAAGCAGTATGTGGTGTGGGAATCTCAGGTATGGACTTGAAGTATTTGAAAAGCCAAGACTTTGAACATCTACCACTAAATCTGCTTTCTCTGAGGATTTAAAGGCAAGCTGGATGCATTTAGAGAAACACTGACCTGGTGGTTGTGGGTAATGCTTCAAGTACACCTTTACATCCAGTGTCTTAGCACTCAGGGTTCTGGCCAAATATTCCAATTACTCAGCAATAGAAACCCTGAAGGCTTATTTTTAATGTTGGAGAATATTTTTAATTAATAGATCTTGCCTCCTAGGTGTTTTTAAAATAATTACCCCTTATTTATCATTCCATGTGTCTTATCAGAATTGATTTCAAATCCTCTCTGCCCTTCAAACAACACCAAAGGTAATAAAACCAACAACACT
>NW_022196898.1:4847436-4853247 GCF_008632895.1 Mastomys coucha
CCTCGCCTCCTCTCCTCTCTTCTTCTCTTCATTGTTCCTGAATGGGAGAGTGCTGGCATTTCACTGGACTCCTGATGACTGACAGGTATTTATGTGGATCAGAGAACACCTGCTTCTCAGTGTTCTGGAAATGACTGCCTCATGGCTCTGATGCCACTGATAGATGCCTTTGTGAATAGGAGTGGGATATCACCATTAGTGAAAAAAATCTCCTTAAAACATTTTATACTCTGATTACAGGGCAGCATTAACTAAGAGGAATGGACAACACAGAATGAGCAACTGGAAACACTGGGTTTCCAGACAAAGGAAACTGCCCTAAGTACTTTAAGTGAGCAACTTGGGCTTTTCATTATTATGCTTGTTTCTATGCCTAGAAATTCCTAGAGAAGTTTAAAATCATCTTCCATTTGTGGTAATAGCATTTCCTTTGCTTTATTCCCTCATGATATTACAAGAAAAATATACATTTGGGAGAAGAATTTTATGGAAAATCCAAATGACAATTAACAGATTTGAGACTAACATTTATTTATTTATCTCATTTATAGCAAAGTGTGATATAAAAGGGACTCCTCCTTGTGTGTCAGCAGTAAAATCATGACATTTTCTGTACAAATAAATCTGTATTCATTTTCATAAGAAAACTGGCTATTAAAAAAATGGTAGTGAATTTTTTTGTAAGATGATGAATTATTTTTCGAAGTGTTTATCATCCTGAAAAATAATGTGTTTCATGAGTTGCCTATGTGTATATCAAATTTTCTTAAATTATATTTTATTTACTGGCTGGTGATTAAAACAGTGCAAAAGAGAGAAAAATAAAACGTCATTTCTTGCTGAGACATGAAAAGCAACCTGACACACTTCAGTGATCAGTGATCCACGAAGGCACCACATTCTCTGAGTATAGGGGAATAATAAAATACATAAAAGAAATGTCAAGGGTAGCAAAACACTATTCTCAAAAAGCAAAATCAGTTTCCTAGCATATGCAGGGATAATCTGGCCAATAATGGCATAGAATGTGTTCTTCTACATGTACTAGTCCTTGATAGACATGGAATTTAACCAGCTGCCCAGTCCCAAGATCCCTTGCCAAGCACATCGTTCCTAGGTACTACACTCTGTGTAATCAGCAGGGTAGATGGCTGCTCTCCACCCTCACAACCAGCCTGACAAAAACCATGTGGAAAATCTCCGTGAATACATTTACAACGGCCCAAATTTCGAAAGGACCACATCACTGAATCTAGATCATCATTCTGAAAATAAGTTTGTTTTTTTTTTAATGTTTTAAGTAGAGATGCTAGTAAGTTCGAATTTGCAATGTACTTCTCTGACATTTCCCTTAGAATTCTACAAATTCTAGTAATTTTTTTAATCTCTTGTGCAGCATTTAGCTCAGGCAGTTTGACACGTGTTATTTATTTGAATTCTATGCTTAACTATTTAAAGCATCTCAAATAAATTTCCCATAGATAACTGAAGGAGAAACGGCTCGTGAGATTTATGGAAACTCTCTCTTATTTGTCTTGATGTTTGGTGGCTGAGTTGAGCTGAGCTGACGTTTAAAGCAAGATCTAAGCAGCAGCTGAGCCTTCAACTCTCTGCTGTGCGTTTGGATGGGAGCTTCAGATACTCTGTGCTTTTGGCAGATGGAACACTGTCATCCCGTTACAGTTGCTTCAGTAGAAGGAAGACACCTACTGGCATCTGAGCTTTTTACAACCAAAAGCAAAGCCAGAGCAGCTTATATTTCACTTTTGCACGAAATTGTTTTAACAGCCCCTTTCTGAACATTTCTAAAAGTACCCCATTTGTTTTACTTCTAATGTCAATTTCTGTACTACGTCCATATGCATTTTGGTGTCAAGAAGATGAAGTCACGAAGACCTCTCTGCTAGAAAATACTAAGGCTGAGCATGAGAAGCTGGGCCAAGCTGAGGCCATGATACCAGGGCCTGGCCGGAACTGAAGGTGAAGCCAGATCAAAACCTTTCATTTCTTAGGGATGCACATTTGAATAAAGCAGTCTGCATGGGACTTCAAGTACTTAGGAGGAGCTGAAGTTGCTGTGGATCAAGAAAGGCCATAAGTGTTAAAACACTCCCAGGTTAGAGACACTCAGTGAGATAAGGATTTTAATTATCACTGGCGACATCTTAAAATATTTTACTTGAAGTGACTTAACATGATATTGGCTGAATAAGTTTTATGCTACTGTTTTACTTTTCAGTGTGGCTGCTAGAGAGCTGAAAATACATATATGGCAGGCATTTGTAACGACATGTTTGTGCTTGTTTATTCAATTCACCAGTCTATCACCTATGTTAGGTGGATAAAGCTGATGTATTCGAACAGCTCAGAAAACAAAGCAAAACCAAACAAAAACAAAAACAAAACAAAACACAATGTGGTCAATTGAAATTGGTAGCATCTTACATACTTCTAATCTTGTGGGAAAGCCAACCGGAGATTGTTCTAAGTTTTGCAAGTCTCCTTTCTGGCTTTCAGGAGTATAGGTACATGTACATGTCTCTAGGGCTGCGCACAAGCTGGTATGGCCAGTTGCTTTATTAAGAATGGGTTATACCTACACTCACAACCCAGTCGTTTTCCTTCATCCAACAGTATCGCCAAAGCCTTCTGTAGTTCTTTGCTATGGCTGAGAATTGAAGGCCATCCACACACATTTCTTCACTGTTTTTTCTACTGCAACATAATCCACATACAGTTTTTAACACCACCGTGGGAGAGTTTCTCATTGGGGAGGAGGAGGCAGACATCAGACACTTCTGAAAGGCAATGGATTCATTTCTGACCTATGGTCCCAGCCCACTGGGGCCACCACCTCCTCAGGATGAATTTTCTTTCTTACTTATTCACTTGAGATCTTGCTCACCGCTCCCTCCAGGTCCTTTCCCACCCTGGCACTTCAAATCTCTGTAAGGTTAGGCACACTCTCTCCCACTGAGGCTAGACAAGGCGGCCCAGCTAGAAGAACATATCCCACGTACAGGCAACAGCTTTTGGGATAGGCCCTGTTCCAGTTGTTTGGGACCCACATGAGACCAAGCTGCACATCTGCTACATACGTGTGGGAGGCCTAGGTCTGTGCTTGGTGGTTCAGTCTCTAGCATGGAGCCCCCATGCCTCATTGTGCTAGGAGCATGCTTTTCTCTCACTCTAAACTTTGGCAATTGTCAAGTTCCTTTTTGCTTCTTTAGAGTTTATATTGCTTTCCCCCTATCTTCTTCAAACCGCTCCTCCAGCCTTGAGTAAAAGCACTATCCCAATGTTATCCTGAAGTTTTCTTTAACATAGTAATTTAATCATTGAAATGGACTTATCCTAGTCTCCTTTAGGCCCAATTGTTTTTTTTTTTTAATTAGATATTTTCTTTATTTACATTTCAAATGATATCTTCTCTCCTGGTTACCCTTCCGAAAAAATATCAAAAACAAAAACAAAAAAACAAACCCTGTTTCCTCCCCCCTCCCCTGCTCACCAACCCACCCTCTCTGACTTCCTAGGCCCAATGGTTTTAAATATTTTGTTTCCCTTAAAGATTATCTGGGTCTGCCAATAAAGGTTTCCCTACTTCCTGGGAATAAGAGGTGTCCTGGTGCTTGAGGGCACCAGTATACTCTGAGAGATTTCCTTTACTCCCTAAGGCCTCCGGGGAGGTGGGAAGCTCTGCACAGCTGCAGGTGTGGCCCTTTACTCCCTAAGGCCTCGGGGGAGGTGGGAAGCCCTGCACAGCTGCAGGTGTGGCCCTTCATGTCTTTAGAGCTCAATTGCTGCTATTTCCATGTTCTGCCCGAGAATGTTCCCACCTACCTCCACAACTCGGAGCCAGAGCAAATCCATAGCCTAAGGTTGGCAGCACCAGCTCACTGGGGAAGGGAAGTTAAGGAAAAAAAACGAGGCATTTCTTCTGCTTTCTCCTTTAATTAAACATTTTAAACCCTGAAGTCACTATACATTCAAAAAAAATAAAATAAATCAGAAGTGTTTACGTAACGTTTACCTACTTCCCCTTATGGATGTATCTTGTTAGTATAGATCACAGTGACCCCTCCTTATTTAGATCCCTCATCTCGATGCAGACCGGGGTGTAGAGTACAAGGTGCTTGGTTCTGTATCAGGTAAAATGTAGGCAAGATCTACAGGCAAATAGAAAGAAAGTTCCTCTTATCAAGATTTCCTGGTCATGGTCACATCTTTTTAAAAATTTTTTACTTTCCCAACCCCTTCCCCACTTAACCACTTACCTGTTCTATGTTTGTGTGAGTTAGTCATTTTAAAACAAAATCATTCACAACAGTGTGCTAGTGGAGTTTCCATATACAATCTCTATGGATTAGTGCTTTTCACTTCAGAAAATTCTCTGGAGAATCAGCCACGTCATGGTGCACCCTCCCATCTCAGTCACTGGCCATTTGCTCTAGTCTCATTTGGGCATAGTACAATGTGTCTCTTTCACTGCAAGATATGCAGAACTTTCTCAGGCTAGGCCAATTGCTAACGGATCCACACTGAGCAGGTCCCCCTGTGAGTATTCGATTTGCTTTTCTGAGGTAAGCATCAAGGACTAGAATAGCTACACAGTGTATTAGCTGAATACCCACATGTTTGAAATCTTGTGAGGCAGAATGGGCAGTATGTATTCTGGTTTGCTCTACCATTTTACACACAACATAGGAGTGACTCAGTTTCCCAGCTTTTATTATTATTATTATTATTTAAGCCACTATGACAGTTACATGATGACAACTTATCGTGTGTCTAATTTGTGTGCTGCTGGTAGATAAGGATTTAAACCCCAGTTCTGAGATTGCCTCTGATCGACATGCTTCATGAGGAAACCTTTCTCCATGTGTTCGTGTTATCTTCCTTAGATTTCTTGTACATTTACTTGATCTATACTACCAACTTTTGAGAGTTAGCACTCAGGCTTGCTATGTGTGTGGACTCCAGACCTTGTCTAGTTCATAACTGGGCTTTTCACACTCTTCCACAGAGCAAGAGTATTGATCGAATTTTATTTAAGTTCATTTTTTTTAACTCTTGCTTTTATTATTGGATCTGGAGACGTGACTATGTTAAGATCATGTGCTACTCTGTCTATTAAGGTTACTCAGTTTTAAGGTCCTGGCAGCCACACCAGGCTGCTCATACACGTGTGACCCCAGTTCCAGAGGATCTGACTCCCTCCTCTGGTCCCCCGAGAGCACCTGCAATCACATGCTCACACATCAAACAACTTATTAAGCCATGTATTCAATGTAACATTTTCTTCTGTGTGTGCTTGTGTGATATGGGTGTGTGCACACCACAGGGTGCTCCTGGACATCAAAAGACAATTTATGGAGTCAGTTCTTTCCTTCCCCTTTGTGTGGCTTGTGGAGGTCAAACTCAGGTCCTGGGGCTTGTTTGAGAATGATTTGTCTGGGTCTCGAGTTTAAGGATTTCCACTGTGGCTGTTTTTTCATTTTTGGGCTTTATGTTTCATCATATTCTGTTTCTTTTTGCTTTTGGCTGTTTTAAATAGCAGATCAGCTGATTAACCGACAAAAACTTGGCTTCAGGGAGAGGACCACAGGCATGGGAGAAATAATGAGAGTATTGGCAAGTAAACATGACAGGAGTGATGTCAAGTGAGAAGAAGGGGGGAATCATTCTAATGAGCTAAAACCAAACCAATTAGCAAGTACAGTGAGATTTTCCTGAAATTATGAAATGAGAAATCTCAAGGGCTTGTCAATTTCATTCTGGTTCTTCCTGAAGCAGAGACTAAATAAAGAT
>NW_022196898.1:4853257-4865250 GCF_008632895.1 Mastomys coucha
TCCCGTGAGATTGAAAACCAATGATTAAAACAAATATACACCCCCAAATGCAACGGTTATCATTTAAATCTTGCACGTCCACCAAAAGGCCTCCAGTCTTACAGGATTGCTTGCTGACTTGTAGCAACTGGAACTTTCAGGAAGGAGGGGCTAGAGGAGAGTTGGGTAATGGGTGAGGGCTCCTGAAAGAGAGGGTGGGACCCAAGCCTTTGTTTTCTGTACCTCTTGAGGTGAGCAGCCTCCTCTACAGTGTGCTCTGTCTCACCGAAGGCCCCTGCACAACAAACCCTACCATCACGGAATGAAAACAGTTGCAGGAAGTTGGTTTTCTTTAAGCTAGTCTCAGGCATTTTGTTACAGCCGGGGCAAGCTAGCTAAGACAGCAACCGTCTTCACAAAAATCAGTTGGCATTTTAGAAGTTCCAGATTTCCTGAAGTGCTACAAGGCCCCTGTGCTTCTTTAAGCACAAAAAACTTTCTGGCTTTGAAGCTGGTGCTTGTGTGTCCTGGAAATGAGCAATCATCTGTTTTAAAATACTGCTCTGTGCTAAAGGGTTTGCAGCCCCTTGGGAGGAACAACAATATGAACTAACTTTTAACCTCAGAGCTCCCAGGGACTAAAACTCCAACCAAAGAGTACACATGGAGGGACTCATGGCTCCAGCAGCATATGTATAGCAGAGGATGGCCAAGTCGGTCATCAATGGGAGGAGAGGCCCTTGGCCCTGTGAAGGTTCTATGCCCCAGTGTAGGGGAATGCCAGGGCCAGTAAGAGGGAGAGGCTGGGGTGGTGAGCAGGGGGAGGGGGAAGTGAACAGGATTGTTTTAGTTTTTGTTTTATTTTATTTTATTTTTTCTTTTTTTTGGAGGGGAACCTGGGAAAGGAGATATTGTAAATAAAGAAAACATCTAATAAAAAAATACCGCTCTTTGGCTTTGACAGTATACAAATATAACAAAAACTAAGTAGAATAAAAACCCCACGTAGTTCATTGGTATAACATTTATCAAACTAGAATAATAAAATTATAATATGCATGAATCATCAGTGCAGTATAAAAATTAAATGCACCATGAAAGTGTATAAAGTTTTTGTGTTGGTCTGGACCATTACTGAGCTGTCATTGGAGAAGAGAACTGTATCTTACACTTGTAAAATATAGACTAAAATTTGGAGCAGTTCATTAAGAGACATTGTCATTTTATCACTGATAGGAATATGAATAAGTTCTCTAAAAATAAATTTGTTACATTTTACAAAGTACAAAGCTGTAAATAAGAAGTCAATTTGTAAAAATGTTTTTGGTCTTTAGTTTTTCTTTCACTTTGTATCATCCCATACTTTCTCTGTAGCAATATAACCTTTTCTGCAAGACATAGCATGACCATGTAATCCTTTTGCCATCCTAGAGCAGAGATAACCATGGTCTGTCGTCATGGCAACAAAAAATGTAAAACACCACAGTGATGGCTTAAGGTACCTGATTGTTAAAACTCCATTGTCAAGAAAAGAAGGGAAGGTCATAAGTCTCACACCTTAAATCCCAGCCTCTTGTCCTCTGCGGTTCGCAGAGCTACACATGTTCTTGTGAGATGGTAGATAACAGACAGAAGGTTAGCTGAAGGTAGGCGTCCACAGAGCAGCTTTTGTGAGATCATTATCCATCCTGAGGGTAGGATTTCCAGTGATACAGCTGCTCTGTAAGTCAGTGATTCATGTTCCCATGAGTCAGTCCAGTAAACTCATTGGTCCACCAGTCCACTTGTGTAGAACTGATTCCGTCATTTGCCCCACTATCTGGGACAAACAGGCATTTTTCACATGCCCCCAGTGAAAGTTGTGAACCATCTCTTCAGTTAGCACCTGTGAGGTAGACAGGAGAGACAAAAAGTGGAAGAGTTCTTTCTAGAGTGGTCACGAGGTCAACTCTGGAAAAACTCTCACAAGTGCTGTAGCAGATTATAAATGTGCTATTATTCTTCATGCAGCTGGGGCTTAATAGAGTATGATGACTGCCTCTGTTTTCTTCATTACATATCAAGTCATGTAAAAACAGGGTATTTTGTTAATTGAGGTGTTGTCTTTTCATTATCTCAAAGTTTTATTCACAAACATTGACTAAGCATGTACTTAACAATTTTTTATTATGTTTATTTACTTCATATTTGTGGAGGGAATGCCCACGGTGCAAGTGTGGGATTCAGAGGCTATGTGGAGTCAGTTCCCTTTTTCCACCATGTAAACACTGTGGATGGAACTCCGATGATCTGGCCTCCAGGCAAGTGCCTAACCACCTAGCCATCTCACCAGACCTATGCATGCATTTTGACAGGCATTGTAATATAAGTTGAGAATGAATTAACAAAATATCATTGATCTAAGGTAAGGTTAATGATCTCTTGAAATAATAATTACAGTTATTCATCATGTACAAGCTGTCCATGGAGAGATAATATGAGAGCAACTTAGCCTAGGATTAGATAAGAGAAACTAAAGACATGTATAGTGAGTCTTAACGATGAGTAATAGTTAGTCATTGATCTTTATCCCAGATATAAGTTCTGTCATTAAAAAATTTTATGTAGGTGTTTATCGTGACAAAACCCACTTAAAAACTGGAAGGAGGAGACAGGGAAACAGTCATCAAAATTGTATATAAAGTTAAAAAGAAATTCTTTCAATTCTAAAATTATTTAACATGAATATATACACAGATGCATAAATATTTAGGATGCTTATAAAGTAGGTTACCATATAGCTTTTCCAAATACCCTTGATGTTAGTTTTCCCTCTGCTATCCTTTCCTCTCTAATTAAATTTCCATCACCATTACTCCTCCCACTCCCCTTCATAGCATGTTGCACTATCTCTCTCCCCTTAATCTCTTTCTCTCACTCCCACAGCCCCCCTCTAGTTTCCTGACTTCTATATGTGCTCCAAGTTAAATACACAAATCTAAAGATATAGCATCCATGTGAGCGAAAACATTGACACTGTTCTTTCTGGGTTTGCACTATGTCACTTGGTATAATATTGCCAGTTCTATCAATTTACCTACAACTTTTATGATTTTATTTTTCTTTAGAGATCAATAAAAATACATTATATGTAAGCACCATGTTTTTATTACCCATCTATTGGTTGATAGATATTTGACTGTTTCCATGTCCTAGAGAAGCAGTGAACACGAATGAGCAAGTATATCTACAGTAGAATATAGGGTCATTTGGGAATGTATCCACAACTGGTATCACTGTATCATAAGTATGGACATAATGCTCTACCCTGAAGCAATAAGTTGCCAAATAACAGCCCAGTCAGTGTCAGGTGTAAGACACCTTCTGTCTTAGTCACTATTCTATTGCTATGAGGAGACACCATGACCAAGGCAACTCTTTAAAAAGAAAGCATTTAATTGCCATCTTACAGTTTCAGAAGTTTAGTCTATTTCATCATGGCTGGGAGCATGATGGTACTCATGACACTGGAGTAGTAGCTGAAGAAGCCACTGAGAGCTACATCCTGATCCATAGGTAGAGAGAGACTTTCTCTCTGGCTTGACATAGGCTATTGAAACTTCAAAGCCCACCTCCAGTGGCATACTTCCTCCAACAAGGTCACACCTCTTAATCTGCCTAACCCTTTCAAATAGTGCCACTCCCTAGCTACTAATCATTCAAATATATGAGCCTATGGGGGTCATTCTTACTCAAACCTTCAAATTTTCCATTAGTATATTGGTCGGGCATTTCCAAGATGCCCTCCCCCAAAAGCAATACAGGCTATTGATATTGCTCTTGGTTGCCCATAGACTTTTTTCTAGTCATCCCAGTGGATGTGAAATGGCAGCTAATTTGCTTTTGATTATCATTTTACTAATAGTCGATAAAATCTAACATCTTTTTAGTGGCCATTGCATAATTTCCCTATAAAAATAAATTTTCAGATCTTATGTTGGATAACCTTAATCATGAGTTATTTAGTTTTTATTACTGAATTTTAAAAGTTTTCTATACATCACAGAGCCAAGTCCCTTCTGAGAGATCATTGGTGAATTTTGCCGACCACATACTGACTTGGGAGTTTCTTGATGGTGCTGTCATCTTAATCAATGTTCTATTGCTGTGAAGAGACATAATGACCACAGCAACTCATATAAAGAAAACCATTTAACTGGGGATTGCTTACAGTTCAGAAGTTTAGTTCATTCTTGTCATTATAGGAAGCATGGCGGCACACAGACAGACATGGTGCTGGAGACGGCACACAGACAGACATGGTGCTGGAGATGAAGCTGAGAGTTCTACATCTGGATCTGTAGGCAGAAGGAAGAGAGACACATGCATGGTTTGAGCATTTGAAACCGCACAGTCCACCCCCAGTGATATACTTCCTCTAACAATGCCATACCTACTAATAGTAGGCTCCCTAGGAGCCTATAGAAGTCATCGTTAAGGCTACCACCCTGCGAAGCTCACAAACAGTATTTCCTGAGTCCGGTTTTCCCATTTTAATGACATTGCTCATGTGCTGCAAAGGTCATGAACATATCTACCTGAATATTTTTTTCCTCAACTTTTTATGGGTTTATAGTATTTGCTCTTACATTTAGGTCTGTAGCCAGTTAATCCTTTAGTACACTGCATGGGAAGGATAAAATTCAATCTTTTATGTGTGCTGTCTAGTTGACCCAGAAATATAAAGGACTATTATTTACCTATTCTATAGTCTTGGCATGCTTCCCAAAACTCAGTTGATCCTATCAAATGGTGTGAAACATCAATCAAGAAGAATAAATTCAAGAAATTTAACGAAATGATGATTTTAGTTGGAATATATTCATTTAAGAGAATGGGGCTTTGTTTTTTGGTGTGTGTGTGTGTGTGTGTGTGTGTGTGTGTGTGTGTGTGTATCTCTGTGTATTTATTTCCAAGTACATACATGTGTAACATGTACCCATGGAAGTCAGAAGACAGCATCAGACCCTAAGGAACTGTATCATAAGTGGTTGTAGGTGGACGCTCTTGTAGAGGACTAAAATTTGCTTCCCAGCACCCACATGACAGCTCACAATCATCTGTAACTAAAGCTCCATGGAATGTGATGCCCTCTTTTTGCCTCTAGGAGTACTGCATGTGGTACACATATTTCCATGCAGACAAACACTCAAACATATGAAACAAAAGTAATCTTTTTTAAAAGTGCACACTAACTTCTGATCTACAAACATGATGCTTTTGGTTTATTTAGTTCTTTGTAAATTTTACCATTAATATTTTATTGTGAATAGGATACCAATTATTTTTTTAAAGCCCTCAAAATTCTAAATTGTATAAATATATACATATAAATCAATTTACCAATGGAATTATTGTATCAGTTAAGACTAGATATTTTACATTGGTCTATTGTATATTGTGTGCATGTGTGGGCACAAATGTGTCATATGAACTTGTGGACATTGCAGGATAATTGTCAGGAGTCAGTTGTTTCCTTCCACCATGTAATTCTAGAGAAGTCATCTGAGTTGGCCACAGCACTTTTATCTCCTGAGTCATCTATTCATCCTTCTTTTAGATTTCTAATTAATAGGTTCCAATTAACTTATATATTTATATATAGTATTTTATGCATGTTATCCATCTATATTGTGATTTTGAGTCTGTGGCTGTTAAAATAAGTTGACATTAACAAGAAAAGCCAACACCACCAGCCTCGCACCATCTCTGAACATGAAACTCTCATGATTCCTTTTGAAGAAGGGACTTTCAATTAGTGCTTTTTTATGGATACTCCACAGCCTTTTAATGTCATTATGTATTATGTAACCCCCATATGGTATTTCATATGCACATCAAATTATAGTCTTACTGTTCAGTGAGGAGCAAGGGACAGGCAAGTGGATTCAAATGCTGATTGCAATTTTCACAGTTTAAATTTTACTCTACTTAGTAATGGGATTTTAACTGATATGGAAAGTATGCCTGTGGGTAATTTGTGAATTTACCAGCTTTTAGAATTAAATTACTTCAGCTCATTATATTGGACAAGAAGAGGATAAATCTCATCATTCTGGAGGATTAGTGTTCAAATTACTTCTTTAGAAAAAGTTATCATCAGACTAATTGGTTATTTCAGTTGAAAAGTGAAATTAAAAGGAAAAGATGGGGTGGATCATGTGAGAACATGTGGTCCATGCCATCTGAAGATGAGAAAGCTGCTGTGAATTAGAGAAAATGTTAAAAGGGCAATAGTAACAAGGCAGTACACACCTCTCAGAGGAAGGAGGATTAGGCCCACTGACAGGGTCTCACTAATTTGCTTTTTCTAGCTTATATCTAAAACAACTTAAACAAAAAAATGTAGAGGGCTGGTTTGATGCTGCTTGTATCCAAGATCCCAAGATCTGGACCCCTTGCTCCAGGACAAGGAGATCCTCACATACACCAACTTTTGTTGTATAAAACTTGTCCCCCAAATATAACTGGCTAAAAAAGATGCCTACATCCTAGGCTGGATAGAAGAGAAGGGGAAGAGTGAAATTACAGGGTTGGGGTCTCAAGAAGGAGGGGGAAGGACAGAAGGAGAAGGAGGATGCCGTGGAACAGTGTGGATTGTGAACACATGGCCATGAGGGCTGGCCTGATGGAGCAGGAGCGGCCGAGGCAGAACATATGGTGAGTAACTAATATCTCTGGGGTGAAGGCAGGTAAGCAAGCAAAATAGTTTAGAGGGTTAATATCTGCCCCTCTCTAGTGCTATAAGGCTAAAAGTTTTGTGTCTTTTATTTGGGAACTATATGATCATAGTGGGGTAAAAACACCCAAAATAATAGTTACTGCAATACAAAACAGTTTTCAGTTGTTACTGGAGACATCAGTCCAATTGATTATGAATGCACATGCGTTCTGGAACCTAACTCTGGCAGCATCTGTAGCATGTTCCTCTGCAACTGCAGACTCAAGTCACACACAGACACACAGACACACAGACACACAGACACACAGACACACAGACACACACACACACACACCAAAAAACAAAGCCCCATTCTTTTAAATGAATATATTCCAACTAAAATCATTAGTATATTGGGGTACACAATATACTATGTGCCCTTTTTAAAGGATGCCCACGCTATAAGCCAGAATTCCGGATTTCACATTACTAATTGAGATGACTAAACTGAGACAAAGTCAGATATAATAATGTTTAATGGATGATAATAACTAAAGATACATACTTAAATTTATGTCAGAACTTTCTTTTTTAACTATCAGACTTGAAAGTAAAAAATTCAATTTATAGTTTTATACTGGTACATTACTGATTCATTTATTATACTACTCTGGGCTAAGTCACTCTGTGTCAGCATGACTAAAAGGTGGAAAAGTCAACTAGAAACATTTTTCCAAGTGTGAGGAACCATGTATCATGACACCTTTTCCCCATTATTTGAGGATAAAAATGAGAAGGCCCAAAGAAATAAGGATTAAGTATTAAATAAGTTTTCTCTCATATAACTTGGATCAAATAAAAACTGTAATTCACCATAAGAAAACAGAATGAGCCCCAGGCTCACACTGATATACTGTATTAATCTAGATAAAAAAAAAAAAAAAGGTGTCTCTCAGAATGAAATGACAGCCAGAGTCTGGAGAAACATCAGTCAACAAAGGGAAGAGGTTTAAAGGGATGGTTTTGACAGTGACTATTCTCATGCTCCCTGGAGGAAGAAGAATTTTTAATGGCTGGACTTTTGGATCATTTGCCTCTATGGACAGAGCTGACCTACCTGTGTGGATAAATGAACCGAGGGAGACTAACTAGATAGGGAGACTAGCTAGATCCCTCTATTAAACATTACGTAAACTTAGTTACTTCTATTATGGTTTTCCTCATCATGGGGCATGCACTAGGGATGTTGAATCTGACTGGTGCTTGTGTGACAGCCATGAGCATGGAAAGAGGGAGGAAGCAGCTTGATGGATGATTCAAAGCTTTTAAACTGAGCTAAGAGATCTGTGCAAGAATAGGAACACAGAGACAAATTTGCATTTCAGAGTCTTTATGCAAAAAATAAATTATTGCATTAAGACCTATTTATCCAAGCAAGGCCAGACTGAGGATAAGAATGAAAAAAAAAAAAAACCCAAGAATTAGGCTAAGTGGTATGTGATTTCCCTCTCTTAAGAACTTGAAAAAAAATGAAACTATAATTCACCTTAGGATAGCAGAAGAAGCCTGCAAGCTTTCACACATCATCAAGTATCTTTCCTCTTCAAATACTAGTTGTCATTGTCAAATCACATTTTTAAAAGATAATTTCTTTCTTGATTATGTGTATGAGTGTTGGCCTGAGTGAAGTTTATATGCACCCCATGCATGTGGCACTCCTGGTGGTCAGAAGAGACCAATGAATACCCTGGTACTAGAGTTTGAGCCCCAATATGGGCACTGGATACCACATCTAAGTCCTCTGCATGGACAGTAAGGCTGTTAATTCCAAAGGCAACTCTCCAGCCCTACCAAATCTCATGCCTACTTAAACTCAGAAAGAAGAAAAACTCACAAAATACCGTTTACTGGGACTCAGGCTAGGTCCTGAAGTCTACAGAATTAGAACAGTACATATAATAATCAAACTTACAGATAATGTTAAACACTAACTCAAGAAGGTAGATGGGAATAACAAGAGACATCAAGGATCCCTAGATCTCTATTCTGGTTGGATACATGGATGAGTATAACTTGGGCCTGGGGGTGGGGTGGAAAAGCTGCATTTTAAAAAGCACAAGGAAAATTGAACATATTTGGCTTTTTGGCAGCTTACAGAATAGGAAAAGAGGTTTCTATTGTTTTGTTTTGTTTTACCAGCTACACATCTGATAGAAGCCTAATATCCAAAGTATGTAAAGAACTAAAAACAAAACAAAACAAAACAAAAAAAACCTGAATATCAAGAAGAAGACAAAAAACCCAATTTAAAAATCAGTTGCAGATCTAAACAGAGAATTCTCAAAAGAGGAAACTCAAATGGCTGAAAAGCACTTAAAGAAATGCTCAACATTCTTGGTCATCAAGGAAATGCAAGTCAAACCTACTTTAAGATTTTATCTTACACCCATCAGAATGGCTAAGATCAATAAAATAAGTGGTAGCTCATGCTGGTAAGGAGGTAGGGTAAGGAGAACACTCATCCATTGCTGGTGGGTGTGTAAACTCGCACAGCCACTATAGAAATCAGAGTGGTGGTTACTTGGGAAGATGGGAATTGTTCTACCTCAAGATCTGACTTTATCATTCTTGGGAGTATATTGCAAAGATGCTTCATCTACCAATGAACCTTGTTCATTGATGCTCTATTTATAATAACCAGAAACTGAAAGCAGCATAGATTTTTCCCTAACAGATGAATGAAAAAAGTAATTGTGGTACTCAGCCATTTAAAAATAAAATTGTGATATTTGCAGGTAAATGAATGGAACTAATAAAAAAAAATCATCCTGAGTGAGGTAACCCAGTCCCAGAAAGACAAGTATTATATGTATTTGTTTATATATGGATATTAAGTCTTAAGTCAAGACTGTATTACAATCCAGAGAACCACAGAGGTTAGGTATGGAGTAATGGATTAGGTGCAGACATATAGATCTCTCTAGAAAAGGAAACTAGAATATAGATAACTATAAATGAATGGGAGGGCAACTCGAATGGAAGGGTTAAGTAGAGAGGGGAAGGGAAGAGGAGGAGGAGGGAGGGAACATGGGGAGAGACAGCTAAAATTAAGGGCCATTTGAAGGGTAGCATAAACATTTAATACACTAGAACTTTCATTTTACACACACACACACACACACACACACACACACACACACATGCACGCACACACTAAGGTCATCTAAATGAAATCACCAAATAATTAGAGAGTCATAACCCCAACTGGACAACTATTGTCACCAAATGAAGCCTCCTATATCAATACTGGCCTACATCTAATCGAATTGTTGGCCAAGGGTCTCATACAAATCCCTAAACAACCCATGCTGTTGCCAAGATTATAGATTGCTCTCTGCAAACTGACAGCAAGGCCCCATTGCTGAAGACAACACATACAGAACTTATTAAACATAGAGAAGTTGAGCTGGAACCTACATAGTACCTTTACCCTTACTTGCTAGTATTTTTGGTACAGGAAGGTACTCGGCACACCACCAAAGGAGAAACATAAACACCAACCTAGGCATAAGTCCTTTGATCTACAATCATGTCCAACCTGCGAGCTATGCTAGGACAATGGTGGCACAAAGCTTATGGGAGTAACTGACTAACATCTGATTTGACTTAAGGCCCACTCCATTAGATGGAACTCATACCCAACATTGCTTGAGTGACCAGGAACCTACTGTTCTAAAATACACAAACAAAAATGCTGTAGCAATCAAATATTCCTAATGGCAATCTTCTATACTCATAAATCAGGGCCTTACTCAGCCATCATCAGAGAAACTTCCTTCTGAAGCAGATGGGAACAAATACAGAGACCCACAGGCAGACATTATGCAGAATGAGAGACCTTGGAACATTCAGCCCTAAACAAGATGTCTCCTTCAAATCATTTCCCTCAGGGCTCAGAGAAACCAGAAGAAGAGGAGGCAGAAAAAAAAGTGTAAGAGTCAGAGGGGGTGGAGGACACCAAGAGAAAAAGGCCCTGTAAATCAACGTGATCAAAGCCTATATAAACTCTCAGAGACTGGGGCAGCATGGCAGGGCCTGCACAGGCCTACAGCAGGTCCTCTGCATATGTATTATGGCTTCTAGCATAGTGTTTTTATGGGACTCTCGAGTGTTCAAATGATGGGTCTCTGCACCTGTTACTTGAGTGTTTTCCTGGGCCTTTTTCTTTCTGTTTGCTTGTTTTGTCCAGTTCCAATATTTTAGGCTTGTTGTTATAATTATTATTATTATCTTATTCTACTCTATCCTATCCTATCCTATCCTATCCTATCCTATCCTATCCTATCCTATCCTATCCTATCCTATCCTATCCTATCCTATCCTATCCTATCCTATCCTATCCTATCCTTTCCTATCCTATCCTATCCTATCCTATCCTATCCTATCCTATCCTATCCTATCCCTTAGAAGCCTATTTTTTTCTTGTGAGGGACAGAAAGAGTGTGTATCTGACTGGCTTGGGAGCTGAGAAGGAACAGGTAGTTAGAATAAGTTACATGAGAAAAAAGGCTATTTTCAACAAAATGGGGAAAAGTACAAAATAAAATGAAATATAAAAATACCCTCTGTTTGATATTTAATAATAATAATTTTAAAAATCCCTGCTTTTGAGTTCTGTACCCATAGAGAATACACTACAAGGGACAGAGAAACAAAAATGGAGAATGTTGGGGTTATTATAGAAGTAGAGAGTGTCTTCTTTTTTTAACTTTATCTGAATGAGTATCTTATCTGCATATATGTATTGCATGTGTATGCAGTGCCCAGAAGCCAAGCCATCAGATCCCCTGGAGTTACAGATGGTTGTGAGCCATCACACAGGTGCTGGGAATTGAACACGGGTCCTCTGAAAGAGCAGCCAGTGCTTTTAAGGACTGGACCCAAGAATAGCTTTTTAAACATAAATTCCTTATCAAAAAATAAGCAAGAAAATCATTGTTCGGGATTTCAAAATGAGTGCATTTATGGAAGAAATCTCAGGAAAGAAGACAGGACGGTGATGTAGGGAGATGGCAAGGAGGGTTGTGCTTGCTGAGAAGTGTGACAACCTGAGTTCAGGTGTGGGGAATGGAGACAGGCAGATGTCAGGAGCTCACTAGTCAGCTGGGAATGGAGACAGGCAGATGTCAGGAGCTCACCAGTCAGCTGGGAATGGAGACAGGCAGATGTCAGGAGCTCACTAGTCAGTCAGCTGGGAATGGAGACAGGCAGGTATCAGGAGCTCACTGGTCAGCTGGGAATGGAGACAGGCAGA
>NW_022196898.1:4865853-4878359 GCF_008632895.1 Mastomys coucha
TCAGCTGGGAATGGAGACAGGCAGGTGTCAGGAGCTCACTGGTCAGCTGGGAATGGAGACAGGCAGGTGTCAGGAGCTCACTAGTCAGTCAGCTGGGAATGGAGACAGGCAGGTGTCAGGAGCTCACTGGTCAGTCAGCTGGGAATGGAGACAGGCAGATGTCAGGAGCTCACTAGTCAGCTGGGAATGGAGACAGGCAGATGTCAGGAGCTCACTGGTCAGTTGGTTTAGCCAAATCCGAAAGCTCCAGGTTCCTATGATCTGGGTCAAAATAAAATGGAGAAGTTACCAAGGAAGACATCTTTAAGCCAATCTCTGGACTCTCCATGTAGCTGCTCAGGCATGCATTCATCTGAGTAAACCCACACATGCACACACACACACACACAATGACTAAAAAATTAACATTGTAGGTAATTATATAACAAAGATACAAAGCAGATAGGCTCTGGTATAGTACAAGACTTCCTAAGATAATTACTTTCCCCAAACCCACGTGGACCTTTGTGGGCACTGAAGCATCTGCATTACTCTCCTGTCTGACAAAAAGAATCAGCCTCATTCTTGATTAATCATGTTTCTGAGAGAATCCTGGCTCAGGTGGGCAGGCATGGGATAGGTTAATTACAGAGTATTATCTTAAGTCTAAGACAGATTGGATATATTTTTAATTGGAAGTAAAATCTGAAATCAATGGTTTCTAGAGAACTATTGCTCAAGACAAGGAAAGAGAGAATAAATTAAGTTTATTACCAAAAACTTACAATTTTGCTCAATAAAGAGGCTAGGGATACCACCTAGCTAAACAGGCCCCTTGCCTGGCACAGCCAGCGCCCTGGGCTCTGACATCATCATGCAATACTTTTCGTTAAAAATCAAAAGCAATAAAAACCGCCACCAGAACAATACATAATGTGCAGTGAGAAACTGACCCAACTGAATTTTTATAGCCATTTGGATGAGTTAATTTCATTTCTCACTCACAATTTTTAGGATGGTTTCCACAGATCACAACTGCCTGAGAGCTTCTCCCAGGAGACTTGCCTCTGTTGCTTTCGCTCAGGTTTCTGTGGTGTCTCTTCCTCACTGCTGTGGTGTTTCCAGCAACCAGGAAGACTCTCAAGTTTGGGGTAATATCTGATAAGCCCTGGAGATGCATTTTCATCCTACCTGTCACATGCCTCTGTTAGAGTTCCTCAAACAAACCAAAACAATAGGATTAGTCAGATGAACGTGGCTCTACCTGTTCCAGAGCGGGTGCATTTCACTTAGTGTAATCCATGGTCAGTGGAGGATAACAGAACGGAGGGAAGTTTCAATGTACTCGATGTCCACTGGCGTGTTTATGGAGTAAGGCATATTTTAACACATGCACCATACGTCAAAGAAGCATAAGGAAGAACAGAATGGGACAGAGGAGTAAGGGAGGAGGAAGGCAGGAAAAATAAAGCTGGAGTTGCTCTGCTCTCATTTACATACCGCTATCATAATAAAAGTATACGGAAATGTGAGCATGAAGCTAGTATCCCACAACATACTACTGCAGTTAATTATTTCCTCTCTCATCCGAGGGCCTGCCAAAAGTCCACACCATAAATACAAGTTAAAAGGAATGGCCTGCCCCCTTATTTTTAGTCTCCACAGAATACTTCAATGTAGAATCACCATTAAGTCCTAAAGAAAATCACTCTGCACAACCCAAGAGTGATCTGTGCCATGAAAACAAGAACAGCAGGACGGTAAATGCAGTTTTCATTAACGATTCATTCAAATTCTTGTATTTTAACTTAATTATAGAGAAATGATTTTAGCAGGTTGAGCCTACCGAAACTGTTCTCATCCGCGACCCCTTTGATTCCCGTTATTACCAACAGTAATCATTGCAGACAAGGATAAAGATTTCAATCATTTCTTTATTGGGTTAGCGGTGCATATAATTGAAGCAAATGAAAGGCTAAATGCTACAGCAACCAAAGTTAGCTTCTTGTGCAGAATAACAAACAGAGTGAGAGAGAAGAGAGAGGGTCAGAGAGAAAAGGTAAAAGAGAGGAGCAAGATATGGAGAGGAGGGGGCAAGACTACAGCAATGTAGAAAGTCAAGGCGTTCTCTGTTGTCATGAGATTTTACAGAGGTTAGGTGAATACATTTAATCTGGGAACAAACAAATGATAATTCTTTAGAGTATCACATTTTAGGTAACATTGTCAAAAAACCTTGTGTGTCCTTTTTGGTTCCTGCTCTGATTAGCTGACAGCCAATTCTGTTCAATAACTGATATGACAAGAACATAACCATCAGTGTATATCAGACAGAGAGAAATGTCTTTGTTAATGTCTTCTATCTCTCCATTTAGGCCACCAGTTCTATGGAGTGATGGCAGCATTTTCTTCTTAGCAGAAAGCTGCTTGATTACTTAACTCCAACAGAAATGTAACGGCAACTTCCATAGCACTCACAATTCTAGCAAACACTATACCCCGGCCATGTCTTCCAACCTCTCACTTTCTGTGAAGTGGCAACTGGCATCTGTGTGGAAATTGTCCTAAGATGAGACCAGGAGCCTTGGAAAAATATGACAAGATTAACTGTCATGCCCTTTGCTTATGAGGAAGGGAGGGCGAGTTATGGACTTCAGTCAGGAACAGAGAGCCCTGGGGACATCTTCACACTGACTTTGACCTTTGAAAATATCTCTCTGCAGAGTCTGTCCACAGATTCATGCATGCACATGTCACACCTGGGAGAAAACACTATCTGCTTCAAACAGACACCCGTCACATCAACATTAATTCTTGCCAGGTAGTTCTTCCCACTGGAGAAAACTCATCAATAGCAATAAACTTAGTTGCTTATATGAACATATTATAGTGGAACTAAGAGTTTTCTCTGTTTTCTGTTTATCCCAACCAGGGAATTCCTTGGGGAACTCATGCTAGTTACAGTGAGAAAATGGACATCATAAAAAGTCAATAGATTCTTGAATACCTGAAGTATCACATCCTCATATATGAATAATAAATGCTACCACTTCCTTACCAGACTGCATGCTTTCTCATCCTTATTCTTGCCCTCTTCTGTCCGTGTTTACCCCTAGGAATCTCAAGTTTAAATGGGACAATAATCCCAGCACAATGAGTTGCAAATCCCATAAAGGATTTTGCACTTGATTCCCCATCTTTTGCAGGTAAGTAGAGAACTTGTCCTCAAATCACTCAACATTTGTCAGCAAAGTCAGTATCAATCATTCCTGCCCCTCTCTACCATGGAGCCTTTTATAAGGTGGTATAGTTACTTATATTCTATGTCTTTTATAATGCAAAATATTCACTGCCCATGCCATTTTTATCAGTTCTTTGAGAATTTTATATGATGTGTTTTGGTCATATTCATCTTTCCCCCAACTCCTTCTGTATCCAACCCTCTTCCCTCTTCACCCAACTTTCTATCCTTAAAAAAAAAATCTATAAAGTTTAATTTGTGCTGCCCATATATTCTTAGAGGTGTGGTCTCCCACTGGAGTATGGTTGACTTAGCAGGGCAAATACTCTTAGAGAAAACTGACTCTCCCTCTTCCAGCAGCTATGGGTTGCCAAGAGCACCTCAACTAGGGCTGGGACTTTGTGTCCACCTCCCATCTCCATGCTGGGATTGGGACTGAGGCTGTCCTGAGCATTTGACAGGCCTTTGCATACTGTATTAATTGAGTATGTGTAATCGCTCTGCTGTGTCTGGAAAACACTGTTTCCTTAAGTCACGTATTACTACTGGATTTTACACTCTTCCAACCCCACATCCATAATGATCCCCAAGCCTTGAAAGGAGCAGATGTGATGTAGAAGTCACATGTAAGGCTGAACATTGCTTACTCTCTTCACCTTGACTAGTTGTGTATGCCATTCAGTGACCACTGGAAAATGTTTATTCAACTAATGAAGGGAATCTATCACCTCTGAAATCTTACCTAGTACTAATACATACTGTACAATGATACTTTACTTGATGTAAATTAATACCAAGGTGTATTTATAAACATTATTTACCAAAGCATGAGGTACCAAATAGATAATTGTTGTTACTTCTGACTTGTACCAATGCAAATGAAGATACAGACTATTTTAAATCTTAGTTATTTGAAAGTTATTATCCCATTTAAATTACCAGCATGCTATAGTTAGAGAATTTCAGATTGGAAGGAAACTGAAAAATCATCTATTCCAATGCTTTAAATTCAACTTCGAGTTAGTAAGATAAAGTTACATATGTAAAGTTATCCATCAAATTAAAAACAGAAGGAACACAGGAATAGAAGTTTCTAGAGTCCCACATGGCATCACAAGTCCCATCTTCAAGATCAGTCTTAAGTGACTGTCATAATGAATGCTGTATTACGGAGACTTACTATCATTTGACAGGTGATCTACTTGGGAATGCTCAGACCCAACATACTGAGACCTGATCTGTGCTGTACTGAAATTTAGAGACAGGTCGAAGCAAAACAAGATCATTACATGCACCAAGTCAAACTCAGTTCCACAGTGTAACAATGGCTGATTCTGCCTCCAATTGCCCCCAGGTCCAGGTAATACTAAGCTCCTAATTACACTTAAAACCTGCCACAATTCTTTGCCAATTTATCACAACTTTTTGATAGATCTTTGCCTTAACTAATCCAGGCTAATGTAAACATTCATAACACCAGTATTATTCTATAATCTACTAGTTGGGACTTATTCTAATCCATCTTTACCAAGATTTTAATCACTAAGCCAGAAAAGGAAGGCAGTCATATCTGGGCTCACTGAATTAGGAGGGTAGACTGCAATTAGTATTCAGAAGGACTTTGAAAAGCAAAAAATATGTTGATTAGACATGCCATAGGCTGTCTTTAACTTACAGGTGTACATATAGACATAGACATATACAGGAAAGGAAAGAACTTGACCCAAAGATTTGGGAATACAATGGTAGGTCAGAACAAATGTGATGATGGTCAAATTTGATTGCCAACTTGGATCTGAAATTAACTAAGAGATAAGCCTCTGGTGTACCTATAAGTGGTTTTTCTTAATCTAGTTATTTGGAAAGGGATGACCTGCCCTCAGTATGGAGCGAATCTTCTAGAGGCAACCAGATCACAGGCTCAAGCGCGAGAGCATCACTATTTGCTTCGTTGCCTCTGTGTTGTCTTCCTCTAACACTACCCAGTTCATCTAGGCCACTGCCTGCTTTCTGCTGCCACAGCCACTTTGTTAATTCATTTATTTATTCACCTTATATCTGCATTGCAGACCCCTCCATTCTCTCTTCCCACTTCTACCCCCACAAACTCCTTCCCCTGTTACCCCTCCTATTCTCAGAGAAAGGGAAGTCCCCCATGGGTGTCAACCCACCCTGACACATCTAATCCCAGCAAGACTAAGGGAATCCTCTCCCACTGAGACCTACCAAGGCAGTCCAGCTAGGGGAGGGCTCCAAAGGGAGGCAACAGAGTCAGGGAAATCTCTCATTCCAATTGTTAGGGGACCCACACTAAGATCAAGCTGCACCTTTGCTGCACATGTGGAAGGGGGCCTAGGTCCAACTTCTGCATGCTCTTTGGTTAGTGGTTCAGGCTCTGTGAGCCCCCATGGGTCCAGGTTAGTTGACACTGTGGGACTTCTTGTGGTGTCCTTGACCCCTCTGGCTCCCTCAATCCTTCCCCCAACTCAAGCTCCACCTAATGTCTGGCTATGGGTCTCTGTAGCTGTTTCTATCAGCTGCTGGATGAAGCCTATCAGAAGACAGTTATACTAGACTCTTGTCTATAAGCATAACGGAGTATCATTAATAGTCTCAGAGGTTAGCTTTCTCCCATGGAATAGGTCTCAAGTTGGGACAGTCATTGGTTGGCCATTCCCTCAACCTGTACCCCATCTTTATCCCTGCTCATTTTATAGACAGGAAAAATTGTAGGTTAAAAGTTTTGTGGGTGTGTAGTCCCTTCCCTCCACTGGAATTCCTTCCTGGGCTAAAGGAGGAGGCCATTTTAATCATCAGATCTCCAGCTGCTAAGATTCTCAGCTACGGTCACTCCCATAAACTTCTGGGAGCCTCCCCCATCCTAGGTGTCCTGCTGGTCCCAGAGATTCTGTTTGTGGGGGGAAACAGGGTTTCTCTGTATAGCCTTGGCTGTCTGGAACTCATTCTGTAGACCAGGCTGTCCTCGAACTCAGAAATCATCCTGCCTCTGCCTCCCAAGTGCTGGGACTAAAGGTGTGCGCCACCACCGCCTGGCTGAGATTCTTGACTGATATCAGACTGCAGCTTCCTCAGTGTCCCAATGTGAACTGAAGACCAGTGTCTCTCCAGGAACCTTCCGGGTCTTCTGCTCAAGTATCCAGGCTTGTGGACTGATCAGTTACTGGGTTCTCAACTTCTCCATTATGGTGGCAGTCACCGTTGAACTATCCAGATATTATGCTGTAAGCCAATCTGAACTCCCCAGTAAGATATATTCATCACAGTTATTCTCTTCTATAAAACACTGACTAGTATGTCTGATAAGAAAGTAGGCCCAAAAGAAATGCCTAGCCTCTTATCACTAGCAGAGTCTGTGCTCTATGCACATATAATTGACTGATAATCAGCACTTAGAAGTAATGGGTAGAATCTACATATAGCTACTTGGATAATGTTAAGACTGGTATTGAGCGTGTGTGTGTGTGTGTGTGTGTGTGTGTGTGTGTGTGTGTGTGTGTACCAAAATGCTACATGTGTAAACTCATAATGTGCTCACACTGAAGCAAATCGTGGTGTGTTTTCAACCATATACATTCCATTTACAGTTAAATGATTTTGCATGAAAAGAAGAAGAGGGGGCTGGTGAGATGGCTCAGCGGGTAAGAGCACTGACTACTCTTCAGAAGGTCATGAGTTCAAATCCCAGCAACCACATGGTGGCTCACAACCACCCATAATGAAATCTGATGCCTTCTTCTGGTGTGGCTGAAGAGAGCTACAGTGTACTCATTTATAATAAAAAAATAAATCTAAAAAAAAAAAGAAAAAGAAAAAGAAAAAGAAAAGAAAAGAAGAAGAGGGCTATGATGGGTGAGTTTGAAAATAGAAATTAACAACAGCATAGGACGAGGAAGGAACCTTAACCTTCCCTTTGTTGGTTGTCCTGTGGGCTCAGGAGTGTCATTGCTTTTAATCCACAAGTCCCATGGGGGGAAATATCAAGAACAGAGAAACTAAAAAGGTAGAAAATGAGGAACTGCTTCTGGAGTAGGCTTTGCATTTTTCAGTGGGCTGAGGAATATTGTTCTGCTACCGCACAGTAACCATCCCAGTAATTCAGTCATCACAGCCAAAAAAAAAAAAAGCATTTGATTGATGAAAGTATACATATATAGCATATTTATCACAGATAAATCAATGACCATCAGATATGGTTTTTTTCACATATTTACAGTCTCTGCTTACATGAGAAAAGTAGGATTATAAAACACAACTATACACAGTTTGATTTGTCATCAACATATCACTAACAGAAACAAGCCTCATTAAATGACTCCTGTTGCTTCACATCCGGACCTGCCAATCAGAAAGCTCAGCAGCTTCAAACCAAGCCTGTCCCTACCTCCTGTGAAAGCATGTGCTGTGACCCAGAACTCTAATTCTTCCGATAAAAGCCGAGTCAGTCCTTATCCTCCCACTCTCCTGAGCTGTTATTGAAGCTCCCTGGAAGCCTCCCTGGCTTTACAGAGAAGCCATGGTGTGTCCATCACAAAGGGGTGTCCTTCTTGAGGTGTATGAGTGGATTCATGTGTTTTGACATCAAACCAAATATTGATGGGTGGAGTTTATTCAGCTTCCCACCCCCAGATAACCACAGATGGGAAATAAAACAGACACAAACACTCATTTGCTCCCTTGTCCACTCTAACCACACTGCAATCCCTAAGAGCCTAAGGAATGCTAAAAGGCGACATGCGTTGGTTGTCTCAGTCTTTCTGTCTGACATGGTCGTTAAAACTGTAAACATTGTGATTTTTAACCTAGGCTTCATTTTGAAATAAATAAAAATAGCACTTGAGCAAAAGAAGACTTTTCTAAACCACAAGGGATGTATTACTATGGCAACATGATCAACAAAAATAGCAACACTGATTTTGACCCAGGATTTCTTCTTGATAAGCCAATATGGCATACAGACAAGACCTGCAAAAAATTTAAGAGAGAAAAAAATAATAATAATAAAACCTCACAATGATTTAGCACAAATGTACCATGAGGCTGTGTGAAGCTTGGCCTGGACAGTCACCAAGCAAAGAGATCAGACTCTACACTTTAACTCTGTTTTACCCATTGATAAGAAACAGCTACCTTTAGGGACACCCTGCAGAGCAGACTGTTGGGTCCTTGTTCTTTTAGGTGAGGAGTATATGTCTAAGTCTCTTAGTAGCCAAACTAAAATATCAAAACTAACTAAAGAAAGAAAGAAAGAAAGAAGGACACACAAGCAATAAAACATCTCTATCTAATACCTTACGGAGAAAACACTAGAAAGGAACTTTAAATTTGTACAACTCTTTCTTTCGTGTGTGTGTGTGTGTGTGTGTGTGTGTGTGTGTGTGTGTGTGTGTGTGTATGTGTGTGAATGCTCACAGAGGCTAGAAATGGTGTTAGATTCCCCACAGGCAATTGTGAACCACCCAGTGTGAGTGCTGGGATCTGAATTCAGATCCTCTGCAAAAACCACCAGTACTCTTAATCACCGAGCTATCTCTATAGTCACTAAAATTTTAATTTTCATGTATTTATAAATAAACTACTGCCTAGCGTATTGATACATTTTCATAATAACCATATCCGCATCAAGGTCTTTTTCCCTTAAATTAGATACATTAATATGATCTGTCAATCTTTTGAGCAAAATTATTTGGCATGCATTGTCTCCTCTCCCATTCAACCTGCCTTTTCTCCTGTGCAACTCTGAGTTTTCAGAGTTGTTCTAGAGCTGTGCTCTTGGATCATTTCAGCAGCACCTCTCTGCTTTCCTCTCCACACAGCTATTCTATCCCAACAGCTAAATCATTATCCACCTGCTTCCCAGTTTAAAACAAACTTTTATTCACAGTTCACTCCACCTTTAACAAGAAAGAACTCAAGACATTTTGACAATTATTTTTGGTGCTTTCGAGCGATGGCTGTTTCAGGTCAACCACCGTGCCTGACAAAGCAGAAAAGCAGACATTGTCCAGCTGCCCCCGAGCTTTCACCCGCTGGGATTCATAGTTGACAGTTTGAGAATGATGGTTTCTTCCGTCAGACTCAACAACACACAAGAATTATTCAGAAATTTACTTAAAACTTGTCTCCTACTTTGAAAACAACTCAAAGCATCTGTAAAGTGTTGAAAGGGCAGATATTATTAGCTGATTATTTAGCTTAAGAAGTTGAGGCAGAGAGACAAGTTATTGTCCTAATGAGCGTGCAGCTAATGGCTGGAAAATTTAGGGGTCAGCCCAGGTCACTGAAACCCAGAATCACAGATTCTTTCAAGTATATAGTGTTGTCTCTTTCTTGGCCCTAAGTTCTTCATTTTAATTTGTTTGTTCTAAAGCATTTAGTTTCTATTAGTATTCATAAACTTCCTTCAGTCTTAAAGTGAGGTGTATGTTTTTGAGAAAGAAGAGAGATGAGAGAATTGATACTTGTTTGGGAAAAGGCGAGGTGCTAATCTTTTTGTGATAAGATTTACTTAGGATTTACCTTTAGCTGTTCTAGCAGACTCTGATCTGAATAAAAGAAAGATCACCTTGAAATTCTGCAAAGCCCTGGATTTAATCTTCAGCATGGAAGGAAACAGAAAAAAAAATCTATCTGAAAAGTTTCAAGTGATATCCATGATATTCCAGAAAGATGCATGCATGCTAAACCACTTTCCCTTTACTGTAACAAAATTGTGTGATAAATAACAGTTTGCTTTGGGCTCAGTGTTTAAGAGACTTCACAGTGCTTAAGGTCATCATAGGAAGAGCAACAGAGCCAACCAACCTGGGCCCTTGGGACGTCACAGAGATTGAACCATGGCCTGGACTGAGAGTCCCTCCCCTCCACACACACATGTTGCATAACAGGGGCTATCCCTGAATCTGTTGCCTGCCTCTGGATCCCTGTCAGACCACAGTGAGGCAACCTTGACCCTTAGAATCCTCCAGCAGGTGTGCCAATGGACAGCGGTGGGAAGGATGGGCATGCAGGCAGCTCATCTGAGGGCCAGGGCCCAAAGGGAAGAGGAGACCCCAAGAGACCAAAAGACCCCCCATCAGACCCATTCTCAAAGGTCCCATCATCTATCACTAGGGCTACAATAGCCAGTGGGGGACAGTCTACCTTAGGTGAAATGTCCACTGCTCTACATAATAGAATTCCAGTCATCAAAACAAATTGCTAACCAAAGGTTTGTCAGATAATCCTGATGAGCAGAGACTGGGGGTCTATTTCCACAGAAAAGAATGAGTCCACATTTTCAGAAGGCTCAAATACTACAGTGTTATGAGTAAGACAGCAACTTTTCTTGAGTGGTGTGTTGGCTGTGCAGAAGGGGCTGTTGTGATAGGCCATCCTGACGAAAAGCACCTTATGAGAGGTCAGGGTTTTGTTGGCTTACAATCCCAGGTTACAGTGTATCAAAGTCAAGGCATCACGCAGAATAGGTTTTTCACATAAGCGCACAGTCAAGAGCAAAGAGAAACAGATGTACCCAAGCTGCTGACCTGCAAGGCTGCATATGCTCAGCTAGCTTTCCTTATTAATTCCAGGACTACTTGCCCAGGAAACAGTGCCTCCAATGGTGGGTTTGGTATTTCCCCATCAACCAACAATCAAGACCATCTCACGTACAGGCCAGGCTGATCTCGACAATTCTAGCTGATTTTAGGTCATGAGCAATTAACACTTATGCTACAATTTGCAATTCTCCCTGTTTGGAGGAGGAAAGTCTGGTTAGAGACCTTCCTGATAAGGAGTTGATTATTGAAGACTAGGCCATCCTGGAAACCTAAAACACAGAATAATCATAAGCCAGAGAGTGTGGGTAAGTTGTCACCACTCCAGAACGAGAATGTAAAGAAGGCGGTCATGAAGAAGGATCATACAGACATGGAAACCCTGTGATGTTCAGATGGCAGGAAACTTGACTGAGACAATTACCAGTAGGTAGTTGACTTCCTTATCTCCTATGACCCGCAAATGAGCTTATCACCAAGAAAAACTGTGGTGTCTGCTAACCCAAGCCTGAGCTCAGTAGGTAGCCCAACCTCTGGAGTCACAAGGACCACTGCCGTTGGCACTAGGAACCCTGGGACCCTGTCAGAGTAAGCAAGTTCTGCAGCCTCGGCTCCACAGAGTAGAGTTGAATGTTCTGTGTGAGACACAGAGACTATCCCTCCTGTTCAGACCTTGTCTTTATTTAACTCTGCCTCCCTTTTCTACTCCTCTACCCTTCTCCTTTCATTAACTCAGCATTTGTAATTTTGTCCTAAATAGTTTTAACCTCATAGCATTCTCTGTTTGCTTACCTCACCTAAGACAACTGGAGACTCCTTTTGGCTAGCATATTTGCCTTATTATGTTCTACCAAAGTAAGGGACCCAAAGAGAACAGGGTCTTCACAGAAAAACCAACAGAGCCAATGAACCAGGACCCTTGGGACGTCACAGAGATGGAACCACTAAGCAAAGAGCAATCATGGGCTAGACCAAGAGCCCCTCCCCCCGATATATATAGCTGGAAGCAAGGGCTATCTCTGAATCTGTTGCCTCCTTGTGGATCCCTTTCCCCTAACTGGAACACCTTGTCTGGCCTCAGTGGTAGAGGATGTGCCTAGTTCTGCAGTGACTTGAATTGCCATAGTGGGGTGATACCTAGCAGGGGCCTCCCTGCTTCTCAGAGGAAAAAGGGAGAGGGAATGGAAGGAAAAGCTAGGGATGGGGCTCTATCAGAAGAGAGGCTGATACTGTGTCTAAAGTGAATAAATGAATGAATGAATGAATAAATATGTTTTTTATTTTATTAGATATTTTCTTTATTTACATGTCATATGATTTATCCTTTCCAAGTTTCCTCTCCAAAAACAAAAACAAAAAAACAAAAAGCAACAATAAGAACAAATCCCTGTCCCCCCACCCCCCGCTCGCCACCCTACCCTCTCCTGATTACTGGCCCTGGCATTCCCCTACACTGGGGTATAGAACCTTCACAGGGCCAAGGGCCTCTCCTCCCATTAATGACTGACTTGGCCATCCTCTACTATAAATATGCTGCTGGAGCAATTAGTCCCACCACGTGTACTCTTTGGTTGGTGGTTTAGTCCCTGGGAGCTCTGAGAGTACTAGTTAATTTCATATTGTTGTTCGTCCTAAGGGGCTGCAAACCCTTCAGCTCCTTCAGTCCTTTTTCTAGCTCCTTCACTGGGGACCCTGTACTCAGTCCAATGGATGGCTGTGAGCCTCTACTT
>NW_022196898.1:4879719-4880755 GCF_008632895.1 Mastomys coucha
TAGGTGTGTGGGTTCATCTCTGGGTCTTCAATTCTGTTCCATTATTCTACCTGCCTGTCACTGTATCAATACCATGCAGTTTTTATGTTTTTAAAAGGAAAAAGTATTCTACAAAATGGGAAGTCTTGGAAGCTGGAGGAGCCTGTTCAAGCCCAGAGCCCGCAGAGCCGAGTGTGGCCAGCAGAGGGTGCTGGCATGAAAGGAAAGAAAGACCCAGAAAAGCCGGTTCTGGTTGACCAGATGCTTCACTATTCTATTTCAACAGCAGTGGAAAAGGCAAGAAAGAGAAGCTCCAACTGAACATCCCTCCCCATTCTGAAATTGATCACCCAGATTCATAAAAGAATTGCTACAGGGCAAAAAGGTCAACAATAATAATTTTGTGTGACTTTAGTATCTCACTCTCATCAGTATGTAAATCACCCCAACAGAAACCAAGAGTGAAATTTCAGAGTTAAACTGGACCAAAGATGTCCAAAGCATATCCATCAAACAGCAAGGAACAGGCAGGCTTATGCCATTAGTAAGTCTCAAAACAAAAAACAAAACAAAACAAAAACCTTACCGTTTATCAGATGATAAAGGAATGAATGGAGAAGACAATAACTGAAGAAATTTGAGATGCTCTATAAATCCAAGGATGTTGACAATCTGTCATTGGCTGATCTGCGGGTCACTGAAGAAACAAGAGGAGAGAAAATGGTTTTGGAGTAAAATGACAATTCAAATGGAATTTCCCTGGGACCTGGCAAAGGCAGTGTTGAGCTTGCCTGTGCTGTACTTATTGAATGCATGTTTTTTAAAAAATCAAAAAGTTGTCAAATGATTTAATTCTCATTTCTCTTAAAATTTTTAGGAAGAAAAGAGCAAACCAACCTCAGAAACAGCCAACAGGAATAAGATAGAAATGAATGGACTTGAGACTAACTAATGAGGAACACAAGGACGAAGGAAGCAAAGATGACAAGCCCTTAACCAAACTGACGAGAGAGACACACAGAGAGAGAGAGAGAGAGAGAGAGAGAGAGAGAGAGAG
>NW_022196898.1:4880870-4883169 GCF_008632895.1 Mastomys coucha
GGGAGAGAGGGAGGGAGGAGGAGGGAGGGAGAGAGAGAGAGAGGGAGGGAGGGAGGAAGAGAGAGAGTAAGAGAGTGAGAGAGAGGGAGACAGTAAGAGAGAGAGAGAGGGAGAGAGAGAGGAGGAATGAACTATGGAAATAAAACCATTAGCATCTGAGACCTCTCACATAACTATAACAAGGTCTACATTCATCACAGTATTCCTCAATATAATGCTGCCTTAAATAAATAACCTGTAAGGAAGAAATTGAGGTAGAAAAGAAGAAGTAAAATTGTCCCTAATGCTAGGTGACATCATCTTATATTTAAATAACTATAAAGCTGTGAATAAGTAAGTCATGAGACCTGGGTGTATACACACTGGGGCTTTATTTAGGCATAAAGAAGACCAAAATAACATAAATCATAGAAAAATTAATGGACCTGGAGACTGTGGTGTTAAACACAAAAAAATTCAGATTCAGGCAGCTTAAAATTACACCTTTTCACCATGCAATGGTGGCGCACGCCTTTAATCCCAGCACTTGGGAGGAAGAGGCAGGTGAATTTCTGAGTTTGAGGCCAGCCTGGTCTACAGAGTGAGTTCCAGGACAGCCAGGGCTACACAAAGAAACCCAGTCTCGAAAAACAAAACAAAATCACACTTTTCTTTCATGTCTTGGAGCTATGTGTCACATATACAGGTGTGGCAGGTGTCACAGATATATGGTTGGCATTAATTTTGCAATAGATAAATACAGAAAAAGCATGTGTGCCCAAGTAGACGTGTGAGATGGGACCCTAGAATATACATTGTGAGAGAAAAAGCGCACAAGGGAAGAGGAATGATAACCACACTGTGGGTTTAAATCTTGATCTTAATTCTGACCAAGATTTGAGTAGGCTAAAGGTGCCAAAGCAGAGAGCAGTATTCTAGTAAGTTCGTTTTATTATAGCAACCACGCTCCCTTCATCTTAGTGTCTGGTGGGAGGAATGCCAGAAGCCACAGTGGATGGAGAGATGATCAGTCTGTTGTCTTTGAAGAAAGAAGGCTTGATGTGGACAGTATCAAGAGTTGCAAAGAGTACAAGGAATGTGAATGTGGGAGACAAGCAATGTCGGAATCCTCTGCTTAATAAAACATTAGCCATGGCCTGGATAGAGGTTCAGTTGGTAAAGCACAAGTTGTCTTGTAAGTATGAGAACCTGACTTTGAGCTCCAGTACAATGTAAGTGGCCTGGCATGGTAGACACATCTAGAACCCTAGCACACTGTTCTCAGAGCCAACTGGTGTCCAGAATAGCTAAGCAGTGTGCTCTGGGCTCAGGGAGAAATCATATCCCCAAACTAAGATAGGTGAAAGTAAATATGGCTATATAGAACAAAGTAACCCAGTAATCCTGGCTCTGCTTCTTTAGATCTCTGTGTGCTTATCCGAGAATACCTGCAGAGGTCAGGAAACTACAAAGGCTCCATGGCAGAGGAAAGGTAGAAGAAAAGAAGCAAATACTAAAAGGGGGAAGAGAATAATGAACAGATAGGTTCAAATGGATGGGGAATAGAAGGATAAGGTAAAGGAGGGCTTGGGAGGAATAAACAATATAAAGGATGTCTGAAAAAGCCATGTAAACACCTACTATTGTATAAGTGTGTGCGTGTGTATATGTATAAATACACATGTATTTTACACTATTGTCTATACATAGAATAGACTATTGTGTAAGCTTCATAATATTATACACACACATGTATGTTTATATGTACACTTACATAGAAAGAAAGAAGGGGAGGAGAGTTAAAGCGAGATCACCATACATGGGGGCTAATGCTTCTCTCAGAAACCACAGTTCACCAAACTAAAAGCCCAATGACAGATGTGGAATACATCTTTTCAAGTTGGTGGTCAAGGGTTTCCCTCACCCCAAACAATTTAGGCTTTTGGAACTTCATATGGGAAACTTATGTAGGCTGCTGGGGGAGAAAAGTTACCAAAAGACTTACCCAGGTGTGGACCCTATGGCCTACAATAATGACTGGCCTGGCAAGATGTGCCCATGGGAGCAATTGCTGACCATGCTCCAGTGGATGGTTTCACACACATGCCCAATTAGCACTAACTTGGGTCTTTTTTTTTTTCACTGTTCAAGGTTTATTTGGTGTTTTCATTGGCATGACACTTGAGTGGTTGGTCCCATCATCCATATGCAGATCTTACATTTCACATAATATTGCAATGTATGCTACAGAAACATATAATACATAAAATATCCTGTAGAACATTTATGCACAAGATATGCAAAATGGACTTACACACTG
>NW_022196898.1:4883644-4886972 GCF_008632895.1 Mastomys coucha
CAGATGAGAAGTGTGTGGTCTCCATAGAAACCCTGCTGCAGCCTGGACAGTGAAGTGCTAGGACACTGCGAAGACTTTAGAACTGCAGCTACCTTCTGGATTCCCCAGAGGGTATCTGCACTCTTCTTCAGGCGAGTCTCTTCCTCAGGAGTCAGTGTCACCTTCACAACATCCGAGATTCCATTTTGTCCCAGGATACTTGGGACACTGAGGAAGACATCATCATTGATCCCTTAATCATGGTGGTGGAGATGGGATGAATCCGCCTCAGGTTCTTCATTATGTTCTCAGCCAAGTCGGCCACAGAGAGGCCAATGGCCCAGGATGTGTAACCTTTCAGCTTGATCACTTCATAGGCACTGTCAACCACCTGCTTGTGAACATCCTTCCACTGTTCCTTATCTGCATCAGTGCCCAGTTCTGGGTTCAGAGACTTCAGGGAGACACCAGCAACATTCACACCACTCCACACAGGCACACTGGAGTTGCCATGTTCTCCCAGGACCCACCCGTGACAGCTCAGCGGGTGAACCCCCAGCCTTTCTCCCATCAGGTAACGGAACCGAGCTGAATCCAGATTGCAACCACTTCCAATAACTCGGTTTTTGGGAAAGCCACTGATTTTCCAAGCACCGTAGGTCAAGATATCCACTGGATTTGAGACAATAAGCAGCTTGCAGTGTAGATTGTACTTCACAATGTTGGGAATGATGAACTTGAAGATGTTCACGTTACGCTGGACCAGATTGAGTCGGCTCTCTCCCTCTTGCTGACGGGCCCCCACTGTGATGATGACCAGCTTGGAGTTTACAGTTACACAATAGTCTTTGCTGGAGACAATTTTTGGTGTTTTAAGGAAGAGGCTGCCATGCTGGAGATCCATCACCTCTCCCTTCAGCTTGTCTTCCATGACATCAACAAGGACAAGCTCATCTGCCAAGTCCTTCGTTAAGATACTGATAGCACAGGCCATGCCAACAGCACCAACCCCAACAACTGTAATCTTGTTCTGGGGGACCTGTTCTTCCTTAAGAAGATTCACAATCAGCTGGTCCTTGAGGGTTGCCATCTTGGACTTTGAATCTTTTGAGACCGCTAGTGCACGATGGGGGACGACGTGCGAGCAGCAGCAGCAGAGTGGCCTGGGCTCGGCGACAGTGGCTCCAGCACCCTAACTTGGGTCTTAATGGTGATAGATAGATAGATAGATAGATAGATAGATAGATAGATAGATAGATGAATTAATAGTAGGACATAAAATTGAGAGTGGGCATGAGGAGTCTGGGAAGAGTTAGAGGACAGTAGAGTATACGATCAAAATGCACTGTTTATATTTTGTGAAATTCTTAAAGAATAAACTAAGGTGGACAGTGAGGAAGACACACAATGTCAACCTTTGGCTTCCATACATAGGCAAACACCTGTGTATCAGCATGCATGTATGTACACACATAGTCATGCTTTATTTTCATGTGTCAGCCACTGTAGAAAAAAATGATTCAGAGAGTGAAGCAATCTATTTCCAAACATTTACCACACCTTTACTCTTCATCCAGACTTGACAGCACTCATTAGTCCCTTCTGCATGAGCCTAGAGAGATTTCTTGGAAGAGATCATTAATTCCTCCTTGGTTGGCATTTTGAAATTAAATTATTTTCTATGAATTTCAATCTATCAGTTTAATCAAAATGTAACAGACATTCCCAGTGTTTCTAAACACATATGTATACTGTACTTTCTCCACTAGATGTCTCCAGAGAAATACAAAGTAGATAGCAACAATACAAAACACATTCTGCTTTAAATGCGCAAATGCATTCAGGTCAGTGAGGGTGAAGCTTACACAGCTGACCACTTAATAGGGGAACAATCCACTACGTAAAAGGCTTTCGAAGGCAGAGCCCAAGGAGGGGGGAGAAAACACCACCCCACCTTCCATTGCCCCAAAGTCTTCTGCCCTGCTTCTATCACAGTTAACAGCCAAGAGACCATGCTTCATACTCTGGTGTGCAGTGAAGCCCACCTTCCCCTGAGTATTGTTCCATTGTCTTTCCTGTGTCACTCCAGACTGTGTTGGGAGGCACTGGTGGAAAGCTATGGAGATATCACACTGAAGAGAAGGCTTCAGAAACCCCACTCCACATAGGTAGCCTTTACAACACGTCAATCTGAATATCTGAGCCTATTAGCTTGTCTTCTTGACCTATTTAGGCTGGCTGATGATACTCAATTTTATTTCATTTATACACATCATTTTAAAGATGGAAAATTAGTACATGATTCTTGATTTCAATTCTTTCAATCTAATAATCTTTTTAAAAAGTGGCCTCAGTCGAAGACACTAAAGACCACTGAGTCTTGCATAGAGACTTTTCCATTTGTAGGATGAGAGAAGCCTAATAGTCTCTCTCCATAGACCGGGGGTGGAGGTTTTGAGATGCACTTCTCCTAAGAAGGTGCATGGTTAACAACAAGGCTTGGCTGGGCCATAAGAGTGGGCTGTGTTATTTAATCCACATGTAAGCAACTTTTGAGCTCATGTGCCATGGCAACCCATGAACCACATGTTAATGTAGAAGCATTTTTAAATTCGTGATACACTCAAGACCAAAAGCATCCTGCTCACGGTTTGTGTGCACAAGCTTACAGAGTGCAGAGTCCGTGAGGAGTCCCAGGAACTGCAGGAGTTTGAGGTTAGTTTCTCAGTGGTGAGTAACAGGCAGTGTAATGACCTCATGGTCTCCGGAGGCCAGAGAACAGAGAACTGCCTATAAATCAGCATCCCATGGCTAGAGACAAACGACCCTGTCTCTCAGACACACTATCTCTCTTCAGTTACATAATGAACCATTTCTTTCTCACTGATGACTTGCATCTCTGGGTCAGACTTTGCACCCCCTGGAAAGTCGGACTTCATTTTCATGATTTCCATCATCTTCCCAAGTCGTAGGAAAATTGCAGGGGTCAGTAGGATCAGGAGTGGGAGAGAAAGGGTCCAGTGTGGAGAGCGACTTTTGACGAGAGACCCGGAAAAGCTTGTGCCCTTCTGTGGATTTTTTTTTTCAGTCTCTTCCACAACTTGGGCTAACTTCCCTTCTCAGTTTCAAAATTGCCTTCTGTTTCTCAGCCGTTCCCAAAGTGGCTCAGAGCCAGTCTTTAGCTTTGGACTTTCTACCACCAATTACCATTCAGCATCACTCTTCTAACCTGGCCTCTGCTTCTCAAGCAGGCCGATTCCTTCATCTTTACCTAAAATCTCTGCTCTCGTTCTTCTCTGGATTTACGGGTGACCTGTGTGTGTCTCCAGCTCTTTTTTTTTTTTTTTTT
>NW_022196898.1:4886982-4922997 GCF_008632895.1 Mastomys coucha
TCCTGATGTCATTACTGATCCTAATTGGTAAATAGTTTTGAAGGGTTGGCATTTGTTAACTTCCATGGGAGTTTGGAAAGTCTCAAACATGATGCTCAGAGTGGAAAGATTTCAGAGTTCTATTAGAAACTCTAAGAGGGGGCTTCAGAATGCCTGAGAGTGTGCTTTGCCTTGTGCAAAACAGTAAACGTGTGTTGCTTGTCAGAATATTGCAGTAACCTCGTTGATACACATACTAACAGCCAGTTGATTGATGCAGGGCTGCCTTAGACCTTCTGTGCGTGAGGCAGGGCTGCTTTCTCACTGTGCACTCACTGACAGCCCACTGTTTGTACAATCTAAGATAGCAAAAGCTGTTTACAAAGCAAACAAGGGGGGAAAAGCAGTTAAAGTTAGAAGAGTTTCATTTAGATAAATATAACTAAGCGATTAGAGTTCCTATCGCACAAGTAGCCTGGAAGGAGCAGAGTTTACTTTCCATGATACCTTCCCCCCAGTTCTCCAGAGAGAGTTTTGTACATTTTCAATCCCTTAATACCAAAATTTCAGAAGTGACAGAAGCCTCTGACTCATCTTCAAACTGTGTTGTTCGACTGTGTGCTTAATAAATTAGCTGTTAGTTATTTTAACACTGAAAGAAAAACAATTCCCATGGGAAGCTGACACATCTCTCCAGATAAGGAATTCTCTCTGGACTAATGTGGACTCTCCCTTAACCTTTTCCAACTGTAAAACACAATGAACCCAGCCATAGTGCCTTTGCCTTGTCAATGGGAAAACAATACTCATATTCATAAGAGGGGGGACTCACAACACAGCACAGAAAACACTCCCCCCCAGAGATGCCTTAAAATTTGTGTATTCACAGAGACTGATGGCTGTTTCCATTCCCTGCCTACTGAGCCTTCTGATCTTCGCAGCTTCTTCATAAAAAAGATTCTATACATCTGATATATCATGTGTGAAGACTTAAAAAAAATGTGTCTTCCCTCAGCTGAGGATGCTGAAGTTCAACACTAAGAGAGTACAGTTCTTATAAAATTCAGAAGGATATTCTTGGCAGCAGCCCTGTTTCTTAATATGCATTTAATTGCCACATTATTTCTGGATTAGTAATACTAGTTTCCAGGGCTTATCAGAGTATGCAGTGTATGTAATGGAAAGCAATAAAAAACTAAAATTATATAATATATATGTGTGTGTGTATATATATACATGCACACACACACACATATATGTGTGTGTGTATGTGTGTGTGTGTGTTTCAAAAGTTCTTCTCCCAAAGTAGATCTTTGTTACTTAACCCTCTATACTCATGAGTTGAAAAGACATGGCCCAAGTTTCATAGGATTTTAAGGGACATGTGCCTCTTCAACATCAGCTGTGGAAATCATACTTTATATGCATTGTAAATCTATCCAGGATTTGTGTTAAATCCCCTTTGTTATTTCTCTTCTGGTGAAAAATAACCTCAGTGTTCTGTTGTGGAGTGGTTTACATGTGATAAGATCAAGCAAGGAAAGTGACTAACCTCAGAGACATAGAGAGTGTCAGAGGCAGATGGCAGAGAGGCCCCTAAACTCAGATACAGCTGTTTTCACAGAGTAAACCTATAGAAGCAAAAAGCTGGAGCACCATGATTGAAAACAAATAGAAGACAGAGTGCAGACTGCTCAGAACCCAGGAGACTTCCATGGACAGCCCAGAGTTGCTGGTTCTTCTGCAAGGCAGTTGCAAACTTCAGGTTGGCCCAGCGCCCCCTCCCACAGCCATGCTCCCTCCCACAGCCCAGAGCTATATAAACTCAGCTCTCCAGAGCTCAAGCCAGATCTCTTCCTGGAGCTCAGGGCTGAAGATGGTTCCTCTCCTGCCCTTATCTGCTCTGCTGCTGCTGTTTCTGTGTGATATTAACCCTGCAAACGCCAACAGTTACTATGACAAGGTCCTGGCTCACAGCCGCATCAGGGGTCGGGATCAGGGGTAAGTCCCTGGCTTGTTTCATCTTTTTGTTCCACTTAGCTTGTTCTAGAAACATGCATGAAGTTCCTTATAAATGCACCCCAGGGTAGCTATTGTTGGTTTACTTATTGCAACGTAATAGGAAAATAAAAACAATAATGAGTCTTCTGTAAATATACATATATAGATGTAAATAGATATGCAGTTACTGACATATAAATACCTTAAACTCATAAGAACTGCTATCATCATAGCAAGTATTATTAATTGATATATGGATTATTAATTTTAATGTAATTAACAAAATACAGTTGAATAATCCTTAGTAATTCAGTTTACTTGGCTTTTTATTTCTTTCCATTATTGCAGAATATGGTTTTCAAAATCAGATTGTCTGCTCTTTGATGGTATCGTGTCAAAGGTTTCGAGATGTCTCACAGGATATCAGTGCAGATTTCCTTTGTTTTGTATGTGAAAATTTAACTCTGGGCTGAATATCTGCTTCTCTGAATTCCTTGAAGTATTTTTTATCTTCTAGGATAAATGTAGGACTTTAAAAAGTTATTAGAAACATCTTGGTAACTCAAGCAAACATCTGCACTTCTTGCAGGGGACTCTAGGCATTCCTCCCTAAGCCTTGGGGGATTTTCTTTTTCTGAGTTCTCAGAGCAGCCTTCTTAGCAGTGGAGTAGAATTTCCATCCCTTTAAGAGAAAGCAAGCTTAAAATTGCAATAGAGAAGGATACTCTTACTTGTTCTCTTTAAAGAAACAAATTTCCTTTGTGTAAAGGCATTGTTCAAAAGTTACTTTTAACACCAACCTACTTCTGTAAGCACTTAGTGAATCATACAGCAGAGTGTGAAGTAAGACCTGTGTCCTTTGCCATCAATCTCCCGCTGTTCGAAAAAATCCAAAAGCTGACCATCCTCCAAATGAATATATGCTTAGTTTTAAAACAATGGGTTTTCCCCCATAATTAACAGTAATTTGTACATAAATTCCAAACTCTGTTAAGTCTAATTCTGTTTAAATATCTGTGTCAGATTAACTTTTTGAAATACTGGTATTAGTCTCAAGTATACAGTGGTCTTCCCTGCATTCCCCTTCCCCCTCCTTTCTCTTTTCCCTCCTCCTCACCCCTCCCCTCCCTACATCCTCTCCTCCCTCCTATACCCCTCCCTTTTTCCTCTTCTCCCTCCTCTTCCTATCTCCCTTAGTCTTCTGCTTTTGCCAGCAGCTCAACAGAACTGGGGCAGGAGTTAGCTTTGTACAAAGTTAAAATTCCATCTTGGAATGCCAGGACCACCCAAACATCTCTTTCAGTCACCTGACCTGTAATTGGGAAGAGGCAGGCACCATAGCGATTAACTGTTTTCCCTCCCCTCTATCTCCAGCCCAAATGTCTGTGCCCTCCAGCAGATTCTGGGCACCAAAAAGAAATACTTCAGCTCCTGTAAGAACTGGTATCAAGGTGCTATCTGCGGGAAGAAAACGTGAGTCTCACCCTTTTCTTTATTGACAGTTTGAAGATCCTACAGGATGCTACTCGCCACTTCTTGGGCACATGCCCCAGTTGAAGATACTGTCCAAACCCATGTGTTTTTAAAGAGAGGCTCATGCACAGGCAGAGAAGCTCCCTCTCAACACCACTGTTATAAGAGTAAATTTCTCTCTAAGTCCATAAGCTGGAGAGGTCAAAGCAGGCCCTGTGACAGTGTGATATGCCCTGAATCCATGTGAAAAATGTGGTCTCTACTCATTGTACACTCTTGGTTGTTTTGTCCTCTTATAACTTAAGATAGCCTATTCTGATCTGTGTTTCATTTGCTCCTCTCATATTACACACACACACACACACACACACACACACACACACACACACACAAAGGATCAAGGAGAACAAATTAATCTGAAATGTCAAATTGTAAAAGACCCAATCGATGTTTCTCCAGTCATTTAGACATCATGATAAAGATTCCACTTCACCCCTGAGTTTTCACTGAAGCACAAAGTTAGAAAGAAGTTGCACTTTCCACAGGCTGCCTGATCCCCCAGAAATCATTACAGTGACAGTGAAGCCCAGCACTTGGTGGAATATCTCTGCAGCTAAAAGAATGATTCTTCTATGGCTCTGTTGTATATTTCACTGATCAACTTAAAGCTGGAAAACATTATTGCCGATGTAGTAGACATGCTTAGTGATTTATTTCACTATAGCTATTGGTAAGAAAAATAAAAACCCTGGATCCGTAAAGGTTAAGAGTCACTTGTTCAATTCACCATTTTACAATGAGAGCACTGTCTCAAAAGTAGAGTAACTCAGTAAATCAGAAAGAGTTTCCATGGCATGTCAGTGAAGAAAAGAATGGAAGGGCTCCTCACTGCCATCAACCCAAACTCTAGCCTCTATGAAATAGCCTTGAGGGCTAAAGGATCTGAATATCTACTTAATACACCATGGTGAGCTTCAGGTACTCTCCAAAGAGGCTGAGGGAAGAAGATTGCCCCAACCTCTAGGATACCTTGAGCTCCAAAGTGAGACACCCTAAAATAGATAGATAGATAGATAGATAGATAGATAGATAGATAGATAGATAGATAGATAGATAGATAGATAGATAATTTCTATCCTCATGCTATTGGGACAAACACCCAATGCAGAACTATTTAATCTTGGGATGTCAGTGAACTTCCCATGTTGTGTTTAAAGAAAGTATTTTCATGTTCTTTCTGGAAACTAAGGACATCTTATTTTCACAACCTAATTATATTAGAGATGCCAAAGTTGTCACACAACCAAAGTCCAGTCTCTTGTTTTCCATTAAACAAAAGTTGTGCTTGTAGCCAGACTTTTACCAAATTTTAACAATGTCCCCTTAGCAAAATTTCCTCTAGTAGCTTCCACTTCAAAATCACATTTACATCTCTTCACTGAGACAAATGCAAATGCTGATCTCAACTGAGCAAAGAGACCAATGGTGTGGGTCTGGAGGAAGCCTGGCTCGCCCTCCACTCCCTTCTGCCCAAGTCAATAGTGTCTGCTGTGTCATGCAATTTTTCAAACTGTCTTCTGGTTTAACAGTGGCATTGGGAATTTACTAGAAAGAAAAAACAGGCCAGGTCTCAAGAAAGCATTAGCATCCCTAGGCTTACAGTTTAAGGTACTGTTTATAATACTGTAGAATCCCTTCCATAAAGCATTTTGCAGGCTCCCTGTTGGTGCAAGTGACATTTTCAGTTGGCTTTCTATGGCATTTTTGTTACTACTCAGATAGTGAGGATAAAGTCTCCATCCTCCAAGCTCTGCAGAGCAATTATTATGCTTTTTTTTTTTTTCCTGCTTGATTTGACTTCCTGGCCACATAGGAAAATGGATTTGTTTGTAGCATGCATGCTTTCTGGTAACAAAACCTAAACGTTTTTGTTGTATTTGAAACATTCCTTCAGATAAACACATTGTCCATTTATCAGTTGAGATTGCAGGCCACTGTACTACAAGCTCACCCGTTCTCCAACGTGACTTTTCTGCTTCAGAGCTGATTGTCAGATTGTATTAGTGTTTGGTGTAGACGTTTGTCTCATAAAGACAGTGTCCTGTTTTCATCCCATTGATCTTCAGGTCTCTTACTATAGACATATCTCATGTTTATTATTTATGATGTGCATAAATCAAAGACACAAGAACATTCAATTTATTTCTACATAGATTATTTCTACTTATTTCCTTAGAGATCTATAGAAGTACAATTGTCACAAGGGGGCAAATGAAGATTTGCATTGGAGTCACATGCAGTTCCCTTGTTTCAGGTTCAGACAACTCTTGAAATCACACACACACAAAAGCTAAAATAAAATAGGAACGTTTAAGTTTGTATAGCAGAGTTAAATTAATAGTAATAATTGATAAATTAATAAATACTAAATATTGATAATTGTTTAAAGTAACTCTGTATCTTAGTTATAAATATAGCTTATGTGATTGATTGCTTTCCCCAAATACACAAAGCCCTGGGTTAGATCCTCAACACCACATAAAACCACTATGATGGCTTTCAGCATAGAGAGTCAAACGTTCAGGTTCATTCTCAACTTCATAGGGAGCTCAAGGCCAGCCTGGTCTCATGAGACACTATCTCATGGAGGAAAAAATGAAATAACACAGAAGAGGCTAAAAATGAGTAAATTGATCAAAGTATATCATGAGTATGTATGCAAACACAAAAGAAATCTATAATCTGTACTAACAATTTTACATGAGATAGGATTTCATACATGAAAGTGGGTTAGGGTATTTCTAGTTTCAGTGTACCATATACTAATGAGCATTTTGCTGGTACTTAGAGCTAACACAGTTATCCTAAAAACAATCTTTTGGTATTCACAACTATTGGTATTTTGATGTTATCACTGCTCTTCCCATATTATACTGTTAGAAGACTGAATTCTGCTATATCAAGGACCTTGTTTAAGGACATCTGTCTAGTGTACAGAGAAAATGCACAATAAACTCCATCCTTCAGTATCGAGATTCAGGACTTTCCCCTGACTGCCTCAAGGAGGCAGAGAAAAATCAAACCTGCATAAATATCTGGCATCTGAAGGGCAAAAACAAAAGCTGGCTTCTACAATGTTAGCACATTGTTGGAATAATTAATAATCTGTTCATCTTATGTGAAAGTGTATCATTTGCAGTTCTCTCTTTTAATATTGAGTTTTCCCCCCTCTGTGCAGCACTGTGCTGTATGAATGCTGTCCTGGCTATATGAGAATGGAAGGGATGAAAGGCTGCCCTGCAGGTAAATTCTACATTTCGGGATTATACATGGGAGCTTTTACTCTGCGAGGAACCATTTCAACACACCAATAGTGTGCGTGTGCATGAATGTGCGGGTGTGCGCATGTGCATGAGTGTACAGATGTGTGTATGCACGGGCTTGGGGCAATCATAAACCTAAGCAAATTCTTCATGCTTTTGTGTTAATCACATGCTTACCATAATGGTGAAATACTAGACTGCTCTCCTCACACACGGGAAGCTGATGGTACCAGACATTAACGTGAAGCCTAGTTGGAACTAGCTCAGAACCTCTTCTTTGAGCTCGTTTAGAAGCATGGCATCTACTTATGAAGGCAACATCTCTAGCTGACCAGCTCTGAGTTTGTAATGGCCCTCGCTTTGAAATGTGATTGCTCATAATTGTGCAAATAAAAGAACTTGCTTTTCATTTCCTCTGGATATACAATGCCAACCAGTACCCTTTCCCAGGTTCCTACTCCTCAACAGAAGGACCTCCTCTTGGGCACAGGTCCTCCAGGCCTCGAATTGCACATAAACTCTAAAGCACTTACTGTCATGGACAGCAACCCACAGACAGTCCATGGCATAGTACCATGTTCAGAATGAGGGGCTAAGCTGGTGTCAGCAATGCACACAGGCCTGAGCAGCTGAGAAACTATTGAGTACCTCACTTGCTGAGACCCAGTGCTTAGTTAATGCTATTGGTGATGAGGTCATGCTTTCTCCCATGGAAACTGTTGAGCTCAGTTTGCTCTAGGATGTGTTTTGTTCAATCTAGGCATAGACTTGCCATGAAACCTTGTTAAATTTAACCTTATTGGTGTCATTTTGCAGACTTTATGATTTAATTTAAAAATTGTCTCAGGGAATTCACTAAAGTAGTCATTTACTTTATGACTAGTCCCAAATGACACTAATTTTAAAATCAACAGCGTCAGAAAAGCAGGCAGCCTGCAGGGAGCTAGATCTCTCTTTTTGGGTTGGCATCAGGTTGGTTCCAGGAGAAACTTCTAAAAGTAGTAGATATGTTTTCCTTAAATCAAAATGGAGAGAACCATGTCCATATATTGCTTTATGGACCAAGAACCATAATAACTATAGGGATAAACACAACCTGCAGCTCGGAGACTCGACCCAGCATTTCAACACTTGCGTTATCCTTGCTAGTCTCAATGAAGGCAAGAAGCACCTTGTCTTTTGGTAAAAGAATCAGTTATATTCTCTAAAAGTGCTCACTGAACTGTTAGTAATGTGGCAGGATTTACTAAATGTTACTTCAGTTTGAAATTTTAAAACTCATGTCCTTAATGCCAAGAATATAAGAAATACTGGTGTGACTAATGCTTTATTACATAATACTCAAAATGTACAAATGTGTATTTGTGTAAAGTGGGTGATTCCTGGGATTTTACTGCTTAAATTGAGCAATTCAATATATTGGCGAATAGGTAAAGTTTGAATGTTTGTGAAAGAATATTCTGAAAATCAAGTTCTAAGTATTTGTTCACTTCTGGCTATTTCAGTGATGCCAATTGACCATGTTTATGGCACATTGGGCATTGTTGGAGCCACTACCACTCAACACTATTCCGATGTCTCGAAGCTGAGAGAAGAGATTGAAGGAAAAGGGTCATACACATACTTCGCACCGAGTAATGAAGCTTGGGACAACCTGGATTCTGTAATTCAGCCTTTTCATTTTCTGAGACATTGACTGTGTGACACTGCCATATTCATGTTAACTGATCAACATATGCATAATCCAAGAACATTTAATATTTCTCTACTGTACAGTCATTGAGACAGTCAACGAGTCATTGAGACAGTGGCGTGTGTTCACCCTGTCATAGTGAAACTCCCCAGAAAACAATCCCTTTAATGGGAATATGAACGCACTGAAAGAATAGTAGTAGTAGTAGTAGTAGTAGTAGTAGTAGTAGTAGTAGTAGTAGTAGTAGAAAGAGGAGAAGGAGTATATTTTATTCCTTTCCTTGTACCTTCTTTGTTGTAAGAAGATACATGCCATTTCAGATAACATATCTATTAGAAAGGTAAGTTAAAATACCTAGCTATACTTAAAAGTCTATTAAGAGCTATATTACAATAGCTGTATTTTATTATAGTTTACAAACAACATAGCTACAGTTGCATTGAATGAAAAGCTATAATGGTTTATACTTATTTATACATGCATGACTGAATGCCATATACATTGCTGTTCCAAGACCGTTGGAATAGTAAATGTCTATGTGTATTTAAACCAAGTGTTAGAAACAATATTTGATTTTATGAACAGACTAATTCATGACAGACTAACTTAGAAAGGATTCCTTAATTTCCAGTTTTATATAACTAGTAGAGAAATGTGTTTCTATATTATGCTCATGTGGAGATGAACTCACAATTTCTAGACTGTCTCAACACAGCCTCTCAACACAGGCACAGTGTCCTGTAGCTTTGCTGTGTTAAGACTGAGTCATGGACTCTTGTCTTTCCTGCACCTCAGCCTCTCCAGGTTCCTTCAGATCACATCTGGGCATCCTTACCTTAGTAAAGGTAAAGGTTAGCTATTTCCTCCCAGAACAAGCAGCCTGCTATTTGCACCTTGATAAGTTTGGCTCTCGCCTTAGTGTGCGCAGCTATGAAATCGGTGAGACTGGTACTGATTTCCCTAGGAAGCCCAGTGATTCTAATCTTCACATTAAAATTACTTCTTCAACATACAATATGGCTACATAAATGAAGGATACTGGAAATGTCAGGCATTTCTTATATCTATAAGTAACTGATTTCCTTCAACCCATTCTCCCATAATAGGCAGAATTCATATCAACATTCAGACTTAAACACCGAAAGTGACCCTGGCTCCCCTATCTCGGTTTCTTAAAAATTAGCTAGTCAGTCTAATACCCTGTTAATCTGTGGAAATCCTCCATGTGCTATCATTTCTGAATAATTTTACCCCTGACTGGCTTTCTAAAAGCCACACCCTATCACAGAGTCCCAGTCCTGCACACTCTTCAGTTTAATTGCTGGTTTAACTTCGTTTTCACAGCATTGTTCCTTTCAGAACACATTCAAACATTACTGAGAAGCAGAAAAATACACGATAATGCAACAGATATGAGTCGCTCACCCAGCAGCCACTCAGTGTTAGCATCGAGAGTGACGTCACACTATCCCCACCCATTTTAGTCTTCTCTGCTCCCTCATGTGTACCTCCGAACGACCCTAGTAAAAATAGCTGCATCCCTCATTGGACCCCGTAAAGCATGCTGTCCTTCCATCCTCTTCCTCTCGGGACTTTATCTACTGGGACGTGACAAGCACCGTGAAGTTCTCTTTGTTGGCCTTTGTGTACACTGTAACACCGAGTACAGCAAGATGCAAAGCACAGTCTTGGGAAGGTACAGGAGGACCAACACTTAGACTAGTTTGGGAATAAGTATAAAATCCTTGGTAAATCTCAAGTGCTAGCCAAGGGTGGTGGTACATGCCTGTAATTAATTCTAGCAATCAGGAAGCTGAGTAAGGAGCATTGCCACAAGTTGAAGGCCAGGCTGGGCTATAGGATGAGACACTGCCTCCAGAAAAACAAACCCCTCAAGCGTTATATGCAAATGTAATAGCATACTGAGTACTTGACATCACAACTTACTTGTTGTATTGTAAATGTCTGATGATGTCACATCCCTGGTTAGGGACCTACATGGAGATTGTCTCTTCATAAATATACTTTAAAAGAGTTTTAGCCCTAAAATCACCCAAGCGTTCTATCAAATTTGGAAACCTTCACTGATACCTTGGAATTCCAATACTCCTCAATCAGTTAAAATAATATAATTCTCTTATTTTTGTCAGTTTTCTGTGAATAATTTTAATGTAACAGGGAGGTCACAAAAGAGTAGAAATGGGTTTGGAGAGCTGACCCAACAGTTAGGAAAGTTTGCGAAAGAGACAAGTTTGATTTCCAGCACCCATGTCAGCAGCTCACAACCACCTGGAACAGGTGCCAGACACCTCCAGGCACTCTCACAAACATGGTGCACACAGACATGTACAAACACACACGCCACACACACAAGTGAAAATAGAACATTTTTAAAGGGTGGGAGAGAGAACCAATGGGGCACTTGAGAAGACTTCAATAGCAAACCACAGTAAATTATCTTTTCTTTAATTTTTCCTAGGACATTCGCAGAGGACTGGAGAACAATGTCAATGTTGAGTTACTGAATGCTTTACACAGCCACATGGTTAATAAGAGAATGTTAACCAAGGACCTGAAACACGGCATGGTTATTCCTTCAATGTACAACAATCTGGGGCTTTTTATTAACCACTATCCCAATGGGGTAAGTTCAGTTTATTGAAGACTTGTTTGTTTGTTTGTTTGTTTGTTTATTCATTCATTCATTCATTTATAAAATTTCTATTTTCTGAGTCATGTTTTTCTTAATTTTATCTGTTCCCTCGATAGGATGGTCACAGGAAAGATAAACTTTGCCAGTGTGATGTCAATGCTTGTATTATGATTAAGAAGAAAACAATCCTGGCCATGTAAAATTTCAGTCCAGCTGATTCCTTTTACAGACTGACTGATTGGCAGTTAGAGGCAATGCATATTGAGCAGTTTCTTATAGAGAGTGAAATGTACAATCAGGAGGGTGGTGACTGCCTTCTAGTCACTCTCTGGATATTATGCTCCTTGAGCACTTTGATTCTTTCTATCAGTTAGACTATGGCAAGTTGCCAATAGGGCTCAGGGGTTTTTTTGTTGTTGTTCAACATTAAAATTTCCAGAGATGAATATAAAGTTCCAGAGAGGAGGCAGTGTTATTTATTGTTCAGTAGACCTCACGACATTTTTGCAATGGTGATTTTTATTCTTCTCTCAGAATTCATTTCAGAGCTAATTTGAGTTCTTTACACAATAGTCTGATCTACATCAGAGATAGTTTGTGACTGTTTATATTAAAGAGTAAAAGTAAAAATTAATAACTCAAATGAAGGAAATTATTTGCCTTGGATCTCCAGAAATGCTTTTGATTGGGGTTCTAAACCTTTGGGCTTTGCCTTCGACAATATTCAGGTCTTAATCCACAGCATCAGCACTCAGCATGTAGGCTTCTTGCATCATACCTACTAGATCCCCAGCATAGGCACTCAGCATGTAGTGCCTTACACATACCTACTAGTACAAATGGGAAGGTGGAAATCGCCTTACTGTCTTCACATTCAATGACTAGATGTGATTTCTTTCAAATGACTGCAGGTTGTCACTGTGAACTGTGCTCGAGTTATCCACGGAAACCAGATTGCCACAAATGGTGTTGTCCACGTCATTGACCGTGTCCTGACACAAATTGGTACCTCCATCCAAGACTTCCTTGAAGCAGAAGATGACCTTTCATCATTCAGAGTAAGAACCAGGGCATAATCGTCTGAGTCACTGAAATACTTGCTTTCCCTGACAAGATCTGTAGACTGCCACAAAATGCTATTCAACAAGCCTGGCAATCTGCACCAATATATTCAAAGTAACCATTTCTATTTCACGAGGGAGAGACCATCCCATATATAGTAATAATACATGTTTGAACATGATTGATAAAGAAAGGCTCTTTGTGAGACCACAGTATGATTGGAATCTTTAGAACGTGTTGATTCAGTGACTATGCTTGTTGTTGGATTTTGCTATAGGCAGATAAACCCTGGCAATCTTTCCATTCTAGCCAATGATTAGAGGAAAATTTGGAAAAACTTAATTAGTTGGGCCAAAAAGTATTATTTTAACCACCTAACAAGAGCAGATGTCTCTGCTGAAGCTGTGAACTCCCTCCCGACACACTAGGCCAAGTGTATTTCCTTAGGATTTGCCATGCCATCTTCTGAAAGTCCTTTGTGTTTCAGGCGGCTGCCATCACCTCTGACCTTTTGGAGTCCCTTGGAAGAGACGGTCACTTCACACTCTTTGCTCCCACCAATGAGGCTTTCGAGAAACTCCCACGAGGTGTCCTAGAAAGGATCATGGGAGACAAAGTGGCTTCTGAAGGTAAGAAACTGTCTTCCTTTCCCAGAATTCTCCCAGAGACCTAGGATGGAAGCAATGGAAAAAGAGCAGCCATTGCCAATGATGAGATCTGTGATAGGAAAGACCAAAAGTACTTAATGCGAAGTGCTCTAGAGAACGTCATGTAAAGGATTTGAAGAATAGGCGAGTATCCCTGTTAATAAAAACAGCTGTGAGGTTGCAGCCATTTGTGTTGTTTCCAAGCAAATAAGTTACAGATGTTATGAAAGGTTGTAAGGAGCCGGAAGGATGCCTCAGCAGTTGAGACTGCAGCCTGCTCCTTCAGAGGACCTGCAATTAATTCCCAGCACACCGCAGGATTCCAGGTTATAGGATTCCCTCCTCTAGCTTCTGTAGGCACCAGGCATTCATGTAGTGCATGAACATACACTCAGGCAAACACTCATACTCATAAAACAAAATAAATAAATCTTATTAAAAATCAAGAAGAAAAATTAATCAAGCATGGCAGAGTAATTTTAGGAGTGATTTTTATATGGAATACATATTACACAATACTTCCAACTCTAAATTTATGTTGAACTGAGAAAGTTACATGGTTCTTTTAGCCACTTCATATTGATTCTCAAATGTACTTGAATCCTTTCCAGCCTCCCTTTCAACAGCCAAATAGTCCTTGCCTTGTGCTAACTAATTTTATACACTCAACCTCCAAATTAAGCTGACAAACTTTGAAAATGTAAGTCTCGATATAATATCAAAGGTCAGAGATCCCCCAGATGCTTTTCATGAAACTGTTCACATTTTCTAAGAGCTGTCTGGGAGAAATGGCTTGCCTTGCCCTCAGGTTCTAGAACTATATTACCAATCACGAATCGTCTTTTGGAAGTGGTTAATGAAACATTCTGTTTGAGTATTTTATAGCAGTCATGGCTAACAGGTAATTTCATAAACTACCTAAAGGCTTTTTCTTTTTCTCCTTTCATTCTTTTCTCTCCCGGTGTTGCAAAACATAATTTGGAGAGTTAATATTCCCTTTCCTTTCATTCCACCAAGCTAAGCTGTTTCTGTTGAAGCATTGATTTAAAACACCCACTTTCCTAGAACATGGATATGAAGGTTTTGATATCTCAGTGCTTACATCTGTGTCATAGTTCCTTGGTGAGTTTTGTTCTACAGTTAAATGCATACTTTAAGTGATTTCCCTGGACCTGAAGCTTGGTTTTTCCTTCCCATTTCTCTCCCCAGCTCTCATGAAGTACCACATCCTGAATACCCTCCAATGCTCAGAGGCTATCACGGGAGGAGCCGTGTTTGAGACCATGGAAGGAAACACAATTGAGATAGGGTGTGAGGGGGACAGCATCTCCATTAATGGAATCAAGATGGTGAACAAGAAGGACATTGTGACTAAGAATGGTGTCATCCATCTGATTGATGAAGTCCTCATTCCTGATTCTGGTGAGCAGAGCCCCACCAACATTTCCCTTACCAGTTGAGGTACCTAGAGAGCAAGTCCATGAAGACCTAATGAGTAGCCCAAAGAACAAACAGCAAACTGTCTGTGTGCTCACTGAGTGCTGGCCCCGAAGCCTGTGCAGTCATGCACAGCCCATGCAGGACCTTGGCCCAGCAGCTAGCATTTATAAAGGGTTTTTCACACTGCTAGTATGTTACTTGGCAACAGAAAGATACATACTGATGGTAAACATTCAGTAAAAGAAAGAATTTGTCACTCACAGTGTAGAGCAGGCTGAAAGTTGAGTAATGTTCAAGAAAAGTACACAGAAAGAGAAATTTCCTCTAAAGTGATTTGTACTAATCAAGCCCCTCATGTGGAAACCAGAACCTTCATAATAAGGAAGGGCAGGGGATGTTTGACTGGATTGACACTCAAGTAAATAGCTTACAAGAGTAGAAAAGAGCCAGACACTGATTTACAAACCCTGGGATAGGGATCATAATAATGAGGACATTGTTGAGATGGAAATGGTTTATTTTACAGCCAAACAAGTTATTGAGCTGGCTGGAAAACAGCAAACCACTTTCACGGACCTGGTAGCCCAATTAGGCTTGGCATCTTCTCTGAAGCCAGATGGAGAGTACACCTTGTTAGCACCTGTGAACAATGCCTTCTCTGGTACGTGCTGGGTTCTGTTCCCACTCCCTGCTTCCTTTCTTCCCCTTAATTATTCTCAATAAGAAATAATAGATATTTTAGAAAATATTGATTAGATTTGGCAATCTAGAAGATACTGGTGTCAAATTATAAGTATAGAAAGTCAAGAGATGATTACTCTGGATCATGATGTGAAGTATATTTGTGTCATCTAGTTATTCGTACTCACTGACAATATTTAGGATATATGCTGAGATCTGATTCTAAAAACTTATTTCATGGGGAGATATGTAAATGGTGAGGAAAAGTTTAGTGAACGAAAATCAAACTCTTTAATGTTTTTAAATACTGAGTTGTAATTTATATAATTATTAATAAAAGAGATTAGAACTTCTAGAAATACATTATTCCACTTAGAATACTAATGAGTATATGTTCTGGTACTATGGCACATTTAGAGTCTGTGTGCTTTGGTCCCTTAACCAGTAGTAAGCATGAACTTACAAATGACTCATCAACAGTCACCCATGTGACTAATGGACACATAATTGTCAGAAAAAAAATTGGTCCACTATAAAGGCTTAGATTTTGCCAATGGCCATCAAATAAATGGTCCCTGTGTAGATGAAGTTATTGTTTGCCCAATAAGAACTTCAAGGGCATAGCTTGGGCTGATAGGTCAGTTTGTACTGGCAGATGGTCTTGCTAGCCTTTGGCATTTAACTGACTCTTTTATGATTTGAGTGAGGGGTGCTCTTGCTTGACCAGCATTAGAGGATGTCCAGGTTTCTCCTCCTGCCATGTTGACTGTAGGCAATAATGTTCTTCTCTAATGAATTTATTCACAGATGACACTCTGAGCATGGACCAGCGCCTTCTTAAGCTAATTTTGCAAAATCACATATTGAAAGTAAAAGTTGGCCTTAGTGACCTCTACAATGGGCAGATACTGGAGACCATTGGAGGCAAACAACTCCGTGTCTTTGTGTATCGGACGGTAGGTGAATCAGACGGGAATCTAACACCTATCTACACTGACCTGAATGTTACATGGCAAAAGCTGGTCAAAGAATTTTCACCAAGAATGTTCCTCACACACACAAATGCAATTGTAAAATTATCTGTCCATATGACCAGAGATAAAGACAGCTCGTTAGAAGGAACTTAGGAGAAGGTACCAATGTGCTGGGAATCGCAGATAACTAGCATTTGTTCCAGTTAACAAGTAACTATGCTTTGAAATACTCATTTAAATCCCAGAAGATTCCCCATAACATAAGTGTTCGCCTTGTAGAATACTTTGTGCTTTACAGGATGGATTTTATGTTGAGTCAAACATGCAGGGGTTTTGCCTATAGCATACAACCCCTCCCATTCAGAATGGAATTCTTTTGAGTGATTTTGAAGGTAAATTTGTAAAGGCCCATACAAATTTCTGGATCCTATGAAATGAACCTAAAGTTTTATTTCCTATAGGAAATTTCCTAGAAGTAATCATTACCTATCAGAATTACCATGCAGTTAGAGGCTTCATGGGAAGGGAAGCATTACCTACAAATGGAAGTGGCATGTGGGAACTCTTTACTAAGGCTTCAAGATGGTAGGGCACACATTTCAAACAATTCAGAAAGTTCGCTTCACTTACAATTATGCATGGACATATATTAAATTACACATGTATATATATATTAAACAACACATGTATACACATTGAGTTACACATATGAATACAGCAATGTATACATGTACTTTATTATATACTATATTATACAACTGAATTCATTAAATTATACATGTACCCATATTAAATAAAGCATATGCATACATAAATTTTTTAAAATGGAATTAAGTAAGGATTAGACATATAATTGATTGGTCTTACAGTCAAGAAAATTTAGTCAATGTGAATATTACATGATTCACTGAATTCTGGAATATTTATAGCTAATATTAGTATAAAGAGTAGCTAAACATGGAACAGGATGACGTGGGAAAAACAGAATTAGAATTCTATGCAAAGTCTGCAGTCTGCTGACAGAATGCAGCAGCCTGATCCATAATGTGGCTGGGCTGGAGGCAGGACTGGATGAGAAATATAGTCAAATGTACAAGACATTACAAACAAGAAAGAAGAAGCTGCCTTCTCCAGGCTCAGCACTCTAGTGAAATCCTGGAAGGGCTACCTCCGGACAAACACACAAAAGGGCATCATGGGTCTTTCATCCCCCTGCTAGGCTATCTGCATAGAAAATTCATGTATGGTGAGAGGAAGCAAGCAGGGAAGGAACGGTGCCATTCACATATTCCGAGAGATCATCCAGCCAGCAGAGAAATCCCTGCACGACAAGCTGCGGCAAGACAAGCGCTTTAGGTGAGTCTACCACCTTGCCTGTACTACAAACTCCAATGATACACCCACAACACGACCCTGACACCCAAGACCCAAGGTACATCATGGAATGGTGAAGGAAAGACTGTAAGAGGCGGCAGACCCGGATGTTGGCTGTGAAACAATGTCTTCTGTATATGCCTGGGAAGCACACCTATAATAACAATGTGGTCCCCTAAACAAGATCTTCACAGTGAAAGCACCAGATGACACATCAGTGTGAATAAGAAAATATTCACAAGACAGCATTACTAGATTGGGAATTACAGGCAATTAATGGCTGGTGAAAGAGAAAGAATCAGCCCCCTCCAGTGAGGAGCCCTCTAACAGGGTATCTAACCCCATGCCAGCCCTGAACACATGCGCATAGCAGCAGCAGTAAATGGACTCATTAGGCTGTGTGTGAGTGTGTGTGTGTGTGTGTGTGTGTGTGTGTGTGTGTGAGTGTGTGTGTGTGAGTGTGTGTGTGAGTGTGAGTGTGTGTGTGTGTGTGTGTGTGTGTGTGTGTATGTGTCACAGTAATTGAAGAACAGGAGGCCATGAATTTTAAGAGTGGGGACAGCAACACAGGAAGAGATAGAGCAGAGATGGGAGATTGGTGATGTGAATACAGTACTCATTAATGTAATTCTAAATAAAAATTAAATTGAAAATTAAATTGAAATTGGAAAATCATGCAAATAGTTTTAAATTAACACATTTTCAGTGCTATTTGGTTTGTTCCTGGTATATCATAGTATGGTTTGGTAGACGGAAAAAAAATCTAATAGTCTGATTTGCTCCTTGAGATTTTTCTTATAAGTGTGTACGTGGTAATATAAAAAACAACTTTTCAATAAAATATGAAATGAACCAAGAGTTTTGTGTCACAGAAAATGTGACTTTGATGCTATTATAAGTGAAGGTGGAGAAATTGATAATTATATATATCTCTGTCCTTTCTTAATTGCACTTACATATAAATGTGTCTGTGATTTCTCACTGTTTCAATAATACGTGGATTCCACCCTGCTCTGAACATGGTTAAGTAAACCTAAATCTAACTCCTAATGTCAAACTAAACACACATTCTCTGTGCTTAGCATCTTCCTCAGCCTCCTTGAAGCTGCGGATTTAAAAGATCTCCTGACGCAGCCCGGAGATTGGACCTTGTTTGCACCAACCAATGACGCCTTCAAGGGAATGACTAGCGAAGAAAGGGAGCTTCTGATTGGTGAGTGACGGTGAATGGAAGATTCTGATTGGTGAGGAACAGTGAATGACAAAAGTGGTTTCCTTAACTGACTTTGGTTTCCTTTATCCTACTTGGGATGTGAGGAGAGCCATTCACTATTATTTATTCACAAACTGCTTACTGTCATACTAATTTATCTAAAATACATAATTGTATGGTATAAAAGGGAACTGTTATGATTTCAAGACTAGTTGCCATAGTTTGAATTGATTGAAATGACTAATGTTTTGATAAAGCATTGGCATCGGTGAGAAAATGTTGACTTTGTGAAAAAACTGAAGAGGAAATGGAGACGGTGTAATGTTTTATTCCTTAGATCTTGTATCAAAATGTCAGAGAAGCAACATATTATTAAACCAATATCTGTCTTTTCTGCAGGGGATAAAAATGCTCTCCAAAACATCATTCTTTATCACCTGACCCCAGGAGTTTATATTGGAAAGGGATTTGAACCTGGAGTCACTAATATCCTGAAGACCACACAGGGAAGCAAAATCTACCTGAAAGGAGTAAGTTGCTAAGAAGGAATTTATAAAGTGCTTATGACCGTTAAGTGGTTTACATACAGTTTCTCCTTACCATCACCCCTTATTTTGAAAGGTAAACGAGACGCTTCTAGTGAATGAGTTGAAGTCCAAAGAATCTGACATCATGACAACAAACGGTGTCATTCACGTAGTGGACAAACTCCTCTATCCAGCAGGTCTGTAAAGATTAAACATACTGATGGACTGAGACTGCTCAAAATAAGCTTGGGTTTGTTTGTTTGTTTATTTGTTTTAATCACCCATTTTCTTACTATATTTACTGAATATTTATCTCCATAGACATTCCAGTTGGAAATGATCAGCTCTTGGAATTACTGAACAAACTGATAAAATATATCCAAATTAAGGTACAGAATGCTATCACATTTTATTTCTAATATGTCAAGAAGATATTGTAGAATTAATATAAGCTAGAAATTAGTATAGTGTATTACTAGTATAATATTGGTATGATGTAACAAATAGGAAAAATATAGGATATTACATATACTTAACAGTGGGTTAATTATTTTATAATCTTAAAACTCTTAGTAATAGACCTGGTTGTTTTTATGGCACCTGATCTGACTGCGTTTCTATTGAGTCACCTTAACTATTTTTATTTTAGTTAAAATTACAGTGTTCTTGATGCGTAATATACTTTGTGTTGCTAAATGTAAACATTTACTTTCAGTTTGTTCGTGGCAGCACCTTCAAAGAAATCCCCATGACTGTCTATAGTAAGTATATGAACAGTTTTGGCTACAAATAGAGATGATATGCAAATAACTTCTCTTTGCATATACGAAGTCTGCTGATAATCTGGTATTTAGAATTCCAAATTCTTTGAAACTCATTGTCCTTGAAACAGGGACTGAGATCTTTAAAAAGCTTTATAGGCTTAGCCACACCCTCCAAGTCCATTGAACCACTTCTCATTTCTCTCCTCATGGAAAACAAGAGTGACACATTATCGGAGAGTAAAAACATGCACTAGAGTGAGGGGAAATCAATTGAAAGGGCATAAAAGGACAGGATACTAGAAGACACCCCAGAGCTATCTGGAAATGTTAATGAATGGGCACAAAGACAGCAACACAGCAGAGGGTTGTCACTTAACCATGCCCTGGGCATGAGCTGTGCACAGGAAATGTGCAGAAGAATCCTACTTCTCTTTTCCCATTAATTAATTAATTAGTCAATCAATTTACTTTACATCCCCATTGCAGCCCACCTCTTCCCAGTCCCGACCTTACAAGGCCCCTCCCTCCCCCTTCTCCTTCACCTCTGAGAACAGTGGAGGTCCCTCCTGGGGAACCAACCTACCCTGGCAATTTAAGGCACAGCAGTACTAGACACATCCCTTCCTAATTCCTATGAGATGCTGGTTCAAAAATTACCACATCCAAAACCGGGCAAAGAAACCCCCAGATCTACTAAGTGATTGTTTTAAAGCCCTATGCTACCAGATTATCAAGATCAAAGTTCAACTACTTAACCAATGCAAAGGACATTTCACTCTAATCATAAATGCTGCCTGCTGTCAATCTTCAAAGAGCTTCCTCGTTATGGTTTCTCGTTCCTACTTCCCAGCCCACCTGCTTCTTTTACTGTAGCTTTTAAAGCTGAAGTTCTTTTCATTTTGTTTTGGCTCTACCAGAAAACAGTCAAATATGCTAAAACATTTTACATTACTCCCCTTTATTCTGACTAGACAATTATTCTTCTCAATATCATAAACATCTAGTTATCTAATTATGAGCATTTTCCTTCAAATTAATGTTGGACGTGAAAAGGAGAAAAGCCAATGTATGGAGCAAAACAAAATGTCTGCTTCTCTACTTGATATAACCTCTGCCATCCGGTGCCAGGCCCCCAGAGCTGACTTAGGGATTCCACTAGAATCATCATGATGCAGCATTTTCTAAATTCCAGCCATGGAAAAGTTTATCTTATAATAAATAAAGGGGCCTCATGGCCTCCATTCATCAGATACATATGATACCATCCTTCTCCCCTGTGCCATAAATCTTTATGAAAATATTATTTATCATTCTCATTTTATCTACATCAGCTTTACTATTGGCTGTGAATGGCAACATTGCTTACAATGAACCAAAGTACTATTATAGTATTTCATAAATTATGTTTGCAAAATTATGCAAATCTAGTAACTTGCCAACCTACTCAGAGACCTCAAGGAGCTCTGGCTAATATCCTTATGCCGGCTGATTCACATAGAGGTACAGGCCGAATAAAGCAAAGATTCCATTTTCAGAATCATTTGTTAGTTTGTCTCTAATATTTCTTCTGTTTTGTTGGTGCTTATTTTTCTTGTCCCCCACAAAATGCCACATTTTTTAAATGTTTATTGGGAGCATAGTTTGTTATAATACATACATAGTTTGTCAAATACAAAATATTTTACATAGAGGAGAGGACAAAGGTCAGGAAATCTTTAGAGCTGTTCAAATGACTTAAGCCTTCATAAAAGCAAAACTGCCAATAAAGAGTCTAAAGTTCAAATCCCCCAGTACATAAAACCTTAAAAGTGATTGATTATTTCACTTGAACAACAGCAACAGGTCCCTGTGTTGCTCAGGAGCAGAGTCCTCTGTGTGATCACTTATGGGATCAAGAGTTGAAAAGGCAGGTTTGACACATTTTAGAGCTTTATAGTCTGAGTTTTCAAGAGATGATCTATGGTTGAAAGGTAGCCCCCGTAGAGGTGTAGCCCACACCCATTCAAAAGTTAACATAATTTAGCATGTAAGAGCAGGGGCTGAGAATGGCAGAAAGCCACAGTGTGCTACTGACTCTTTGTCACATGTGTGACTGAAGTTGACAACTCTTCTACTGGAACCATCTTTTCAGGCTTCTACTTAGGAGTGAGGAGGCCTAGGTAGATCTGGTGACCTGGCTCTTACAATAAAAAAACAAAAAGTAAAAAGCAAGCAAGCAAACAAACAACAAAAACAAAACAAACAAAACAAAAACCATCTGCCCAACCTAAACCCATGATAACCTTACTTGAGAGGTGATACATTCACCGTAAAACCTTTACATGGAAAACTACCTTAAAATTATCATAACAAGGCTGAAAATTAAATTTTGACCACTTCACATCTATTGCAAAAAGCTCACGACTTCCTGGCTGAAATTTATCCTCATCTTGAATTGTAAATTCATTTCCATATTCTCTTTTCTGTACCAAATGCATGGGAGTATTCCATGGGTCTTTTTCTTCCCATATCCTTCTTTTAATTGAGAAAGAGGCTGACAAAGCAATTTAAGATATTACGAACTGCATGAAATTAATCCTGTTTATTTGTCTTCTGTTGCTGCACAGCCAGTGTTCTCAAGAAGCACAAAAGGAAGTCAGAGTCTTAGGGATGCAGTTGAGAGTGGTAGATTTCTAGATGAGATGCAGCATTTAGTTAGCATGTCTTCCCCTCGGGAACATTGCCAAGTCACTGACCTGCAGGATTCAGCATCTGGATACGAGAAGACATTAATGTGCTCTGACTATTTCCTGTGACTGCCTGACCCTAGTGCCATAGCTAATAACCAACGCCCTATAGACACCAAAAGGGACAACTTCATTCAAGTTGTTTCTAGTTAAACTTTGTTCATACTCCACTTTCTATGTTTTCAGCAACTAAAATTATAACCAAACTCGTGGAACCAAAAATTAAAGTCATTCAAGGCAGTCTTCAGCCTATTATCAAAACAGAAGGTAAAGCCAACACGCTCCATGGTTCCTTACATTCTGGAAAAACATATCATGTAATCAACTCATCTCTCTGAATATACCTACACTCTTTTTGAAACTAACATGCTAAATGTTTCTTTACAAATGGAATGCTTGTGAAATTACAGATTGTGGAGTGCAATTTTTTTTTTATCAAAGTAGATGGTGCATCCTTAATATTTTCAGTTCATTTGCTTGTACTTATTTTGATCTAATTGAGGTTGTATCAACACTGGTACCCAGATAATCACTTAAAAATTAATCAGGAATACTTTTGCTGTAGATTCCTTCAGAAAATATACTTTCTGTAGCTTCATTTCCACTTCCTCATCACCATCACACCTTCTCTTTATCCCACTGAAAGAACACTGTTTAAAACCACACAGGCATCCTTTCCAGCGAGCATTCTAAAAGGGTATAGAAAGTATACATTAATGTAAGCCTTAAAAATTACAGTTAATGACTACTTTAAAACTTAGATCACAAAAAGAAAATAGTATTGGTTAGTAGGTCAAATTCTGGACCCTATGTTTTATCTCTGAACATACTTTCTATACCTCTCATATTTCAAATGTCATTTTTCTTTCTATATTTACTAAGTTAACTGATGTCAACCTCTTGGATATTACTTTGATTTTGTGCATTTTTATTATCTCTAAGATCAAACTTTAGCAACAATGTTCACTTTCATGCTTGTCGCAGTGATAATTTGCCACAGAGAACTCATCTGTTGTCATCTTTCTTCCATGAGAAAGATGAAAACAGTTTTTCGTTCTTTCCTCTGTCTCTCTCTATATATTTTAATTCACATTATATCCCAATTGCAGTGCAATCTTTCAAAAGAAGAATTGATTTTGCATTATTGACTCTTAGGAGCACTGTTCTAATTATCCTTGTATTTGGGTTTCTTTGTGTTTGATTTTCATTCTATGACATGAGATGCCAACTCAAAATACATGAGTCTCTTCCCTTTAGGCAACCCTAACTTAAACTAATTGAAAACATAAGGTTGATTCTCTGCCTGGCTAGGCATGGATATCATTTATTCTTGATTCTACAGTAGAGTTGTCCTTTAAAATCCGTGCTTAGCTTTAAAAAAAAGGGGGGGGGGAGGGCTGGCGATATGGCTCAGCGGGTAAGAGCACTGACTGCTCTTCCAAAGGTCCTGCGTTCGGATCCCAGCAAAAGAAAAAAAAAAAAAGAATTTCAATCATTTCCTTGCTTTTTATTTATTTATGAATAAAAATTGTGGCTTTAAGTAGAAATTAAATTTAAAGTGGTTTTGCTGACAATATATATTGATGATTTTAGTGTAAAATGATCAACCAATTTTAGGCAAACATATTGGATGTTTTTAAAATCATAGTAAAATTTGCTATAACTGATACACAGCTTTCAAAACTAAAGTCTTCCATAGATGTCACATTCCCATTTTCAAAGACTTTTCTCCTTCCATTCAACTTCTTCATTCAACTCATGTATCCTCGCAGTCTGAACAGGGGTCTGTATGTCACTCTTCAGTTGGGAGCATCCTTGAGTGTCAGTCTAACTGGGGTTCTTCCTCAGAATGATCCAGAGGGTGCTAGGGTCATCTCATCTGTAAAAACTCTTCAGCGTAGGACCAGAAAGCAACACTTCTATGTTGTAGCATATCAAAAGAGAGAAATGCCCATCTACAGAGTCTACTCACGACTCCTATTCCCCTTTCAGCATTTGAATTTTGTGAATTCACTGATGCTTTTGGGGTTCTTACTAAATGTGTCAGAGTCCAAAACATAATTTTCATTTTTTTTTGTCAAAATGACACTAAATCAAAATTTGGAATTAAGAACAAGTCAGCTAAAACTTAACAAATGAAATATATATCTCATATATATGTATATGAAACATCTAGTAAAATTTCTTCTTTTGTAATATTTGATAATAGATGCTTCCAGAATATCAACTAGGTTTTTCTGAAGAAAAAAAAAGCCTTTGTCACAGCGCTAACTCATTTCTTTGTCTTGAGTCATTGGACATACTTACTTTTGAGGGTTATCACAAGTTAAAACCTATTCATACCTATTGGGCTCACAAAGAAAACATTATGGCCTGAAATACTTATGGGTCATGAGAACAGTTCTCTGTCTTACATTATTCATCATTTATTACCTAGTTCTGGGTAATGGTGTACTTTGATGATTTCTCAATAAACAAATCAATCCTCTCAAGATGATCAGTTATAACTCCATTCAACTATTGAAAAGTACAAGTTAAATGTACTGAACTGAATAATTCTCACTCCTCCATAAAATATCCCTGATCAACTAATGTAGCAGGAAGCTTTCTAACATTCAAACTGATTTTCTCTGGGAACAAAATCACTTTGTGAGTCAAATGCAACCCATGTGCATTTGAAGGGTTGTGTAACTGTTAGTGAGTTGATGCTGATGTTTACATCCTTCTCCTAGTCCAGGTAAGTACTCGAGTCAGTTTTCTTCTAAGGCCTAAAACGTAGCATCCTCAAGGTAAGTATATTAGATTTCTTTATGTCCAGTGCTATGCTCATGGAAAAGAATGTGAGATCAGGGATGATAAGAAAACATTAAATAAAATATGTTAGCAAAGATTGCCAGGTGATGTCCTCTGGCAAAGTGTGATTTGAACCAGTTGCCACTTGAACATCTCCTATCTGTAAATGTTGATTCCCAGAGAAAGCCACATAAAACGCTCTCTGTAATCATACCTTACAGCCACTAACGAGGGACAATGGTGCGCGCTAAAGTGGGGGTGGGGTGGGGGTGGGGAACCTGCACCATAGCTGGATCCTTTGTTTTCCCAAATGTTGTCTAACCTAAAAACAACAGGAAATGTTTAAAACCAGCTTCATAAAACCTGAAACACTGGAGTCTGAATAACAAGAAACGTGGAATAAATTTCATGTTTGGGAAAATTTAAGGAATTGCATCAATGCACTAATCTGTCTCCTAAAATAATGTCTCAGGACCTGCAATGACGAAGATCCACACGGAAGGTGAACCTGACTTCAGACTGATTACAGAAGGGGAAACGGTGACAGAAGTGATCCACGGAGGTACTTTACACCTTGTGCTTTTTCTTATGCCTGGGTTGCATCCCTGGAACGTTTGAAATAGTTTTGATTTAAAATTACTAAACAGAGAATTTTATCTTGATTTTAACTTTACACAAGTTGAGAGATATTGTTTACTAGGTATGAGTTCTTGCTAGCTAATCCGGAATATATTGTAGCTTGTTTTTAAGTGGGTTCAATAATAAAGGATTAAGCTCCTGGATCAATTCTTATGGATATGTAAAAATGGCAGTCATGAAGTATAATGATCACAATAATGTCAATACACAAAGACATATTGTTCTCAGAAGAGAAGGGGTTTATTGTTTGTTTGCTTGCTTGCTTGCTTGTTTTTTGTAAGACTCTGGTAGTAAGGGCTTGTGAGATGGATCAGTAGGGAAAGACACCATCACTTCCAAGCTTGTGTTAGATCCCTGGGTCCCAAATGGTGAAAGGATTAAGTTGTCTTCTGACCTCTACAGGTATACCATAGCTTACACACACACACACCCATACAATACATACACACACATAATATACACACATACATACATGTGCACACACATTCACATTTATATGCATACATACATATACACACACATAAGAACACACACACATACACAAACATGCATACACTCACACATATGCACATACCCCTAAGTAAAATAAAATTGCAATAAACCTTTTAGAGAATGTACTAACAAACCAGCACTGGGTTTTATAGGAAGATTTCCTTTCCAAGGACAGCTCAGCTTGCTAGTTAGCCCTCCTGCTCACCTGAGACACAAGAGTCACTCAGACTGGCCAGAATTTGTTCATAGTCTATTCCAACAATGGCTAGGATTGACTCTTAAACAAACATTTTATGAGAAGCACATCCTTGATTAAAATCTCCAGCTCTGGGGTTATAGACACTGTAAGAGGATAAATCACATGTGGTGTTCTTTCTCTTATTTCAGAGCCAGTCATTAAAAAGTACACCAAAATCATAGATGGGGTTCCTGTTGAAATAACTGAAAAACAGACCCGGGAAGAACGGATCATTACAGGTAATTTTTAATTCCATATATGAGCTGTACTCAGATTATAAACACGTTATATTAACCCTAAGATGTGTGTATTACACAAACCTAGCTTTTGTATGGTGACTATTAAAGCTTCTCCATTCCCCCCCCCTTTTTTTTTTTTTGCAAAAAAAAGATAATGTACAAAATATGTTACCTGTCTTACTCTTAAGACTTTTTTTGTACAGCTGGGCAGTGGTGGCACACTCCTTTAATGCCAGCACTTAGGAGGCAGAGGCAGGTAGATTTCTGAGTTCGAGGCCAGCCTGGTCTACAGAGTAAGTTCCAGGACAGCCAGGGCTACACAGAGAAACCCTGTCTCGAAAAAGCCAAAAAAAAAAAAAAAAAAAAAAGGCTTTTTTGTAGACATCTCTGTAAACATGTATTTTTACTCTGTGTACACATACATGCTTTAGATATTCTGCCTTTCATTTATAGCTTGCTGAATTCCTGAATACTAAGAGAAACTTCCTTTGGGGTTCAATTCATGTTAAAATCTGTTCATCTACATAGCAAAGTATATATGAGTCTGTCTAAAACAGCTGACAAATTTAGTAAACTTTGTATGAAACTTACATCTATGAATTAACCTAAAATTCTAAATTCAATATTCTATGTATTTTATTTAAAGAAGTCCACAAATACAGCCTGCATCTCATATTTTGCAATCAGTTTTCCTGGGGCACAGCCGTGGCCATCATTGGTACAGAGCCTACAGCTACGCTTACTCTGCGGAGCTGAATGGTTGCAGCACAGTGTGGCCCACACAGTCTAAAACCCTCTTTCCTTTAGGTCCTGAGATAAAATATACCAGGATCTCCACAGGAGGTGGAGAAACAGGAGAGACCTTGCAGAAATTCTTGCAAGAAGGTCAGTATGCCTGGAGAAGCAAGAGTGTAGCATTGAGCCATCTGTCCCATACATAACGTCAGCTTGATGGCTGAGAACATGTCTTATGCCACCTTGCTCCAGTATTCATATTCCACACCAGCAGAAGGGGTCGTCCAAAAATAGCGACGAGGCCAGATATGGTACGCATACAGATTGTTTGCTGGTATGGCCATGGCAGCTACCTCATATTGCCTGTATACTGATCAACAGCTGATGAAAACAGTGTACCAGACACCAACACTAAAAACTTAGGAGGAGCTAAGAAGTGTCTGGAATTCCTCACTGAGCAGGTGGCAGTATGCATTGTGTCAAATTCCTTTTTATTGTGTGACCCAATTTCTGCTGTGAACATGTGTCCTCTCAGAGGTCTCCAAGGTCACAAAGTTCATTGAAGGTGGCGATGGTCACTTATTTGAAGATGAGGAGATTAAAAGACTGCTTCAGGGAGGTTAGTAAACATTGAAAACTAACCCCCTTAACAGGCGTTGGAAGAGTGCTTCAGCTTTTTAAAGACTGGACATGTAGGTTGTTCCCTTAATTAGATTAAAAAGACAGCGCCGTTGGCTGTCTTCAGCAAATTGACTGGTGTGTGTAAGTGGTCAGTCCAGAAAGTCATTACTGCTTAAACAGTCTTTAAAAAGTTTTATGATATAAAACCAGGAAGCAGTGAATACTTTTTTGCCTTGACTCAGAAAATGGAACAGATATTTTGACTATATGAAAGAGTATTGATTTTGCTACCTGGCACACAAGTTTATATTTGAAAAAGCTTTTCATGTTTCCAAAAAAAGTATTCACTGTCCCCATAACAAAGCCAGGCATGTTTGGGAGTTTGTAGGTGCGTAGTTAAGCATTAAAAAGTGCTTCTAGCAACTTGCATTTCCAAAACTACATTCTTACAAGTGAGTATGTGTTCCTTCTTACTGTTTGAGTGACAATCTATACTCAGGATTATAAAATCTTCAACATATAAAATTAATCTTTGAAGTATGGAATGTTCTTTGTCTGTGACATTAAATTGACTTAGTTTCAAAAGAAAAAAGGATTCAAAATATACAAACTCTCAGTGATAGTTATTCAAAAATAGGGAATGTTTTAAAAATCATTGGGATCATTGATGGCTAAATAAATGCATTTTTAGTTCAATTTACTAACAGCAAAACATCAGACTAAAAATTATTCAGAGTACAAGCAAATAGATATCTACAACAAATATGTTCTTTACAGTGTATTATGGATCAAGAAAGACAGCTGAAATCTGATGTTTATCTAAAATCCAGTTCAGATGGCTTTTGGTTTATAACTTAGATAGCTGTATAACTATGTCTAAGAAAATATAATTTCCCTTGCATCTTAAATCTTGTATATTTCTGGAAGCATCCTTCTGGATTGGTGAAGTAATTCTTCATTCAACCAACAATGTATTTTTAAGTATATATTCACATATATCTGGAAAATATTAGACTTCCTTTCAGACGGCAGGGAGCCTATGGCACATCCTCAGCCGTAATACAACCAATGGCTTCTTGATGATGCAGAAAAGAACCCACTAAGTGCCTCCCTGTTATAAAAACATAGCAGACCTTAAAGGAAGAGTGAACGCATTGAGGAATTTAATTTGAATCCTTTGTTTTTCTTTTTAAGCCTTGCCATAGTCAGCAGCTTTTTGGAATGGCTGTGCTTTTTAGAGAATTTATTAGAGCTTGTTCCTATTTATATTGTTTCGTCCCTGTAGGCTTAAACTATGGGTAAGTATATTTGCCCCCTTTAATTAATATGACTCTGAAAGTCTTCTTTGAAATGGCATTTAAATTTTAAAGAACTGATTCCCCTTCCCAGCATATATGTACATATAAAAAAAATGGTGTTTTCTCTTTAATTAATGGGGTTATTTTAATTTCTGTTCTCACTTTCTTTACTTCTCTGTATGTGACCTGTCCATAGATCTATGAGAAATGGGTTCCAAGAGTGCCAATTTAGAAGGTTTAGCAAACTATTTCTAAGGATTTTTCTTTTCTTAAAAAGGAGGATGTGGGGCCTGGAGAGATGGCTCTGCGGTTAAGAACACTTACTGCTCTCTCAGAGTAATGGGCTTTGTTTCTCAGCTCCCACAGAGCAAGCAGCCTCGACTGCCTGTAACTCCAGTTCCAGGGACTCTGACACCTTTTTCTGGTCTCTACAGGCAGTGCACACACGTGATGTGTATAAGCCCACACACACGCACACACACAAATAATAAACAAGGGAGTCTTTTAAAAGATGCACTATAGTTACGTGTGTGTGAATATAGTTCCTAGCATCTGGGCCTTAACTAGACAATTCGTTTTCTTGTTTTAGCTCTCTAAACATCAAGTTTTCACTGAGTCCTAAACATAAGATAAACTTCAGATATCTGTTTTTTCTCCCATATCCACTGCAGAGTCACTTCCTAAAGTCCTTTCATTTTGAGATATCTGAGAGCCAAGAGAGTAAACTTGGGCTCCAGGTTTTATTAGTTTCATTCTGAGATGTTTCTGAGCTTTATAAAACATTTCTAATTTAGATGCTGTCATAGCAGAATAATAATAATTGGTAAAACCTCATTGTCAGACTCTACTCTTTATGTAAGGACACCTGAAAGCAGTTGTCCATTTGAAAAGAGAATCTAGAAGATTCTTTTTTGAACCTGATATCAATTTTTCAATCAAATATAATTTAATAAGCTCAGTATAAACCATACCCTTATTCAGTATTTAAGGTTACATCATCTATCTCATTGTGATGATACTTTATAAACCATTATTTTATTATCAAATAAAGAAAATGTTTATTTGATATGTTTTAACTTAGACTTTCTAATTCAAGGACATTTTCCTTTTATTAGCCAATATCAAAAGGGTTTCTATGTCTAACTATAGTGCTAGCATGATATGGCAAATGGTTACATGCCTTATGGAGAACTGACATGTTGGAAATGTGTTAAGACTGGTACAAAGCTCATAAATTCTTTAAAATGTAGTGGGTTGTTTTTTTTTTCATTTGCTTTCATTTGTACATCTTACACTATACTTAGGTTTCAAATGTATAAAATTGAAAAAAATACCAATAAAGAAAATTGGTTTTATTGTTGAATATTGATGATGCACACAAACCAAGTACAGTTTTAAAGGAAAATAAAATGAAGGCAATCTGAAAAATGAAACCACCATAGGAATCAATCAATCTTTAATCCCAAGTACCCTCAAAATGAAGATAAAACGTGATCTTAGGCTTAGTAGGTGGTCATGTCAGGAGTTAGATTAAAAGAATTAGAGAGTTATTTTCTAACTATAAAAACACAAATCTTTAAAGCGTGTAACTTAGAAATATGGAGAACATTGGGGCTGGAGAGATGGCTCAATGGCTAAGATCAGATCATCAACTGCTCTTCCAAAGGATCTAAGTTTGAGTCTAAGCCCCACTCGTTACAGCTCACATCTGTCTGTAACTTGAGATCAATGGGCTCCATACTGCTGTGCTCTGCAGACACTAGGTATGCATGTGGCGCACAGACATACATGCATATAAAATATCCCTAAAAATAAAGAAAACATAAAGAAAAGTGAAAAGTTTTATTATTTATATAGCTAGCTAATTTGTCAATGATTTTATGGGCTGGACAGTGAAATCAGGAGGAATGGACACAGGCACACTTCTAAATTGCTCATGGTCTATAATGAGAATTTTACAGATGCACACATAATGTATACAATGACTGAAATATGAGAAACTGTCTTGGAAAGTAGTGTCATATTTTACCAAAATGCCAGCAATAGGAAAGCCATGTATTCCATGCAAAAATAGCACAAATCAAAGGATTACAAAAGACACAATAAAACATGGTATTTTGGTGAGTGTTCACTAGGATGTGGGAAGCAGATGGCTTGTCAGTAAGTGAAACTCTAAGGACCAGACAATGTGGAGTTGTACTCAAACAACTACACATTGAAGCAATGCTTACATATACTTTACACTTTTCTGCTTGGCAATGGCCTCCAGATTTTACCTGGAATCCCAAAGCATTTCTAACTATATTTCTTTAATTGTAGACACGCCTGCAAAGAAGATACAAGCCAACAAAAGGGTTCAAGGTAGGCGAACCAACTACATTAATGCATGTTTGAAATAATTTCAATAATGTAAGTTACAGAGAGGGGTGTTTCATGCAGTTTGTTGAGTTTTGGTTTTGAACAGGCAGAAAAAATAGTGAGATTTGATGAAAAGTGTGCTGTGATAAGTGTCAAGAAGTAAACTATATATGTTCCCCTTTATTACTTGATTGATTCTAAGTTGAACAAATCTTAAAAGGATGACAGATGGACTTGTATAAATGGTTAAATGTATTGAATCACTGAGTTAAGTCAGAAAGAAATGCTGCGGCTACAGTTGAGACAGAAGCCAATTCATATTCAAATAAATACTTATATAACTTAATTCTCTATTGCATGTATGACATTTACAATGTAAATTTCTCCATTTATGCCAATTTTCTAATATCTTCTCTTAAGTAAGTAAACATATCAATGTATTAAAAGAGCAAAGACTTTCTTTGTAGGGCATACAAACTTTGAATTGAAAGTTTCTAATTCTTGAGTTAATTACATAGTAATAATAAAAATAACTCACAAGATTCATAAATACAGTATATGAAGATCTGACCTTAATCCAACCAAGCATGTAGAATATTGACATTAAGTGACCAAGTTGCATATGTTTTTAATTAAAAGATTTATCAAGAATTTCTTATGGGCACACAAAATTACTTCAAGTTTCTAGAAACTCAAAATCATCGAATTTTATATTTTAATACACCTTTAATTAAGGCATTCAGTCTTTCTCACCCTAAAGTGAAGATAGTATTCAGACAATATGATCTAAATAAATCTTATTACAAGGAGCAATGATCACTTTTGACAGATATGTTTGTGCACAGGCAGCCCTGTTCTTATCCATGAGATTTTGTCCTATTTACTTCTAACTTCTCTCATTTCCTTCTCCTCAGGGTCTAGAAGACGATCAAGAGAAGGCCGTTCTCAGTGAAAATCTAAAGGCCAGACAACAGAGTTTATATAATCCTAAATCAACGATCGGATTTTAAGGGAAATTGTAAGAACCACATTGACTTCAGAATCTGAAATGACAACAAACAGAAGCCAGTCTTCAAGCAAGTCTGAACACAGAGTTAATGTCTTTGTTTCTGAATGAGAAACATAAGAAAAGGATAGTTAGTCTCCTGTGGGGTAGGAACTGAAGGCAATATAGGACCATGCAGGGATTTTATCTCAATGAGAAAATGTCTGATTAAATTAGGAATCCACCAAAGATCATTGTGACTGGATCCATACAGCTAAGTTTTTGTGCAGTGAACACTTTCCTCCTTAAGAAGAGGCTGGAAAAACCCAAAGCACACAGTTACCTTTCCACAGGAGGCTAAACCGTCAAAAGGGGTGTTCAGTTAGTTAACAAGAAAACTAACCCACCAAATTACAAACAGTGGTGTTACATATTTCTCATGCAATGTGGACTTTCTGCTAAATTTTGTTATTTTTACACTTGATTTATATCCTCGAGATAATTGCCATATGCTTCTTGCAATACAAATGTGTTCTCTCAAACATTTCAATAAAACCATTCTTCAGGTATAAAGAGAATTACTTCAGACTTGGTAATTCAGAAAACTCAAGGTTTAAGTTAAAAGTGAGTTTAGACTTTGGAATAGGACTTCGTACCTTTTTTATTGTTAACAAGTACTCAATAAAGGAAACTGAATAAAATAAGTGTTGCTCAAATTTTTCAAACTATTATGTGATATAAAAGATCATTACATTATGGGATACTCAGAATTATCAATAATGTGTCTAATATAACCATGGAACTGTGTTAAGGTGTTCATATTTAGAAAGTTACTCTCCTCAAAAGGCAGAAGGCCAGCTAGTTATTCATAATGTACAATAGGTCATAGTACACAAGATATCAATTAATTAATTATTCTTGGGCTCAGGGTAATGTGAGTCACAGATGCCATTCAATAAGATTTAAGTAGCCAGAATGCTTACTTACTGACTGTCAAAAGAAAAGAAATCAACTGATTTATCCAGAACATTAGTGACTAAGCCCGCTCAGTTAGACACTGGGTTCTCCAGCACCGGAGCAAGGATTGAAAAGAAAGAGGCAGTTAGACAATGCTGCAGAGTGGCCCCAGTCAATTTGGAGACTGAAGGCAAATTTTATTTTTCCAATTCGCTTTTTAAGCCATTTTAATTACATGCAGGTATTAAGGGCAAGCAGTACAATAAGGAACTAGTAAGGCAGTAAGCAGACTTCCATGATCACTCTCATGAAAGTTGTTTCAAAGAGCTTGTCATAAGGACCCAAATACTTGAACCCACTTCCTTGTCCAAGCCCAAAATCTTTCCTGAAGCCTACTTCTTTTGTGCCACCCCTAAGATTAAAATTCCTGCCTTAACCGACTTCCTTATCATAGCTTAAGTTGAGATTCTTGCTGAAACTTACTTCCTTATCATGCCCTAATGTCAGATTCCTGCCACAAGACCATTTTCTTGTCCTAGGCCAATGTCAGCACCCCAAAAGGCTCTCCACACATTAGATTGGTCTTTACCCTCAGACACTAATGAGTATCATCTGCAGGTTGGACTGGCTGAAAAACCAAGTCCAATTAGCAATGTAATAGGAATAAAGTGGGTAATAGTGTGTAGGAAACAAACACTGTCCTATGTACTAGTCACTGGAAATACCAAAACTGAGGGAGTGTAGAGTGAAGGCCCCACACTTCATCCTAAATGGCCAACATGGCTGAGGAAACTGAGCTTAGCCCTAAGGTACCACTGTGGGAGCTAGGAAGTGTCTCGTGCAATGGTTTTTCCATTGAGAAATGACAGGGGTGAGGGAGCCTGGTAAGAAAAGAAGATTTCTGTTTACTGAAGAAGTACTCAGTGGGTTTGGGTTTCTTTTTTTCTGTTCTTTTTTTTTTTTTTTTTTTTTTTTTTTTTTTTTTTTGGTTTTTCGAGACAGGGTTCCTCTTTGTAGCTCTGGACGTCCTGGAACTTACTATATAGACCAGGCTGGTGTTGAACTCAGAAATCTACCTGCTTCTGCCTCCCAAGTGCTGGGGTTAAAGGCGTGACCCACCACTGCCCAGTGGGTTTAGGTTTCTAAGATCCCGAGGAACAAAGGAGTGTGGCAAGATTACCTCTACACTCATTTAGACTCCCCAACAGGAGTGGAAATACCCAGTAGCCCAGAATCCACAGAGAGAGTTGCAGCAGGAAGGGAGGCTCTGCACAGTATCAAAGTCTAACCTTTTCCAGTGGCAGATCCTGGTGGTCTTTTGAGTACTGTCTCCTCTGTAGCGCTCTGATCTATGAACCTTCTCAGTCACCTTTGACACTTAGCTCCAACTCATTTCTGCTAGATCTCACCTGGATTCTTCTAGCACTCCAATCTGAGACTCATAGGATAGAACACACAGTCTCATCTTCATGTCACATTTTTGTCCCCAGATTTTGGGCACCATTGCCATCCATTACCTATTACCAGTATAAAAAAAAATGTGAAGTTTTTAATCACAGGTGTACATGTGTATGTATGTGTGGTGTACACAAGCACACACACACACATACATACACACACACACACACTACCCAGCACCCTTCCTATAGTCAGTGATGCATAGTGTGCACACCCAGAATCCCTCCCCATGTGAGAAATTAGTGAAGAAGAAAGGGGTAATTACTATTGTCCTTTTGTCCCTTTAGACCCTTGTATGACCTTTGGAAGACTTACCATGTCTCCTTTGTAAACACTGGAAAATAGTTCCTGAAATCTTAACCAGTTTTTCTTCTTCTTAGAAATGTGGTGCATTTACACAATGAAGTACTACTCAGATATTAAAAACAATGAATTCATGAAATTCTTAGGCAAATGGATAGAACTAGAGAATATCATCCCGAGTGAGGTAAGCCAATTGCAAAAGAACACACATGGTATGTGTGATAAGTGGATATTAGCCCAAAAGTTCCAAATAACTAGGATACAATTCATAGACCACATGAAGCTCAATAAGAAGGAAGAGCAAAGTGTGGGTGCTTTGGTCCTTCTTAGAAGGAGAACAAAATACTCACAGGAGCAAATATGGAGATA
>NW_022196898.1:4924574-4936069 GCF_008632895.1 Mastomys coucha
ACCCCCCTTCCAATTAAACCTCTTACACATGAAACTGCCTGGGCCTGGTGTCTGTAGACGCTTCCTGCTGCGACTCAAAACCCATCAGATGCCAAGAAGTGCATGCTGAAAGGAGCCTGATATGGCTGTCTCCTGTGAGGCCCTGCTAGAGCCTTACAAATACAGAGGCGGATGTTCACAGCCAACCACTGGACTGAGCATGGGGTCACCAATAGTGGAATTAGAGAAAGGACTGAAGGAGTTGAAGGGTCTTGCAACCCCATAGAAAGAACAACAATATCAACCAATCAGGCCCCTCAGAACTCCTAGGGACTAAGCCATCAACAAAGGAGTACACATGGCTCCAGCGGCATATGTAGCAGAGGATTGTAGCTGCCAGTAGCCATGGGTTACTTGGGTTCCCGAAAGGAAAGATGGGGCTACATGGGAGAGATGGTGAGAGAAGAATGAGACCAAGACAAAATTTCTGATTAAGGTCCAATATTTACTTAGGAGTCTGAGTATGTAAAGGGAGGGAACCCAGCAAGTATGCCAGGATCTTGTCACCTTGTCAGGATCTTGTTAGGAAAATAGGCTCAATGGCTCAGCAGGTAGTGGCTCCTTGTAGGAAGCTGCAGATGTGACAGGACAATAGACTTCACCTAGGTCAGAAGGCTCCACCCCGGCTGTGGCAGAGCAAGGTCTGAATCCAGCCTGCTCCAGGCTGGGGAAAGGGCACAGTTCCTCCCTTTTCATTTATTAAAAATTAGCTGGACTGATTTACTTGTGTTCTGTAGTCCTGCCTCAGAATTATAGTGGCTGGTGGCCCCATCTATCTTAGGCCTGGAAGTTTAATGGTTTCACTCTTACCTGTCATGGAAGTCACATGCAGCTTGTTTGTGTTTATTTGTACAAACACAACCTTTTAGAGTTTATTATTAATAAATAAGGCCTCTTGGCACATGCCTCTATCTTAGGTTGATGAGAGCCATAGGTCCAGTGGCCTGTCTTTGACTACTGGCCCTCATAGCACATGGTTTTTCCCATTCAGTTATAATGCAGAGCCTACAGAATGGGAAAAGATTTTTACTAGCTCTATATCCAATAAATGTCTAATATCCAAAATTTATAATGAACTCAAGAAACTAGATATCAGAAAACCAAATAATCTGATTAAAAATTAGGTACAGATATAGACAGAGAATTCTCAGTAAAGGAATCTTAAACGGCTGAGAAACACTTAAAGAAATGTTCAACATCCTCAGCCATCAGGGAAATGCAAATCAAAACTACTTTGAGATTCCATCTTAAAGCTGTCATATTGGCAAAAATCAGTAACACAAATGACAGCTCATACTGGTGAGGATATAGAGCAAGGGAAACATTCCTCTACTGCTTGTAGGAGTGCAAATTAGTCCAGCCACTATGAAAATCAGGATGGCAGAACCTCAGAAAATTGGGAATCAATCCACCTTAAGACCCAGCTATACCACTCTCAGGCAAGGATAGTCCATCCTACTACAAGAACACATGTTCAACTATGTTTATTGTAGCTGTATTCATAATAGTTAGAAACTGGTAACAATCTAGATGTCTGTCAGCTGAAGAATAGATAAAGAAAATGTGATACATCTACACAATGGAGTATTACTCAACTATTTTTTTAAAAAAGACATTATGAAATTTGTAGGCAAATGGATGTTAACTAGAAAAAAAAATCAACCTAGACCCAGAAAGACTTAAGTGGTATATATTTAATCAAACTATAATCCACAGACCTAGAGAGGTTAGGTAAAGAGAAGAGCTGGGGGTTGGGGTGGGGTCAGGGAGATCATGGATCTCTCTGATAAAGGGAACTAGAATAAATTATGCACATCAACTGGGGTTGGGTAAGGATGGGAGCAGGAGGGAGCAGGTGGGAGGCATGGAGGGAAAGATTTCAGAAAGAGACAGGTGGAATTGGGGAGGGGGGCTCTGAGGGGCAGTGTGAAGACCTTGCGCAACATAAACTTCATGGAATCTATGAGGCTGTCCCAAAGAAGGACTCCTAGTAATAGAGGATACATAGTCTGAACTGGCCATCTTTCATAACCATGCAAGGCTTCTAGTATTAGGACTGGGCTATTTTCCATTGAGTTGTTGGCTGAGGAGGTCTCATGGAGATTCCCTAAACAACCCAGACTAATGCTAAGACAAAAGGTTGCTCTCTGAAAACTCACAGTGGGGCCTCATTGCCAAGAAAAACATCAACATACCTCAATGAGTGTAGAGAAATCGAGATGCTGTAAGTATAGACCCTTATCTCTAGGTTCTAGTCTCTTCAGTGTGAGAAGGAACTCTGCAGGATATGGACAGAGAAGCCTAGACACTAACTCAGCCCACAAAACCCTCTACCTACAATCTATCCTTCCTGCAAGTTGTTTTGCAATGGTGGCCCAGAGCTTGTGGGAATTGCCAACCAATGTTGGTTTAACTTAAGATTCACGCCATGAGGGAGCTGATGCTCTGCATTGCCTGGATAGCCAGAAACCAGAGTTTGGATAGCCCATGGAACTAGGGCAAAACTGATTACAACTGGAGATGAATATATAAAGTAATTCCTAATTATATTCTCCAGTACTCACAGATCAGTGCCTTATTCAGTCATCATCAGAGAAGCTTTCTCCAGCAGCAAACGGGAAGTGGTGCAGAGACCCACAGTCAGATGTTATGCAGAGACAGAGTCTAAACTGGAGATCTCCATTAGGTCCCTCCCCTCAGAGATCAGGGAACCCCAATGAAGAGGGGTAGGAAAGATTGTAGGAGTCAGAGGACATGGCCCACTGAATGAACTAAGCAGGCTCGCCTGGGCTCACATAGACTGAAGTGGCAAGCATGGGCTTGCATGGGTCCTCTGTGTATATGCTATGGCTGCCAGTGTGGTGTTTTTGTGAGACTCCTAACAGTGGGAGCAGGTGTGTCTCTGACTTTTTTGTTTGCTCTTGGAACTCCTTTCCTCCTATTGGATTGCCTTGTCCAGCCTCGATATTATTATATTACTGTATCTGTTTTGTCTTGTTTGACTGTCACTTCTTGGAGGCCTGTTCTTTTCTGAAGAGGAAATGTAGGGAGAGTGGTTTTGAAGGAGAGGAGAGGTGGGGTAGAGCTGGGAGGAATGGAGGGAAAAGAAACTAGCAAGATATATTCTATAAGAGGAGAATTTATTTTCAATAAAAATTTTAAAAAGGCTACGATGACTTTGCTGACTGGGACTTCAGAAAGGGGACTATTTCAACTGTGCCTATAATTCTTGGATTTCTTGTCCCAAAGACCCTACACACTATTTATCGTAGAAAAAAAAATCAGTTTCATTTTTCTGATTTCTCTGGCTATTCACGCACTGTGGTCTTCCTATTTTGTCATCCAGAGTTTGCAGTCTCCTGGCACATCCCTTGAAGGTTGGCTATTGCTCAAGTAGAGCTAGAGTTTGTGTAACTCCCTGTCCCACACATTGTCTTCACTCAGCCCGTCTCACATTTGCCGTGCAACCCAGACAGACGTCCCAACACTGGAGAGACAGCAACCACTGGACAGATACTACATTGTTTGGCTTGGTTTGGTGTGGCTTTTTGAGACAGGGTTCATCTGTGCAGCACTGACTGTCCAGAAATGTGCTCTGTAGACCAGGCTGGCCTAGAACTCACAGAAATTCCCCTGCTTCCTGGGTGCTGAGTTTAAAGGCATATGCACAATTTCAATCTACGTTTGTGAGAAGAGGAAATTGTCAGAGATATTTTTTCAGATTTGAAAAGGAAAGAATCAGAATTTGAATACCTGTAGTATGGCTTTGGGATTGAGCTCTTAATTGACATGCTAGCACGGAAAAGTGATGCTTTGAGCCACGAGGACCAGATTATGACAACCAACGTTATCCAGTGGGTTGGAAGAGGTATCCTCTCTGCTGTGGCAAAATGCAAGAACCTGAAGAGTCAAGACACTCTCCTGGATTATATATTTCCTCATGTGCTAATTTGAAAATCAAAGCATACTACAAAGATTTCCATATTTATGTGACTGTATCTCAGAAGCGCAGGAGACTTTGCTCCAGCATTGATGTGCCCTATGGAGCATCACGGACTCATAGCCAATGCAAAGGTCATGTGAACCAGCGCAGAGAAGCAATATTGGGGTATCTAGAAGCTTGCAGCAGTTCTGTAAAATGCAAACTCATCTCTGTTTTGTATAAATAAGATTAGCTTCTGAAGATATGGAAATTAATCAACTCCTGTGGATAAGAAAAGCAAAACCAAGAGCTCCACTCCGTTATACTCTTCAAGAATTTCATCACACTGAGCACAGCTGTTTACACAAATAACATTTTAAAGTGCATGTCTTGACTGGTGAGTTTTATGACACCCTATGCATCTATTTTCATGGGTCTTTACAGTCCATGTGACACATGTGGACATACGATGAAATAATCGACACTATGAAAGGAAGAAAAATATTTTTAATTTGTCTTATGATGGTTTACCTACATCGTCACTATTAATGTGTTTTACCTTATGTTACTTCCTTCTAGGAGAAACATGGCTGACAAGTCTGGCATGGCTATGAACATATGGATACCATTAACATCAAAGGCTTTTTACACTCCGTGACTAGGACAAGCAGGCCTTTCTTCAGGGACAGGTCTTGAGAGAGAAGACCAGGTCAGAAGGTAAGGAAGTAGAAAAGTTTGGGATCAGGAGGTTCTGCATAAGCTGTCTCATGCCAAGCAAGCTTTTTAAGAAGTACAGCATCATATGTCATGTTTCCAGGGAAGAAATAGGACAGGGTTCACAGTAAGCCAGTTAAGCGATCTTGCACTAAGGGAACACAGGCTATCTCAAGAGCATTATTGACCAAGCGCACAGCAGCCCTGGGACTGATAACCTCAGCCTCTTACAAAGAAAAGCTAAGTTCCCAGGAACTTAATTCCTCTGAAGTCCTGGCCCCAGCCCCAGGCTGACCTTGCTAAGTCTGCTCCTAGGCAAGAACCCAGAACTAACCAGGCTCCTTTGTACTTTGAGTGGGGCCTCTGAAAAAGCCTTGGATCTATCTTCCCAACACCTACAGCCTGCTTAATCTCCTTCCTTAGTTCTCTCTGAAGCTGCCCTTTACTCTCATTAATTACAATGCTTTGGATATTTGTGGTTTTTAAACTAACCTCACTTTAAGTCTCCAGAGATCGTTCGACACAAACCTAAATCATTCCCAATCTCCAATGTTTCTTTCCTACTCTTGATCTTCCCACTGTTACCTTTCGGCTCGCATTTTACAGTTTCTGTCTCAACTCATCTTGACAAAGTGTTTTGGAGGCAGCCCTCTTACAACACACTGTAGCCAGACAAAATATATTTCAGCTAAATTGTATTTAACAAAAGTTGGTTAAAATAAGTTCATTTGTTTCTCCAAAAAGCTTATTAAATGCTTTGGACTATTCCCCACTGTGCCCCACCCCTGAATCAAAATAGCCACTTCCGGTTGTTCAGCAGTATGGTTTCTCTCCATCTTTAGTAGTCATTCCTGAACAGTAAGACTATAAACAACACAGTTTGCGAGAAAGACGGCTTGAGAAACCTCCCGGGCTGCTGTTCATTTGTACACATCTGTTGGTGGTTATTAGTCACAGGAAAATGCCTGAGAGTTCACAAATTTTGCTTAAGTTCTCCTCCAGAGTTTCTCCATGTTGGCCAAACATTACTAGGTCCTGGCTACACTATGCCGACCATGGTCTGAATGGCGATTGTCTACCATAGACTCAGGTTTAAAAATACTTTCCCCAGGTTTGCTGCTATTTTAAAGTCGGTGAAACCTTTAGGAAGTGACCTAGCTGGTGGTAGATTACTAAAGTTGGGGACTTTTGAGGCTATGCCTGCTTCTGAGTCTACCAGATGTAATAGCCGAAGATACATGTGTCAATATTATGATTGGAGCTACTTGGTCCCACCTTCTCACTATGACCAACCACAGCCCTCTGAAAGAACTAGCCAGCCTGAACCCTTCCTCCCTGAAGGAAGTTGCATTTTGCCAGCTATTTGGTAAAAAACAAAACAAAACAAACAAAAAAGATAATAAAGGTAAATCATACAGACTCTGCCTCCTACCATAATGACACCCGTCAGGTTAAATGTGGTTCTGAGTATTCCACATGACCTTCTTTCCCACAAGAATGTTGAGTAGAAATCACTGCAGGTTTCTCCTCTACTTTGTCATTCCAGTGGAGTATTTGGTTCTCTGTGGTATGCTCCCCATGAACAAGTGGGCTTGGCAAAGGGATTGCCCCGTTGTCTAGTTGGCTTCACTAAAATAGCACCACTTACAAAGACAGTCCACTGATAACTCATAAACCTGCTGGGTTTTATTATCCAAGTATGGCAACTGTCATTTCTCCTTACTCAGAGGAATAAATGTTTGTCAGATCCATGCAGAGTACAGACACAGAGTGTAGAATGTTACAATGTAACTTGGGATGCCATTTCTCCCAATTTAATGAGTAACTGGGAACAGGATGGAGAAAACACTCATTTAGAATGCTACATGCTCACATCAAATGACTGACTATGACTCACTATTTTTAGCCACATTTTCCTGTTTTTCTATTCATGTGTTACTAGCCAGACTCTATTAGCCTGCAAACAACACAAAACTAAACTTTACTAAATGGAGGAAGAGAGTAATTTAATTTTTTTTTGTTTCCATACTAGCATATATATCAAGTAACTTGTACATTTCAGGAATTAACCACAAACCAGAAATTTGGGGGCGTGGCTCAGGACTAAATGAAAATCTCTTTTCTGCTGTATTGGTTGTGCAATTGTTGCTTTGGGATTTCAATGGAAGGTTGTTATTCATGTTCTGGATGTTTACATGGTATGGATGATGGCTACTGATAATCTATAAACCCAAGCAGTAGGGAATGCTAAGAAAGTAAGTAATTGGTTGTCTATGAGTCACATGTGTGCACTTTGAACCAATCACTGCTTGCAGAACAGTGTGGAGATGAAATTATTCAGAGTCAGACCTTCTGAAGCAGTGTTCATACTGTAGAGTAGCTGCAAACCTGTTGAGGACTCTTACAGAGTAAGCAAGGCAATATGGAAGCTTAACCAGAATAGGCCATGCTTTATAGAGACAGGAAGTCGGGATGCTTGGAGGAGCCACAAGCAGACTTAACACTATTGTGATACTATGTCAATATAGATAGTAATGTAAAGTCACTAGCTCTCCACTTGGTTAAAAGTTCAGACATTTTCTCAAATCAGGAGATGAAATCAGCTGGAACTTCTGTAGTCCCGCAGTTCTACAGAGCTGCTCCTGACTCACACGATGGTCATCCCCTCACTTCCTCCCGTTCCTTTCATTTGTAAGCAGATACCCCTGATCCAGGTAGGGTCTCCTTTTTATCTGAGTCATGATTCTTTATCTGAGTCATGATACTGTTTATTTTAACAACTTAATCTCATAGAATTTAAGTCTCATAAATATTGAATTATATAAAGATACATACAAAATATGAAAAAAAATAACCAAAATCTTACATAGATTGGTTTTCACTTCTAGGTGTCTTTACCTATTCCTAGGTGATGCAAAACCACTCTTATCATCTTAATTTATTCTTTCAAATATAAAGTACTAATGTAATACACACACACACACTTATATATATCACAAAGAAGGAAACATCACCAATAACTAGAAATTTTAATTTTCAACCAAATATACCTTTCCAAATTGTTAAACCTATATTGTCATAAGTTGGAATGTACACAAGCATATACCTACCTAGGACACTATTGTTTCTTTGAATGTTTTTGTCCCTAATTCATATATAATCCCAATCTCCAGTTGGATGACATTAAGGACCCTGAGAAGGCAGTTAGGTGGTGAGAATTGTGTCATCATCAGGAGGACTCATGCTATTACAAACTCTTGAATATTTATAATTGCGTGAGTAGATCCATCAGATGAACCTTTGGACGCAGGAGAATTTATGAAGGTATTTCAATTAGAGTAGAAAATGGCCTTTGTGTGCATATTGCCACAAGTATACCTTATAAAATGATAAGATGAATCAACTTAGCAAGTGAATTAGACACACAAAGGAAGGATATGCACCCTGGTGAACTTGGAAGGCTGGAGAGTGGTTAAGAAAGGATGAAATGGGATAGAGGTAGAGGGACTGTAGCTAGAGATGATAGCTGCGAGGTGTGCACATGCTCAGGGGCAGCAGAGAGGTTGGGTGTGCTAAGAGAGGAATGGCAATGGTGGCAGAGGAGCACACACTGACAACTCCAGCATGGAAGTCATGGTGAGGTCTAGTGGGGACAGTAAGAAAAGACAACAAGAATGGATGCCTTCTTGAATGTTAATGTTAAGAATATTAAGTGAAGAGTGCAAGGACTAAGTTTGTTTGCTTGGATGCTTGGGTGAACATGTTGCATGATACAATGTATTTCAAGTCACCAACTGTTAGTGAAAATGTTCTGGAAGGCGAGCAGCTTAAACATCCATGCAAAATGTCATAGTAAACTCCTCTGGGTAACTAGTTGGGATAAACACATATTTAATATCTGTTCTATCAATTGTTCACTACCTCGGTTTTTTTTTCACCGTAATTTCTTACATGAATTACTACATGTATCCCATATCTCTGGCTTCTGTTCCAAGGCATCAATATCTTTTTAAAATCACCCATATGTTATTAAAGTCACTTTAAAGTCACCCCTCAACTTCCAAGCCAAACTCTTATTTTAGCTCTTCCTCATCAGCTCTACCTCTTTAACATTTTTTTCATTCTGCATATTGGGTTGGTTCTTTCCAAACTACAATGAAATGCTCAACATACCATTTACCTTGTGTTTTTCTATATTATGCTTAGAATGGACACTCACTTGGGCAATGCTGTCCAACAATTTCCAACCTCACACCACCCTATCAACACGCCTCACAGAGAGCCAGCCCCATATGCCTGACTAACTCCCCTTTTCTGCGTCAGCCTTTCTCTGGTATGTTTTTGTCAGCCATCAATGTATTTCATTTTCTTAATCGAATCATACATCTTATCCATCTTCTTACCTATTTTCATATCACAGCTGGAAGACGCAAGAAGATATTTTTTTTCTTTAGGGAAAGGATAATGTTTCATAATCCTTATTGATCTGAATAGAAGGTCATGCCTTCTCACAATGCTTAGCATAAGACAGGTAAAACTATCTGGTGGGGGTGGGGGTGAGGCAGAATAAAAGAGATTTAGAAATTACAGAGGGTACCCAGGAAATCCCAGTCTTCACATACTAACTCGTGAACTTGGGTGGCTTGGGTGAGCATCCATTCCTGGGAAGCATGGGAAAACTGACTTCACTGTTGTGTTTATAGGTCTGAAGTCACCCTTAATTAAAAGAACACTTTGTTTTTCTTAGCTTAGCATATACTTAGAAGTGCAGATGCCAGGTTTTGGCACAGCTGAAATAAACTTACCAAACAAAAAAATTTATATTCACTACTTGAACCAGATAGAACATTGGAGGGAAACAAAACGAGCTTTAATGCTAACCATATTTTCTTCAAAACAAGCTGCAGATTTTTTGAAGAAAACTGTTACCTCCATATGGCTTCCTAGTCCAAGTGATTGATTTCCTTATTAAAACTAAAAGGAACATGGGACAAATGGCTTTGTCCACTAAATTGTACATAAGAATAAAAAATTCGAACTTCTTTGGCATGGTCTTGCATGCATATCTTTGGACTGATTAAGCACTGGTAGAACTTACAACTTGCCAACCTCAGTTTAACAAAGAGCTTTCCTGTTTAATCCATAGGCCTTCTGTGCTTTTCTTCAGACAAACATCAGGTGACATCTGCCTGCTGCAGATTCACCCAAAAGCCATGTAAGCAGAGGGGAAACAGAGATAGTACTCCTGTTTCTAGTTGTCCATGAGTTTGTAAATCTCATCATTGTTAGAATTATGCACTATAACCATATAGTCATTAAAAGGCTAGTTTCAGGGCATTTGGCCTTTAATCCTAGCATTCTGGGGGCAGAAATGAGCAGATTTCTGTGAGTTTGAACCCAGCCTGGTCTATACAGCAAGTTCCCATCCAGTCATTGCTATGTAGTAAGATCCAATCTTAAAAAACAAAAAACATAGTTCTACAACTATTTGTGAAGTCAATGGATTTTGATTTTTCTAGACTTCTCATTTTGAAAATGTCCTGATGAATTTGAAACTAGTTCCTCATCTCCCCTTGAGACCACCAAACTCATTTGTTCAAAGCCCTCCTCTTTGCTCCCTCTCTGAATGATAGAGAACCTTTGTTGTACCTTACCCCAGTGTCAGGTCACAGACTCACCTCTACCACCTCTGCTTAAGCCAGACTCAGAGCTTACTGAGTAGGACCTCACAACAGAAGGTACTAAAAAAAAGCATTGGGTGCCATTTGTCACATCCAAGATATAGACTCAGCTGGCACCACTGTGAGATGCATGTATTATAAACATCAGTGAGGAATGTAATTTATATTTATAGAAATAAACTAGATGTATGGAAAGTGGTTTTCTTATTATTGGAATAGAATTAAAAATAAAAAATTATTAAGATGATTTCCTAGTAGCATTTCCTCTGCTCATATAAAGATTATTTTATAATTCTTGTTTAAGTGATATTGTTTATAAAATTAAAATCATATTTATGTGATGTTCAGAATCATCTGAGACAAACAAGATCCTCATTTGACACTCCAAACAAATTTTTTTCCTTTATCTGCTTGAGACTGAATCTCACTCTATATCCAAACAGACTCAACTCTAAATCCCCTGGGATTACAGGCATGCATCGCCATGCCTGGATCAAACATAGAATTTTTAAACTATGCTATCCAAACATCCTGACTCTTTATAAATACCATTTTTCTCATCAAAACTAAAAAAACACATCACTAAGTAACGAAATGAAGCAAACTTCACTCCTGAAGTAATTATGTTACAAAATCAAACCAAGCCTGTACCTGTTTCAGTGCTATAGAATGTACAAGAATTTCCCTGTCTTATATTGAAGATACAACTTTGTCCTGGTCCTCTGAAACAGTATGGCTTGCTAAACATGACCTGAGCCATAACACCAGTCAACATGCCAAGGTAGATGGGGAAATCTCATGAGGGCCCACTCACACAGGAAGGTTTACAGAAAACCAATGGCTACTGAAAGAAAGCGAATCAGTCTTCTCCAGAGATGAGTCCTCTGACATATACATGATGATTTACATTGATATATATACATATATATCAATGATTGATATAATAGCTATATCTATAAAATGTACCACCATATATATACATATATATATACATATGATCAGTAATTTGAGAGGGAGTAGAGGGACATGGGATGAGTTAGAAGGTGAGTGGGAGAAATTGAAATGATATAAATATAGTAGTCATGTATGAAAGTCTCAAAAAAGTTTACTTTTTTCTTTCTTTTTTTTTTTTTTTTTTT
>NW_022196898.1:4936136-4941715 GCF_008632895.1 Mastomys coucha
TAGACCAGGCTGGCCTCAAACTCAGAAATCTGCCTGCCTCTGCCTCCCAAGTGCTAGGATTAAAGGCAAAAGCTTACATTTTTAATAATTAAAATTAAAAGTACAATAGAAGGGCCTAAGGCTCCACCAAGCCAGATGACCTGAGTTAGACCTTACACAGTAGAAAGAGAAACATGACCCCTGCCCATTGTGTCCTGACCACCACCTGTGTCCATGGCACGTGTATGCAGACCCACACACCCTCACACAAAAATGCACACATGCACATATAACCCTACACAACTAAATAATAAACATAAAAGTCCAAGAGGGGTGATAGAAGTGAAATCAAGAGAGAACTCATGAGGTAATTGAGAGTGGCTTTGTATGACAGATTACTGGATGGGACAGGCTCTGTAAAATGTCTACACACTGAGATTTGTCTTTCAGTATTCAAGGGCAATATCTAGACCCTTGGTTTTCTGTTAGCTGGAAAAAGTAAAACATCTTATTTTTGAACTCCCACTAAGTTACACAAACCATCACCAGAAAATTTGGCATGTTCTCTTTGGGTTGAAAATAACCTAAACATTTGAGGCTATGTGTGCAGGGTCACATATTAATGACTCCCAGGTTGAAGGATCCCACTGGAGCCAGAACCCTGAGAACATATGACAGTTGACATCAATATCCATCGTTGTTGTAGTAACATGCAGATAAGAAAACAAATAAGAACTAGGGTCTGGAGGCTGCAGCAGGAATGCCAGCATCAATCATGGGCAGGTCTGACTGGAACGCTGGGAGTGTCTCTGAGGAGCCACCTCATAAATGTCTTTAGCATAGAGGGCAATTCCCTTCCTTCCACATCTGAGGAATAACAGACACCCTGTCTGTTCTTTTGCAGAGTAACTACAAGATGAAAATCCTACAGCACTTTTAAATACCAAGGTCATCTCTTACAATGGGCTAAGTGATGGAAATTAACTGGACAGACTTGGAAGGACCATAGAAATAATTACAAAAAAAGTCACCCATGTCTCAATGCTAATGAATCTTTTAATCTTTAAGCTCTATTTTCTCTATTTCATTTCCACTTGTAGTTGTTATGGGTTTTAATTCTATGTATAACTTAGATTTAACATATTAGTTCTAAATAAGAGTGACTGTTTATATCAATATTTATTTATACTTTGCAGCATATTTATTCTCACTTTATTTTTTATCCTCACACACTTTTTCTTCTTTTTAACCTTTTATCTCTACAGCCCACTTGAAATAAACAAAACCTTTTAGTTATATTCTTTAGTTTATTCTTGATCCTAAAATGTTCCCCTTATTTGCTGGATTGCTTCAATTTGTCTTTATCCAAAAAAAAAAAAAAAAAAGATGATTTATTTCACTTTAAGGTTTGGAAGATATCTTGACATCATATTAAGTAATGATTGGAATGTCTCCACGCAACTAAAGGATTTGTTATATTCTCTTCTCACTCCCAGCAATCCTTTTGAGAGGCTAGCCATTTTTACTCCTTTGATTTTACTGTGTGTTTAGCTTTGCACTGATAGCATGAAGGTTTTCTCAGTCCAGTGTTCAGTAATTAAGTTCCCTGATGTGTAACGTTCATTGCATTCTGCCTACTTGAAGGCTTTAAGAGTTTGGGCATTTAATTCATCAACATTATTTGCATCCTACCCTCTCTCTCTTTTTTTTTTTTTTTTTTTTTTTTTTTTTTGGTTTTTTTGAGACAGGGTTTCTCTCTGTAGCCCCGGCTGTCCCGGTACTCACTCTGTAGACCAGGCTGGCCTCGAACTCGGAAATCCGCCTGCCTCTGCCTCCCAAGTGCTAGGATTAAAGGCGTGCGCCACCACCGCCCGGCCTATCCTACCCTCTCTTGTCTTTGTGTGGAACTTTTATTAAATGTATCCTTCATTTTTTTTCCCAGTTCCATTCTTATGAGTTGAGCCTCAGGATAAGATGATCTGGACTCTTTTAGATATAGTTTAGAGAGGTCATTCTAGCTGTTCTTGACACACTATTTTGCTTTAGATAGAAAATGCAATAGGTTTCTAGCTCATGAATATTCAAAACCACATTGGAAAGAGCTTGGAACATCAGTAGTTCTCAGCTCAGCTCCCCAACCTAAGGTCGATATGGCTATAAATTCTGATGAATGACTTGATGTGGAGATTATCAGTAAAATTCAGGTAGTGTCCTCCCAATAGTAGGATTGGCCTCTCAAACTACAAGAAATTTGTCAGAGTTTTCACTGTGCCTTTCTAGAGGGGAAATTCCAACTCTCTGGTCTTCTACAGAAGCCCATAGTCAGCAAATACTCCTGAATAACAGATTCAAGTTTCCAATCTGTTGCTCTAGGCCAACACAACCACTAAAATTGCTACTTTAGCTTCCTCTGCCCCCAGAAACTTTGTCAGTCCTTAGCCCAATCATTAGTTTGCCTGCACTGTCAGCAAAAGTCTCTGAGAGTTGGGGCAGAGAGTGCCAGGAGAGAAGGCATTGGAACATGTACAACTCTCATTCTGTACTATTAGTTCATGCCAACTCACCCCTTTGAAAACCATTTGCACACGATGATGGCTGCAAAAGAATACAGTGTTCTTTGTGCCCTCCCTCTCTTCCTCCTTGAGGGCCCCCAAAAGCCCAGTAGTTTTGTGACACTTTGCAGATGAGGTCATCTATTTATGCTGGCAGCAAGCTGAAAGGGTGCTTGTACTTTTTATCAGCTCACTGACAGCCAAGAGGAAGGACAAAGATTTAACATTTCCATGTAAGTGACTATCAGGAAAAAGAGATAATGTGGGAACCTGAAAATTAATCATAATAGAAAAGTAAAATTGTGGACTCTGTAGAGCTATAAGAAGCCAGATAAAAGAGGCCTTAAAGAGGGCAAACTGAGACCTATGGCAAGCATATGGCAGGATGGAGATGTAAGCCATAGTATTATCATTTTTGATTAGTAAATTATCTTTTGTAAGACTTATTTATTTTTATTTTATATGTATGAGTGCTTTGCTGTCATGTGTGTCTATGTACCACGTGCATCCCTGGTGCCCAAGAAGACCAGGAAAGGGCATAAGGTCCCCTGGAACTCTGAGCTGCATCATGAGCACTGGGAACTGAACTGTCCTGTGGAAGAACAGCCAGTGCTCTTAACCACTGAGGCAACTCTGCAGGTAACATAGCCTTCACAGAAATATTTCATCCTATATAAATAAGTCAGACTGAGATCTCAAAGCTTTTAAGCTCAGACTCCATTTTAGAGAACCTGCCTAAGTTTGAACTCAGGTAAACTAACAGGCTGGTACCTAGCATTAGTTTCCAGGTTGCCCCCCAACAAAACCTGAGCCTAGCTCCAGGCTCTAGGCTAATCCCCAACAAGACCAGCATTTCTAGGTTATATCCTCAACAAGACCAGTGTCTCCAGGTTATTCCCCCAACAAACTTGCACCCCAGGCTATGAGCCCATCCCTTTTCTAATGACCACCAATGCAGAGGGGACCAGGGATTAAGTTTATGATATGATTCCCAGCACCAGCCAACTATGTTAAAGGCCACAGTAGCTTTCCAATTAGATGCTTGCACACATATTCCCTGCTTGATGCTTACTATAAAGTCTTGCCCCAATAGACATTCGGGGCTCCCCAATCACCAAACCCATCTTGCATGATGGCAGTATGTTGGGGGGGGGAGGCCGAGCTAGCTCAAATAGAATAAAGACCCTGCTGTGAGTTGCATCAGATCGGCTTCTGTCTGTTTTTTTGGGGGGGTGGGGGATCACTAACATTTCCCTGGCACAACAAGACCTGTTAAACAAAATGTTTGTTAAAAGAAAATTTGTTTCTTATAGGAAAGAATTTCAACCATTCAAAATAATACTGACGATTCACTCTAAAACAACCTAGAGCAAATCTTAGCCCGTGGGACATAAAAATACCACCCATTTCCTTGTGCAAGAGAATATCTATAGAGAAAGATAAACTGTGATTGATACACTGACCACTGTGTGTAGATCCTGACACCATTTGTGACAAGACAAAGAGCTGCTATGAGTTCAAACATGGGCCTCTCCACTGCATTTCTAACATCTTGAGTCTATCAGCCCTACAGCAGGAATGGTGTCAGAGACATTAATTTACACTCAGGAACTTTGGGGAGCAATCATTCAAAATGAGTGATAAAGGGGTGGAAACTGGATGAAGAGGAAAGAAGACAGTTTCAATAGGAAACAGGATCAAAATATTTCACTGGAGGGGGTTTAGGTTGGTTCTCAGAGTCCCAAGTTACACAGCACAGGGTGTTCTGTCTTCTTCATCCAAAACATACTTTAACAGTGGCAATGAATCCACCTGCCACAAAGCAAAGAGAACAGATGGCCATAGAGGTAAACAGTGGAGCTGCTTCCTATCCATAGCAATTCCTGCATGACCTTAAAGAGTATAGTACCATTGGCATTACTGCAGTCCAAAATAGTTTATGACATTGTTCAAAATGACTAAAGAAGCAGAGTCTGAGGGGTCCCCAACATGGAACAATGAAACATGTTTAAGGTTATGTGGATGCTAACAGTTGTGCTTTGATCATCCCATGCAGTTCACATGTACCAAATTAGGATGCTATACACAGTAAATATTAACAATGTATATCAATGAAAATGGAGTATGTATGTATGTATGTATTGTATATGCATAAACCTATCAATCCATCTTTTACATCAAGAATTACATATGTGAGGGGATAGTGAGATGGCACATTGGTTAAAAGTACTTGTTGCTCTTGCAGAAGACTAGCATTTAGCTCTCAGCACGCAGCTAGTGGCTCACAGCTGCCTGCAAGTTCAGCTGCAGAGGATATTAATCCTTCTTCTGGACTTTGTGGACACTGTACACATATAGTACATATAGATATATGCATGCAAATGCTCATACACACATAAAATAATATATACAATTAAATAATAATATATACAATTAAAAATAACATATTAAATGTATTTCCTATGGTGGTCTTCTAAAAAACTGTGCTATTTAAAGGTCTTTCCCTTCAGTATGTACAAGGTGACTATGTTCTTTTTAACCATCCATAGTTATGTATATGTAGGTTGTCTTCCTCCACACAGCTCCATAGACCAGGAGTTGCCAAGTAAAACAAGCTTCTATTTAAAAAGAAAAATTTAGCTGCTTGTAATAAGTATCATATCTGTCTTTCTTTCAACTCACCAAATATAATAATTAAATACTTTTTTCAAAATTAGAATAATTACACCAATTGTCTTTCATGAATTTGAAGTTTGAGAATCATGATTTCAAATAGTGTATGGCTGTTTTCCAGTTCCAAAAGGGCTTGGCTTTCAGAGGAGTGGAGAGAAATGCAGACCAGCAATCACTCGATTGAAACTGACATCCCTGGTGGAGGGCAGCTCCCAAGCTGGGAGTCTGTTGTGGTTTTCACATCCATTAGCTGTGAGAGCCTTTGCAAATAGCATCCACATGTGCATAGTCTCGGGAGGATTTGCTCTCTGACTTGACCGGCTTGGGAAGCAGACAAGCATAGATTCTGTAATGAAAGTCCATCCAAACCAAACT
>NW_022196898.1:4941725-4980244 GCF_008632895.1 Mastomys coucha
GCTGCGCTGGACAGGATGGCCATCATACAAGGGACTCTGAGTTACAGCCTGTTAGAGTCTAGAGCTGCAAGAACATGGCTGTGTGAGAGTGTGCACAGAATATGCTGGTTAGTTTTGCATTAAGAAAGTGGACTAACGGGGGAGGAAAGGTGGAGACCAGGCTTACTCACCAAGTCAGAGATTTTAAAATAATTGCTAACACTTACATTCTACAATGTATTGATTTTATTTGCAAGGACATTTATAGAAACTTATTCAGTTATACTTCTGGAACTTCAAGCACTTCATCTACAGGAGAACATGCTCAAAGATAACTCAATGATCAGTAACTTACTATGACACTATAATGTTCATATACGGCTTCTACACGTCACTGACATTATAACCTTGAAGAAATTACCGTCAAGTAGTGAGCAGCAGGGAACTGGAGTTGCTTTTGAAGTGGTGCAAATACCTGTCTTTTAATTTGGATATAGTGTTCATTGCTGTATTCAGTTTTCAAACGGCCACTAACTTACGCTCAAGTGTTTTTTTTTTTTAATATAGTCACTATACTTCAATTAAAAGGTTTAATGCAAAACAATTATAATGGTAACACATGTCCTAAAAACTAGAAGATAAAATTTAATCTCTTAATAAAAATTGTATACATTATTCACCCTACTCTCTTGTTAACTCCAAATGCTTCCATGTTCCTCCATCCTTTCTCAAATTCATGAGTCACACACACTGTAGTGAGTCCATTTAATGTTGCTTCTGTATGTGTACATGTGTTTAGGGTTGAGCCCTTGGGGTTGGATAAGCTATAAGTGGGCTCACCCCTGGAGAAGACTGACTCTCTCTCTTTTAAAAGCCATTAATCACCCACAGCTCTTCATCTAGGAATGTCTATTATGAAATATATTGAGGGTGAGGGGAGTACCTGGTGGGCCCGTGCTAATGTCTTCCCCTGAGAATTCATGTCATGTGATACACCTGGTCTAAAGGAGATTTTTAATGAGTCAATGGGAAAGAGTGAGGGCCTGGAGAAGGGGTAGAGGCAGACAGACAGGAACAGAGCCATGGGAGTAGAGAAGGGGAGCAGAGAAGGACAGAAAATAGGACAGAAAGGAGGAAAGAGAGACAGACTAGGAACTTGTGAGAACAGGGAGAGAGAGAGAGAGAGAGAGAGAGAGAGAGAGAGAGAGAAAAGAGAGAACTGGGATCATGAGCTGTCCTTTTATATGCCACCCACACCTGGTGGTGGAAGATGATGACACAAGCCATTGCTAGGTCCCTTAGAGGAGCCTAGCACAATGGTCTGTAAGCTAACATTGTCCTCAGAGATTTTTGCATCCATATTGGCATTTCAACTGAACTATATCACCTGCTTTCACTTTCTCTGGAAGCCAGTTTCAGTCCAACTTACCCTCTAACATGGGATTGTATAAGAGGCTTTGGGATTGGATGAGGGCCTTGAGGTTGGATGAAGACCTTGGGATTGGATAACTGGTTCTTTAAAAAAAAATTGAAAAATCATTGGAGTTTGTCACAGATATCTGAAAATATGAATTCTCCAAAGATCATTACTATTTTAAGACAATTGTAAAGAACAAAATCCTTAAGGTCTGAAAAGATGAAAATTATAGAGATAAAAGAAATAGGCATATTGTGGCCATCTCAAGGTGCAGAGATTAGCCTAGACCATTGTTGCTTGGCATGTTCATCTCCAACAGGGATATCTATAATACAGTTCACACATTCAGGGAACATCGAAGGAGAAGGAGAAGGAGAAGGAGAAGGAGGAGGAGAAGGAGAAGGAGAAGAAGAAGAAGGAGGAGAAGGAGAAGGAGAAGGAGAAGAAGGAGAACGAGAACAAGAACAAGAACAAGAAGAACAAGAACAAGAACAAGAAGAACAAGAACAAGAAGAACAAGAAGAACAAGAAGAACAAGAACAAGAAGAAGATAAGAACAAGAACAGGAAGAAGAACAAGAAAAACCAAAGAACCACGATGTCAGTTGGTAAACACTATCTTCTTGACTCTAGAGGAAAGCTGCTCCTAAGAAATCTCACACCATGGCCACTTAAACAAGACCTGAGTAATGACCATACCAGTAGATGTACCAAAGTGTATGAATGAGATTTTCCCAAGGCCTTACCCATAGATGAAGAAGCCATAGCCATGGCTTCTAAGAGAGAGAGAGAGTCAGTCTTCTCTAGAGAAGAGCTTCCTTATTGGTTATCTAACCCAAGTGATCAGTAATACATGCACATATAAGCAACATTAAATAGACTCAGTAGGACATGTATCTATCTATATACCTATATATATGCATATATATGTATAAGCATGTAATAATAATTAAAGACATGTTAATGAATTCAAAAATGAGTGGTAAATTTCTTAGGGAAGCTTATTCCTGTCTCCATAAGGCTTTTGCTCTTCTACAAGAGAAGATATAAGATTGGAGAAATGGATGCTATCTGTGCCCATGTGCATTCTTTGTCCTCCAAGAAACTCTTTGAGTGTTCAGTTGGATGTTCAGTTATTGCTCAGATTAGCCCTCAGTGGCATCAGGAGCTCTATAACTGTCCTGCCTGGGCACAATGGGCCACACTACACAAACTTTACCAGAGACCTGAGTGGCATCTTTCAGGTAGGCTTAGCCAGTGTTGAACCTGACCTTCCAGTCTAATCTGACTTGACAGTGGTACATCTCAACTTGCTGGGCGCCTGAGAAGAGGGTTACTGCTTACAAGTGTTCTCCAGCCCTACCTCACTCATGCAACACAGGATACAAAACAATGGATGCAGAAATGCTCCATCTCAGAGCAATCCTACGCTTCAAAATGATGTGGAAACACTGGACAGAAATGCAGAAACAGTTTAGAGACTTACAAAAACAACTTTAAAAACTAAAAAAGAAACTGTGTAACTTAGAAATGCCATGTCTGCAGTTTAAAAAAAAAATTGTCAGATGAGATTTCGAAAGACTAGTTATTTCAGAAGAAATGATTTGTAAATATGAAGGCAGAGTAATTGAAATGGCAGAGAGAAATGATTGAAGAAAAAGAACAAAGCTTTAATGACCTAGGGGTTTTGAGAGGAAAGGAAAAATTGGAAAAAAAATACTGGAAGAAATGTTAATCCTAATTTAATCAAAGATCTTGGAGTTTCAGTTAAACCTTGCAAAATACTAAAAAGAAAATCACACTTAAAGATAGGATAAAATGTAAAAAAATCAAACAAAATAATCTTAAAGGAAGATTTAAAAATCCGCACATATTTCATAAAGGGAGTAAATACCATTTATTTCTCATTAAGAAGACAGGACAGCAGGAGACAATTGGGTAATTTTTTTCCTTTAAGGTCAAACAAAATAAAGGCTTTGACATAGACCCTTACATGCCCATACTTTGGAGGCAGAAGACTGGTTCCAGAACCCACATGGATACAAGCCTTAAATACAGATGTCAGAGTGGCTACATACAACCTACACAGACTCCTCCGAGCCTTGAGTCAGCTCTGCATGACTTAAGGTAACTAGCAGTGTGAGTGTCATGCAAACACCACTGATGTGCATTGCTTAGAGAGTGGTGAGAGGCTGTGTACCCAATACTCACATTTTTACCATAAATTTCTTTTATTTAAAGGTTGTCTGAATCTGTAAATGAGGAGAATTGACCCTCTAAGCTAAAATACCTCTCAGAAGGAAGCAAGAAAGACAGGTCTAGATAAACAAACATGGAAAAACATCACTAATATATTTATTACTCTATAAATAATATTATGATAAATTCTTTATGCTAAAAAATACATAATGTTATTTTTATAAGCAAAAGTAAGGTGAGCTGCCTATACTAAATTCATGGATGAATACAAAAGAGTAATTTATTTCCTTAAGATTTGAAAATTAAAATGATTGTGAAAATATAAATAGTAATGTACTGATGAATCTTTATAATTTTAAAAGAAAAATATATGATAAAATAGAATGAAAATATGTCAATAACCTCAATTTTTCTACTCCTGACACATATGTTTCAAAATACTATATTGTGCACAATAAAGTCATGTGATTTTACTTAACAAATATATGTAACTCCTTAACAGTTGTAAAGTAACTTTACAAACAGAACTGGTGGGGTTATGAAGGGAAACAGAAGTCCAGAAATTAAAAATGCAGAAGTGAAGCTTCAGAGGTAGTGGAGTCTCTCTGAGCCCTCATGAATGCTAGCTAATACAGGCAACATAAACTCCATAAGGCACAGGAAATGGCTACAATGTGGAACTTTCCCAAGGAAGCAGAGGCCAAAGGGTTTTTTGACCAACCAATGGGCTGGGCATTCCCACTGATCTCCTGGGACACTCTGAAACCAAAGCTTTACACTATCATCATGATGAGGTGACAGATCTGCCTTTCAGAGCTTAAGAGCAGGACTCGGAACAACACAGTCTTTATAACCATCTCATCTCTGCACTGGATCTGTCCAGGATAATACATGTGTAAATAACAAGGCTCTCAAAGGAATCACATTTGCCACGCAAAGCATAGCACCATGTCAAACATCTGCACCAAAAGGCAGGCAATACGTCACAGGGAAAACAAGCAATAGAATCAGAAGCAAAGGTGCGGGATCTAAAGGTGAACACAACAATCGCGAGGAAACGTAAGTTAGCTTAGAATGGAAGAATGCAAAAATAAATATCAGCTGTGCAAAATCCTGCGTGGGATAAACAAAGAAAAGCAGAAAAGACTGCTGAACTTGAAGTCACAGCAAATTAAATATACACAAGCGAGAAACGATGGGAGAATGGGCAGATTCGCAGGATCAGAGGGCAGAGAGCCTGAGACTTCATGGATGTAATTATAGCCTCAGAAAACCTGAGCCCGTAGCTTAGTTGCTGGATGGACAGAACACTGAACAACTGCACGAGGGATACAATTCAGCCATAAAAAGGAATGATTGAGGGATTCATACAACTCCATAAATACATCTCCAGACGGTATGCTGCAAGAAAGAAACCAGATGTTTTTAAAGACTATATAGCTTTACTCTATTTATAGAAAATACAAACAATGGTGGAAAAGGCAGATTGTTTTTGCCTGAGAGTGCCTGTGGGATGAACATACCAAACAGGAGCACAAAGACCTTATTCCTTGATTTCTGCATATGACTTTGCTAAAAATAGTAAAATTCTGCTATGGAGTTATGCTGTCTATAGATATTTATAAATGTTCATATATTTAGTTATAGATTATATAATAAATTAAATTTAAACTTGATATTTTTCAATTTGGGCAAAAGACAACTGTGAATGTCTGACAGAATAAGTAAAAATTAATGCTGGTGATAATATTAATGATAACTATCATTACTACAATTGTTATTTGAGACAGGGTCTCACTATGTAGCCCTGGCTGGCCTAGAACTGCCTATGCAGGAATAAATAAGGAAATTCCTGAATATTCATTAGTGACATAGTTAGAATATGCAAAAATGAGTATTGGTGCCATCCTTGGGATAGGGCACATCAAAGATCTATTCTCTCTGTATGCCCTGGGCTAGCCTCTAACCTAGTCCTGCCTTAGCCCCCTGAGTGCTGGGATTACATATGAGCATGAGCACATCTTCTTAGCGAAGTGGATTGAACACTAATAGCTCATCACCTTTTATTCACTGTGTGTGTCCACGCGCATACCTGCATGTACACCCATGTATGTGGGTGCCCACAGGATCCAGAAGAAAGTTGGATACCTGGAACTGGAGTTACAGAAAATTGTGACCCACCCTGTAGATTCTGGGAATAAAATTCAGGTCCTTTTCAAGAGCAGCAGGTGCTTTTAACCACTTAGCCATCTCTCCAGCCCCTATCCTCAATCTGTCAGTCTCTATAACCAAGGTTGCCTTCTTTTTAATCTTAAATGAATGTAGACACAGTCTATGAATGAAATCATGTTAGGTTTTTGAGTACTTGTGAGAAAACTCCTAAGAAACCAAGACAAGAGTCTTGGGACCTCAGTCTTTTCAAAACATGGAATTGCTATTGGAATATGTTTTAGTGTCTCTCCCAGGGGTACCAAAAAAGAGTGAGTTTACTTCAGATTACTCATCCCAACTGGCTATTGTTGTCCATTTACATGGCTTTGTGGAAAAATATGCTTTTGCCACATGTGTTTTGCCCACCCTGTGCAGCTTGTCATTGTGATTATGCAGTTTACCCATGTGACTCTTCTTAACTCTCAGAGCATTCATTGTCTGATGCTCTGAATAAAGTTGGCTATTGTGTGGGATTTTAGTCTGATCAGCTCCATTCTCCCAAGTAACACCACCACCTAGAACAGTAATCAGACACTTACGTAGCAGGTAAGATAATTAAAATCAGAGATGCTAAGACTTGCCAACCAAGCAGGACACAACTGCCATACTCTCCCTCTGCTGTGGAGACTCATTCCTTCCTCTTAACATTCAGGCACATTTCATTTCATCAGGTCTTCTGCTGGCCCATCCTCTGTCCCTATGCCCTTTCTGCACAACACATCCTGAATCCCACAGATATACATCCATAAATTTCTTTAAAACCCAAAATTATACCTACCAGTTCCTACAGGAAAGGCTCCACTTTGTCTTCAACACTTCAAACCCAAAACCTCACTGCCAAAAACTAGACATCGAAAATAATCAGACATGAGTCTCCAAACCCTTGAGTACCACAGCAGAACTAAAACACTCCGGAGGCAAAGACAAGCATGCTGCAGCGTAGAGATCATATGTCATATGGTACATTTCCTGACTGGCTATGTGGGGTTTTAACGTCTTGCTGTGACAGCCCAGACACAGATGACCTAGACTTGGAGGCAGGTGTGCACACAGCCAGAAGAATACAGGGACTAATGACACTGGGCCTGAGCAGAGACCATCCTTAACATGAAAGGTAAGGTGTTAAGATAAATATCTCCAGGGCCAGAAGTAGAGTGGGGTGCTAAGGAAGTAAAGCCACAGAGTTCAACACTATATTTGAAAGCAAGAGAGGCTGCCAAAAAGTCCTCCAACACAGAATCATTGGATTAAAACTTCACTGAAACTCAGAAGAGGGGTTGAAACTAGGATCTTCATATAGAAGGAATCAAATGATCAGATTAGGGCTGAAGCTTAAGCAAATCTCCATATCCAAAATGAGGAAAGAGAAGGTGGCCCTGTAGCAACATGCAGGCTGCCTACAATGCTCAGGCCAGCCTGGTTGACAATGTTTATGACTGCCAGATGGTGCTGGAAGCTGGCCACAGTGGTAATGATTAACAGAAAAGCAGAGAAAAACCAGAGAGAACATACTTTGACACAAGATAGTCCTCCATACTTCCAACCCCCAAGAGAGTGCTGAGATACAATGCTAAGAAAGCCAGCAGCTCAAGCAGTTTGGAAATCTATTCTTCCTAAACAAGATCAAATGCCACCCAGAGTTTATAATCTTTAAATAGATAATTTTAGTTAAGACCTATGCCATAAAACAGAAAGTAGGGTGACTAAAAGAAATCAAGTGAAAAATGTAAATAAAACAAGCAACATTACATTGAGGAGAACAACGAGTAGCGACCATGGGGATTGTTTGGTGGATCACAAAATGTTTTAATTAAACTGTGCAGAGGATTCCCCAAGTGTTTAAATGTGTGAAATACTAGGCCAAACATTCAAATTAGTAAACATTAGCATATGTAACTGTTATCTCATAAAGCTTTAAATAAAAATATAGTTAAACTGTAAACTAAATATAACAAGAATTACAAAAAAAACCCCAAAGGCTGGAGATGGCTCAGCAGTTAAGCACACTGGCTGTTTTTGAAGAGGACTCGGGTTGGATCCTCAGCACCTACACATGGCTTGCAATAGGGGACTTGATGTCCTCAGATGCCCTCTGGCTTCTGTGAGTACTGCACATACATGGTGCAAACACATATCCACAGCCAAAAATACACATAAAATATAAAGAAACTAAATATATATATATATTAGAAAAGAAATAGCTACTGTTTTCTATCAACTCTGAGATATGCAAATTCTTGTTTTAACTCTCTGGAATCAGGATGTAGCTTACAGCCAATGGTGACATAACTATCTTCACCCTTAACATTCAAACAAAGAATTTGCTGACATCCACTTAGTTGAATGGCAGGCTTCCTTGACGCTACATTGAAACCATCTTCAACGCATTACATTAATACCACTTTGTTCTTAAGGGAGTAAATTTGATGCTAATGAAGAAAATACTTGTAGAAATGACAGCAACAATTCAGTAGTTTCTCATGGTTAAACTGAACCCTGTAAGGACATCAACTAAGGAAAATGCTGATCATTTTACCCTTCTTTAATTTTTACTGTTAACAATAGAAGGGGAAGTGCCAAGGCCCGGAGAAAGGCATACTTTCTGCAAGTTTAGTGAGGTTTAAGCCCCAGGGCTTCTTATTTCTGCAGATTTTCTTCCAAGAGCCTGTTCCTATTAATTTTTCATAAGAAGGATCTCAGCATTGCATAGCTATGGATCTTACAAATACTGTCTCCAGCTCTGTTCTCAGAATAGTATGAAATGTTTCCAAAGGACACCCGGCTGTTGTGCCAGGTTCACATTAACAGAGGCCATGCCTCAGTGCCCCAGACACCGCTGCCAACTTCCCACGTTAAATAATTCAGTTAGAGGAGTGATACAATTGTGGATCTTATTAAGAAAGTCTGTTCAAGGGCTGGAGAGATGGCTCGGCAATCTTGCACTTACAGCCCTTGCTGAGGACGGAGATTCAATCCCCAGCATTCACACTGGGGACACTTCACAACCATCTGTAACTCCAGCTCCAGGGAGTCTGATGCCCTCTTCTGGTCTGTGGGCACTGCACACACATGTTGCACATACACAGCAAAACAATCCTTAATATAACATAAATAATTGACAAATAAATGGTTAACATTTTATAATCAATCCTATCTAACAAGAGATTTAGAAAGTTCAAGGAGGGATCAGTTCTCCAAGACATCTAAAAACATTCTCAATCAGGCAAGGGGACGGAGGCCACTTACACTCCTATTACGGCCAGTCAGCTACCCCAGGGAAAGCATTAAATGGCTGCTTACTTTTGCACCTGGAATCTATGACATCACTTTTTTGTTGTAATTTAAATCATGGTTCTAAGCAGTGCTATGTAATATGCAGTCTGTTTTCACCTGTTTCTCTGACTCAGTCATTTTGGAGTATTATGGTCAGCACAGCTACGGTATTTTAGTTGCAGTTTGGATGGTTGTTTTTGTTGTTGTTTGTTTATTCAATTTTCTTCTTGCCTGCAAGAAATCAGGTTTTACATGCTTCAAAAAAAAAAAAAACCCAAAGTATTTTCAGTAAATATCTTCTGGAACATGTTATAGGAATATTTTTCTTTATTTGGGGTTATAAATATTGTTGTTATATTAACACACACACACATAACAGATGTAGACAAATGAAGGGCTACCACATCATGAAGAAGCCAAAAGTTGAGTCTTACATGTTGAATCATGACACATCTAATATATCATATATTTAGGTTCAGTGAGAACCATATTGTGTTTCTCATACATGTAGAATCAAAAATTAAGGGAAGAAAATAATAAGCAATAAAATCAGAGCTGGGTGTGGTAGCGTGCTCTTGTAATCCCAACCCTAAGAGATTGAGGCAGGATGATCTCCACAAGTTCAAAGCTGGACAAGGCTGTGTTGAGAGCACCACCTAGCAGGGCTACATGATGAAAATGTTTCAAAAAAAAAAAGTAAAAATGAAAAAAAACTGAAGAATTTAATAAAATGAATGTTCATAAGTCTTTTTCCTAAAATATCAGATAAGAAAATAAAGCAACACATTCACACATTTTAAATATTTACTGAATTTTCTTGTTTTAGATTTTATTTATTTTATGTGTATCAGTGTTTTGTCCATGTGTATGTGTGCCACATGTATGCCTTTGCCCAAAGAGGCCAGAAGGAAGTGTGAGCTCCCCTGAACCTGTAGTTACCGATGGTGTGATTCCCCTGTGGATGCTAGGAATGGAACCAAGTCTTCGGTAAGAGCAACAAGTGCTCCTAACTGCTGAATCACCTCTCTAGCCCTTGGAAGATCCTTTTAATCCTTTGTCTATGGATTTTTACCACTTCTCAGGTCACTAGAAAACTGAGGGATGAACAAAAAGAGGAAGAGCTGTAGCTGAACACAGTCCTGGGTATCGCACACAGCCAGGGAGCACATGCACAAGTGTTTATCAGAGAGCCATGTGCCTCTGAAGACAGACTATGGATGAGGCATCTGTGGCTCGTGGGCTTCTCTTCTCAGCAGTTAGGCTACACAAGCTGCATGCCATCTCTCCAACTTCTCCACCCAACTAAAGAAGGTTTGTCACATTATGCATCCAACATTGCCTTTGCTCTGAGGGAGGACATGGGTTATGCTATTCTTCTAATGATCTGTGATTTTTCTTTCCGACTTCATAAAAGTCCCCTCCAAATGCTTCATTTCACGGTTGATAGCTATTAATGGGACTTTGGGTTCAAAGCCAGTGTTTGGAGGGAACAGGAGAAAGTAATAAATGTGCTATCCAGTGGACTCATTCCCCAAGTCATGGAGCTCAGGCCACCTAAAATTCTCACCATAATAAAGCCAAAGCGAGCATTTATAGACTAGATAGATCTCAACCTGTAGGCTCCTTCCATCTGCATGAAATTGTCTCTTGCAAATTCCTTAATGAATGCTTGCTTTGTCTCCAGCTTCACAGACTAGACATATCTCAATCTGAGGGCTCCTTCCATCTGCATGAAGCTGCCTCTAGCAAATTCCTTACTGGAACTGAAGGCAAAGAAAGACATGGCACCAGAAAGCTGCCAATAAGCTGCAGCCAACCATCAGCCTCCTCTGTTGGTTGTGACACTTGTGAGGGCTAACTAGATACGCAGAAAGAGGATCTCGTGTGGAGACATTATGTCTCTCTTCATACGAAGAGTCTTATAGACTGACGAGTCTTGAAAAACGTGAAGCTGGATCTAATTTCTTCTACTTTTTTGTTAAAGTAAATCATCAAGCCTCTCTAAATACAGGCTGTCTTGTTTGAAAAACCATTGGTGAGCCTTAAAAAACACCACATATGTAAGAAAAAGCCCCAAGCCCAAATAACAATACTATGTAAAAAGCCCCATTTGTGGAAGTTCAACATTGGATTTTCCCCCTATGGGTAATCTTGAAAACTCACATCAAATAAACACTACTCCAGGCTCAGAGCAGAGTCTTTCTGTCTTGAAACAATAGCTTTTTTTTCTGTCTCACAGTTTCTGAGATGTCTCAAATCCATATTGTCCTTACCAGTTATGCCTCTGTGGAGACATGAAGGTAACGTGTGCATGACAGGAAGCCACCAGCGCAGCAGTGGCCTGCCTGACCTATCAGAGAGTGTCCAAGTTCCAAATGCTGAAAAGCCTAATAAGACTCCCAAAAGCCTAAGAAGACTTGGGAAAAAAAACAGAGGGAAAAGGCAGGAATCTCAGAACAGGATGGTAAGGCTACAGACGAGGGACCAGGGTTTCCACAAGGGCAGTCAGTGTCTTCCAAGCTCGGAGGCCGCTGTCTGCTTTGTCAGTAATTGTTCCCTCTTGGTGACTCATACCCAGAAGTATGAGAAGGGACTTGATGCCAAAATGTACACTGTACAAAGGAGGAGGATAGGCGACGGCAGAGGGATTGGGGTGACAAGGGAAGGAAAAACATGGAGAAGGCGTGCAAAGATCGGGATTGCATTAAATGCCTCGTGTGTGTACCATGGGAGAACACGCAGACTCACGGTGCACAGAAAATCCTAAGCTAAGAGAAAACAACAACAACAACAAATTCTATGGAATATGTTTGTTTACAAAAAGTGTCCATGGCCGGTAATATAAATCTGACTAATAGCTATACATATTCATTGAAATTATGAATGTCAACCCAACAAAAATTACTATGAAATGTCTTCAGGGGATGGTGATATGTATGTACTATATTAAATTTATATGCATATACATGGAAAGAAAGAACACTGAGCCATATGAGTATCAATTTTAAGTTTTACTGATGAAATTATTACCTCAAACCAAAAGAGGAGATGAGCAATGGCGATTATGGAACGCTACTTACCGCTATGGATTCAAAGGACAGGAGGGTCTGCATACTGGCAGAGTAGGAAGTGGAAGTGAAGTAAAGCCTGACACTTTTCATAGAAAATCTATGTGCCGGGCTGGCAAGATGGCTCAGTGGGTAAAAGCACTGACTGCTCTTCCGAAGGTCCAGAGTTCAAATCCCAGCAACCACATGGTGGCTCACAACCATCCGTAATGAGATCTGATGCCCTCTGGTGTGTTTGAAGACAGCTACAGTGTACTTTCATATAGTAAATAAACAAAATCTAAAAAAAAGAAAAAAGAAAAAATAAGAAAATCTATGTCCCTTTGAAAAGCTTTGTATAAAACTTTGGAAACAAAATTATATTTAATTAAATTACTTTATTTAAAAGTGAACATTCCTGTGATAACTCTAAATGCAACCAGAATTGAACAATGGGATTCTCTCTCCTAGATTTTTCTCAGATTCCTCCCAGTGAGCTTGGGCAGAACTGTGTGCCTCCTGGGTCGGAGAACATGGACCCTGCGCTGGAAGCATCAGTACTCTGGGAATTTGAGGCATGCAGACCCTCAGGGCTCATCTCACAGGAGTACAGTTCTGCACTTTAACAAACTTCCCAGTGTTGGAGGAGATGAATCTGATCGAAATATACAGTACTCACGTGTGAAATATACAGAATTTCACGTGTGAAATTCTCAAAAAAAAAATTTAAAAGTTTTAAAGGAAATTTCTGAATAGCTTCTATGCATATTGGGGTTTGAGGCACGTTGACCTACATCTTTGAGTTAACATCCTCATTTTGTTCTCTCTCTGCCTTCTTGTGAATTTGTGGACACTCCCTTAAAGAAAGGCATCTTATTTTGTTCCCCCTTTAAAGAAGGAATGAAGTATCCACACTTCGGTCTTCCTTCTTCTTGAGTTTCTTATGGTTTGTGGTTTGTACTTTGTGTATTCCGATCTTCTGGGCTAATATCCACTTATCAGAGAATGCATACCATGTGTATTCTTTTGTGATTGGGTTACCTCACTCAAGATGATATTCTCCAGGTCCATCCATTTCCCCAAGAATTTCATAAATTCATTGTTTTTAATAGCTTAATACTACTCCATTATGTAGATGTACCACATTTTCTGTATCCATTTCTCTGTTGAGGGACATCTGGGTTTTTTCCAAATATCCATGGAAGGAGTTGTAGAGACTAACTATGGAACAGAGACTAAAAGAAAGACAATTCAGAGACTGCTCCACCTGGGAATCCTTCCCATATTCAATCATCAAATCTAGACACTATTGTGGATGCCAGCAAGTGCTGGATGACAGGAACCTGATATAGCTGTCTCCTGAGAGGCTCTGACAGTACCTGACTAATACAGAAGTAGAGGCTCACAGCCATCCATTGGACTGAGTATAGGGTCCCCAATGAAGGAGCTAGAGAAAGGACCCAAGGAGCTGAAGGGTTTGCAGCCCCTTAGGACGAACAACAATATGAACTAACTAGTACCCTCAGAGCTCCCAAGAACTAAAACACCAACCAAAGAGTACACATGGTGGGATTAATGGTTCCAGTAGCATATGTATAGCAGAGGATGGCCAAGTTAGTCATCATTGGGAGGAGAGGCCCTTGGCCCAGTGTAGGGGAATGCCAGGGCCAGTAAGCAGGAGAGGGTAGGGTGGTGAGCAGGGGGAGGGGGAGGGAACAGGGGTTTGTTTTAGTTTTTGCTTTTTATTTTATTTTATTTTATTTTTATTTTTATTTTGGAGGGGAACCTGGGAAAGGAGATATTGTTAACAAAGAAAACATCTAATAAAAAATTATTTAAATAAAAAAAAGATTAAAGAAGAAAAAGTTTAAAAAATAAAAAAAGAAAGGCATCTTAAATGTTTTCTGTTCATGACCCCTTTCTCTCTGGAACATTTTCATGACCAAGGATATGTATATAAAATTAGATTACAACTCAAATATTTACTAAAAATATAAGAAAATTTATTTTCAAGCAATGGTTTGGCATACATATATTTAAACATTTATTAAAATAAAAGCAAGTTTCATATGATGTACTTGTTTTTTACACAAATAATTAAATCTTGGATGAATATTTAATACTGTAACAAGTACAGAATCTTCAAAATATGTCAGAGTTGATTGACGTGTTTTTAAATGAATCTCTAATAATTTCATATGCTATATTTTGATCATATTCACCCCTCCTCTGCCAATTCCTCCCAGATTCACCCCTCTTCCCTAACCATCCAACTTTGTGTCCTCATTTTAAAAACACCCATCCAGTTCAGGCTTATGCTGCCCAATTACTCTTGGGCATGTGGCCATCCACCAGAGTATGGATGAGATACCAGGGACCACCAGTGCTCTAGGTTACTATACACAATCTGTGGGGCAAGACCTATTGCTGAAGACACCATGTACTTGAGTCATATCACAGAGAGAGAGATCAAGCTAATACTGACCTTGAAGCTTCACCCTTACTAGGTAGCTTTTGTAATGCTGGAAGGTGCTATGTATATTATCAGAGGAGAATAATAATCATAAACCTTACCCAGATATGAATCCTATCAGCTACAATAGTGACTAACCTGGCAAGACATGCCCATGGATGCAATAGTGGCAGAAGTGCCATGCTTGTAATTTTTCATGAACCCCACTTTCATTTCATGACCCCATTTGGGGTCACAAACAATAGTTCAAGAAGCTGGGCACTAGAGGAGGGTTTCTTGAGTTTGTCACTTTGACATTTTGGGCACATGAACTCCTCAACTCCTCATTGTTTGAGGCTATTACTATTCAGACAAGGAAGAAGATATTCTAGAGAGATACTTATGTCTAGAGATACTAATAAGACAATGGATCAGAAAGAATTGGAATTTCCCCCCAAGAAAGATGGTACTGAAGTCCTGACACCAGTTGAAGGTAAAGCTTGTCGACTGAGAAAAGATTTCACACACTTCTGACAATTTATCAGACCAACTTTAGGACAAACAGGAACAAGGAAGTCAAGACAGTGATGGGCCAGTGATGGGTGGGACTTGACTGGGACTGTGTGGGGAGCAGTGGAGCTAGAGAGACATTCGCCATGGCAAGATGGTGCCTACTTCCACTGTCAACTCCTAGTAAACAACTGTTTGCGCATGTGCGTAGAGAACTGTTTGTGCATGTGCGTAGAGTGAAAAGACGCCGAGTCATGGCCCATTCTGGGGCGTCATGTAGGGTAATGAGCGAACAGCCAATCATGGGCAGACACGCCGCACTGTGGGCAGACACGCAGCACTGTGGTGTATATAAGCGGTGCGGATTATTGGCTCGACCCTTTTTTTCCCTCTGGAGGAGGCAATAAACATTGCTGCAGAAGGAACCTAGTGTCCGTGGCGTGTCTTCTTGCTGGCGAGACGACTGCGCGGGCTACAGGACTGCCTAACTCAAACCCTATATTTAAACCAAGTTACAATGCCCAGGACTCTGGAGAGTGTCTAGGGCCATTGCTTCACCTCTTTGGTATTGCATTTTCTCAAAGCAGGCACATTGAATAAACCTCCTTTCTCTGTTTTAAACAATACTTATCTCTTTACTTGGTATATAGGTAAATTCAGGACTGGCAAGTGACTCAGGCTTGTTAGACCATACAGACTTGACCCTAAAACTCCCTGATAAGATGGAAATTGTCATTGTCTCAATTAGTTTCTGTTTTTTGTTTTTTGGTTTTTGGTTTTTTTTTTGTAACAATTTACCCAAATGAAAGTACCATAAGTGATTGGAAACACATATGTACCTCATTCTGTTTTAGACTGAATGCTTATTTGTTATTTGGACAAAATTGACTGCTGATGTCATATCCATAATGTCTAAGCCCTCCAGCAAGTGATGCAAGTGATTCATATGACAACGATAAGCAGAGGGCTTCTAGTCACAGATGGCTCAGCCCAGGTGTAGAGCCCTGCAGGGTTGGTCAGAGAGAGCCTCAGCATTGACATACAGTTAAAACTCACTTGGTCATCATAAAGGTGTCTGGTCTACATACACATATTCTATCTTGAAAATTCTAACCAATACTAATTCCTTTGTATGAGATATGAAAAATGCTGATCTCCTTTCCTCTGTTTGCTTAACACTTATTACTTGCTAAGTACTTGACAATACTTAACAAAAACCCAAGGATTTATTGAACCATTTTTATTTTATTGTATGCATCTGGGTGTTTGCCTGTATGTCTGTGTACCACACACATGTATGATGCTCATGAAAGTCAAAAGAGGGAAACAGATCACCTGAAACTGGAGTTACAGACATTGTGAGCCATCATCTGGGTGCTGAGAATTCAGGTTCTCTTCTCTGGAAGAGTAGCCAGTGCTCTTAACCACTGAGCCTGCAAGTATACCTTTAACTCATCTGTGAAACCGTTAATCAAGTACAGTCGAGTGAATGCAAATGGCTAAAATGGAGAGAGGGATTATTTTTCATCTATTCACAAATAAAAACACTTAAAATGTAAACTACATGTTCATACCTTATCAACTGCCTATTATAAATGAATATACTGTTCACCAGAATGTACAAAAATCACCATCTCCAGGACTAGAGGTGGTGTGTGCTGTGCAGAACCATCTCAGTAACTCTGCCAAGTCACTCAACCCACTTGCTGCTGAAGAAAGTACAGCTGTGGGCAGTTAAGTCACTCCCCAAGGTGACAAACAAAGTGTAGAAGCAAGGTACAAATCCAAGACTCTATGATAATTAAGTCTGTACTCCCAACCTCAGAGGAAAGGAGAGAGCCATCCTGCTATGTAGGGCTGACTTTCTGACCTCTGATATAGGATGCAAGGACATGAAAATGGGAGACCAGATGCACATATTTTGAGGGTTATGAAGATTGAAATGTGGATCTTAAAAGAACTTAATGTTCCTAGTCAACAGACTTTGATAAGGAATCAGGGCTTGATCAGCATACGTTGTCAGCCAAATCACAATGTTTGATCAATATGCTATGAAAATGACAAGAGTTACATTTAATTACAACTGCTAAGTGGCCAATTCAAAGATATCATAATATTTTTTTCCTTAAAGCAGTGTATTAAAATGTCAGAGTGCATTCTAATGAGGTCCCAAAGTGCATTCTATTTTCAAACATCTCCAAGTGACATATTTTTTTATTTTACTGAGTACAAGGAAGTCTGACCACTTCCAGAATGAACTTCAAATATGCATCTAATTTAGGAAAGTGTTTGCTTAACCATTTGCATCCAAAAAAGGAAAAGAAGCAGAGGTAAAAATCCATCCCACTGAAGTCAAGCTGCTGCTGCTTAGGTGTCAGCTGCAATACCTGCATTTTCTCAAATATCCAGGTTGTTTTACATTTTAAGCTTGATTAGACTTACTTACAGGGTTTGAGTTTAGCTACGGTTGAAAGGCAACTCTAGACTGACATAATAAGAGGAGGTGAATTGATGGTTCAGTTGTTAAGGCTGCTCTTGTAGAGGACCCCATAGGCTTGGTTCCCAGCACCTGCACAGTAAATCCCAACCACCTATAACTCCAGTTCCAGAGGATTGGCGCCATCTTTGGGCCTCAGGCACCACCTAATGCATGCACATATACCTCTGGATAAGGACTAGGGTTCATCAAAGACCACAGATTTCAACCAAAGAAAAACTAAGGGTACTGCTCTTTCCCCAACTTCTACTATCTTTCCCCAGAGTGCAAGCAGATGCCTGAGGTTACCCTTATCTTATTTCTAAGGACATGAGACACTCTCTGCCTCAGGCCTTTTTCATTTACAATCTCATAACCAAAATTATCTTCTGTGGTCAGAGATGCCTCTCCGGGGTTCCCAGGCATCTCTCCAGAGCTTTCTAGAACATCACATAGGCCCCTGCTTGAAGTATCCTAGAATATGGGTAATCTTTCACAGAATTAACTAGAAAAGCTGAAAAAATGTCACTGTCCACTAAGCTGATTAAAATATGCTGCATTTAAATTGGCTCAGAAGGAGGAAGTCAAGGCATGAATACATCTCCCTCTTCCTCTTCTTCTCCCTCTCCTTCTCCCTCTCCTTCTCCTTCTCCTTCTTCTCCCTCTTCTTCTCCTTCTCCCTCTTCTCCCTCTTCTCCCTCTTCTTCTCCTTCTCCCTCTCCTCTCTCTCTCTCTCTCTCTCTCTCTCTCTCTCTCTCTTTCTATTTGTGCTTCCCTTCCTATTCACCCCCTTTCTCTCTCTCTTTTTTCTTCCTTTCCTCCCTCCTTCCTTCCTTCTTTCTTTCTTTTTGTTCCCATTGTGCAGGAAATAGAACCCATACATACAGAGCATATGTTCTACCAGTGACCTACACCCCAGCCTTGCATCTAATTTTACCAAGGAACTGTTTAAAGATTTAACCTTAAAAGCTTGTTTTGGAGTTTCTGTAAGGACTTTCTCTCAGTTAGTGGACTATGGGCATCTTTACATGCCCTAAAAGTGAGGGAAATACACTTTTGGTATTCTAGGACATATCCATTACATGTCTCTTAACAAGATGAGAGAAATGTGGCCGTTTAAATATGTAAATTATTATTATTATTATTATTATTATTATTATTATCAGCATTATAATCTTTATCATCATTATTCCCCCTCCTTTTCTTCTTGTTAATTTACCTAGAGTTCCAATACAGGCAGACTTCTGGTTCTTCTCAGATATTTAGTTATTGACAAGTCAAGTGCTATTGTGAACATTTCTATAATCACTTTAGTTAAAAGAGTCATTGAACTTTGAGAGAGAAAACAAAATTCCCAATGAGCAAGGCTTTCTGCACATGTTCTGTTTGAGTACAATATCCCCAAGGAAGAAGAGAAAAAGCAGTGGGGAAAGACTAACAGCATTTTTGCTCTTAAGAGATAAACAGTAATCCCTGTGGAATGTGCTCCACTGGCAACTTAGTCTTGTGCAGCTCTTCTGTGTTCTGAGCTAGCAAGTAAAAAATGCTGGAAACTGTGAACATTAAAATTTCTCCTTTCATTGGGTAGGCAGACTGTAATCCAGAAAGAAATGCTCTAGTCGGGTCACTTTTGTCTCTTGGAGATCTCAGAGAATCCTTACAACTTAGTTATTAAAAGTTTCCAGAGAAAGGTGATATAGGAGGAATTTCCTTACATAGTTTAAAATGATGAAAACAAACACAGTTCAATAAGCTCTACTTTGTTTTCAGCTAAATCAGTTTGATGGATGAGACAGTAAAGAATATCACTATTTAAATAAGATTTCCTCCCAGGGTGAATGAACAAAAGGAGAACACTATGATAAATATTAGAGCAATAACACATTGTCCAAACACTTTGTCGATGGTTTGGAAATGCAGAAATGCATGCCAGATACATAATGAGGAAGAAGACAAATGCCTTATATGTCCTGAATGTCAGAGCCATGGCTGCCCATCACAGCAGTTGGAGGATGTGTGCTCATATTGTAACAGACACAGCCGGCAAGGGAGACACGAGATCAGATACGGAACAGTCCAATGTGAATCTAACAAGCTCCACATGGATATGCCTTTGTCTCTTTTCTCCCCCTTCCCCAGGGGTCCTGGGACTGAGGAATTTGATGGAAGAAAAATCTCCTGAAGTTCAGTTGGGCAAAAGACAATCAATTAAGAAGCTGGCTAAAGACATGAAGAGATGGTCTCTGGAGGAAGATTAAACAGGTCACAGGCACATGAAAGACATTCAGAGAGTAAGTTGGTGATTGGGGCCTGGAACTGGGGGCCCCAGTGAAGAGATTTGTTTATGGGATATATTTTCAGTTAGAGAAAGGAAAAACTCTCTAGAGTTTTTTTCTCAGAGAGCTGTTTTCATGAGTGCAGTGTATCACAATGAATTTGTGCTTGAGAATGACTGAGAACCCAGATTTTAAGTATTCTCGTGAGGGAGAACCTATATGTCTCTGAGACGATGTACTGATTAGCTCAGCCAACCCACAACACAGCTCATCTGGCGTGTATGGAAACAGTGTGCTGTACCTGTTCACTTTGTGGATTTCCATTTGTGCTTTATATAAGGTAAGTTAACAAATTCCCAGAATAAGAAAAGAAAATCCAGTTAATATCATTACCTCTCAGAGAAAGGAAACTGAAGACGACAGGAAAGTCATCATCATTGCACCTCCATACTAGAGAAATAGAAACACCAGCAACTATCAAAACTAAGGATCAAAACGGGTGATTTCAACACTACTAGTCAGACAGAGAGAGGGGCAGCTGCTCTCAGCAACAGCGTCCAGCCTTAGATCTTAAAAGTTAGCAACCCTGGGGCTGGAGCTGTGTATCAGCAGTTAAGAGGACTGGTGATTCTTACAAAAAAAACCAGGATTCAGTCCCCAGCATCCACATAGTGGCTCACAACCATCTGTAAATCTAACTCCTGGACATCCAAATCCCTCTTCTGCCCTCCTTGGGATGTCAGGCATGCATGTGGTGGGCAGGTATATACGCAGGCAAAACAGTCACAGGTAAAGTTTAAAAGACAATTTTTTTAAAGAGTAGCTCTTAACAGTACTTGGAACCCAAGTGTAAAAGGTCATTTGAGCTGTGCAAGAGCATGTAGGTCTTAGGAAAGCTGTATATAAATCATATGAAAAGGTAATCAGTTAACAATGCTAGGAAATGGTTCAGTTGATGGTTGCAAACATGAGAACCTGGTTTTTACACCCTTGAAACCATTATAAATAACTGGGTGCTGAAGCACATCTGTAATGCCTGTGCCAGGGAGGGAGCAACATGAGGATCCCTGGGGCTTGCTGGCCTGTCACTGGACCTGAGCCAGTAAGCTTTCGGTTCAGTCACAAATAAAGAATGATTGGAGAAGACGTCTAACACTGACTTCTGACCTCCACATACATGTGCATCTACCTACACGTGTGCTCTAACATGCACACTCATGCACACATGTGTATACATACATATACACATATACATACTCACAAACACATACAAACACACACACACACACACACACATACACACACACATAGTAATGATGACAGTTGAAGTCCCTTTCCTAGAACAAATCAACATATTCTGTCACTCTACATTCAGCTCTTGACCAAAGGAAATGTTTTCCCCTTTTTATCCCCACTTCCAGCAGAAAAGTTAATCAGAAAAATAAGTGGCTATATGGTGAGGAAAGTAAGTTTTGATGTCCTTCTGTATGTGTGCACCAATGCTCCTGATGGCTGTCATACTATAATTGAGAAGAAGCTGGGACAGCACAGCATCTCATGGTGTCCACATGATACCATCACATTTACAGCTTAATTAACTGACCCCTGACTCTGTGAAATAGCAAGAACCATAATGATTTTATTTATAGAGTTGCAGGACAGTAGAGAAAGAGAGAAGCTAGAGATATTCGGGGGCTGCTATGTTGGCGAACTTTCTTGGAATCTGGCAATCAGAAGTGCTGGGATATTCTCTCTGAAATGAGAGTAAAGAGGCTGAAGCTTGAAATCCTGGCCCTGAAGAGAACAGCAGGCTGACAGAGGATCTCTTTGAACTAAAAAGATAATATATTTATTTGTACATGTTTTTATGATCTATTTACCAGGTAACCTGGGGCTTGCTGGCTGTTAGCCTAGCTGAGAAAACTCAAACCCCAAGTTCCCTGAGAGACCCTGTCTATAAGGAATAGGTGGGAAATGACAGGGGAGGCACCCACTGCCCTCTTCTGGTCATCACAAGCATACAAAGGTATATACCTGGGCACACATATAAGCATATACTCAAATACATTAATTAATAAACAAATCTTTTAAAAAGTGGACCAGGACCGATGAGAAAAAGATAACAGAACAAAGACAACAGAACATGACCATTGTCAGAAACTATATGCAAGTGGTTTATAAAGAGAAAACTCAGATTGTCAGAAATATGACAGTTGGGTTAAAATGGACATTCAATATTCAGTTATTTCTGTGAAATCATGTAATTAATTAAAGTTGGTTTTCTGATTACTGTATAATGAGTCCTTTTTTCATATGCCGATTCCAAAATGTAACTTCATCCTATAAAGAGTTAAACTAATCTTAACTTGCACCTAACCTTCCCCCTATGTGAACTCTAATCTCATCACTAATAATGAGAATAACTTTATTGATAAACAGAGCATGTTAGATGACAACCAGTGTTGTCAGCATTGAGTGTGTATCCATTAATATAATTTTAACAGCAATCTTTGGAACACACTGTGTCCAAGGTCAGGAGAGATTTAAAGCATAGCATTGTGATTGACAGGGCACAGTCTTAATCAGTAATTATATCTCTAATTTACAAATCACTCCTAGCTTAATCAGCACACAAACTATTTGTTTCCCTGTCATTTGACTAGTATAAACACTAGTTCAGATATGAAGAAAAATGCAAAGTCTCTGGAAGTAATCAATCATGGACAAACTCAATATAAAAACAGTGAAAAGGGTTGGTAGGTGGTCAATGGATTTACTTCATGGTGCAATGACAGACAATTAAGAGCAAGCATCCCCTCCCCCCATCTTCCAGTTTACCCATTGTTTGGGGAAAGATGGGGTAAATGCTGATGTCTGTGGGAAGGGGAATTCCAAGTTTAAAACACAGCCTGAGCCCAGGAGCCTATTTAAGGACATAGGCAGCTCTAGGACACCCAGAGAAATAAGCCAGCAAGCCAAACAAGGAGTGTGGACTTGAGCATCGAGACTCTAGATTCTAGTTGACCTGTGAGCACATGTCAGCAGCAACCAGGACCACAGGAATGTATGTGGTGATTCCTGCCCTGGGACTGGGGATAATTCAGCCTTAAATCTCGTTTGTCTAGATGTATGCTTTTAAAATAAATACTGTATTAAACTTGATGAAAGAGAAAATTATGGAGAGAAGAAAGATATAAAACTTAGATTAAGTGATTTTAATGTATTTTTGAGAATTGTGTAGTAGAAGGGAAATGAAAATCCTGTGAGGGTCTCCTGAGACCTGCCCTGTGTTCTGACCCGACTCTATGTCTGTGGCAGAGCCTGACACAAGGAGACACTTACCGTTTGCCTAATTAATAAATCCACTGACAGAGGAAACAATGTGGTCAGATTAGGAGCCTCTGTATCTAGTGTGGCTCTGAGTATCAGGATTACATTGGGCAAACATGATATTTTAACCTTTGTGTTCAGTCTGATTTCAGCTGATTAAAATGGTTTCCACCATACTGACTTTTAAGTGAATGCTAGAATGATTCTCTTTCTCCCTCCCTCCCTCTCTCTCTGTCTCTGTCTCTGTCTCTCTGTCTCTCTCTCTCTCTCCTCTCCCTCTCCCTCCCTATTGGCTAGTAATTAAACAAGTCCCACACTCACTTCAGAGAGGAAATGGTGATCCATTCACCCATGTACCTTCTCGTTTGTCTAGATGTCTGCTTCCTTCTGTCAAGCAGTGTATCAAACAGTTTATTCACCACCATTAGCAAAACCTTCAAAAGCTAACACGCATCTGAGATCCTCTCCATCTGCCTACATACATGCGAAACCCAAGGGCTGCAGAGGTTTCATTGAGATGCCTCAGAAGATGCACAGACATCTCTCTACCTTAAAGGCTCTGACAGATATGAAAATCACACTCTAGGATGTGTATATAGTCTTGGAATTGTGAGTTAGATGTTCTCATTATCTCAGGGGCTCTTCAGGGGCCTGACAGTCATGACCAATCAAAGAAGAGGTAGGTAGCACATGTGGGACTGGTGTGTGCTAATGATGCCTTTGCATAAGACAATGATTGGGTTAACCTGGGCCTAGTGACTGGTTCCATGCCTAGCGCAGAACCCTGCTCCGAGAGTAAGCACCGTGTTCTTTCCTGTTCTCATATCCCTATGTAAAGAAGACTCGCCGTCTTCTATAAAATCTCTCTTTAGAATACTTTCATTCTGTAAGCCCAGAGTTGAAGGTCACAGTTCGAATTGCTGTTGATTTTACTTTCAGCTCACTGTGATCGGTTTCACTAATGTAGCTCAACTAAGAAAATATGATTGAATGTTACCTGGATATTAGAAGAAATTAGGAGTCAATTCACACAGAAAGAGGTGATGAACATGCCATTTATTTCTGGCTAGCATGCATTACTCTTGTATCTCTGCCATCACCGCAGACAGCAATAGATAGAGTACTCTCCTTAGTCTAAGTTCTGTGGCTTTTCCCTAAATTCTTCTTACCTTTGCTTAACTAAGTCTTGGTCTTGAGTGATTTGAACCCAACAGATGCCTCTCTGTCGCATCCAGGAGAAACTCACAGGAAACAGAGGTTTGCCTGATTCCCCCACAATACATGTATGAGCCTTCTTCTGGAGACTCTACTAAATAAAATCTTAGGGCCCATGAATTTCTCTGAAGAATTATACCCCAGACTCAAATAGTACACAAAAGCAAAGAGCATTTCTTGAACAAATTACTTCATACAGGGACCCAATTCCATCAGGATGCAAAGACCCCAACTGAATTTGCAGATTCAATTTTAAAGCCAAAAAGAAGAATATTATGGAGGGGGTAGGTGATCTATATCTTGGTTGGAGGTTTCTATCTCTGGGGGGTCTGGATGATGCTATGATTGGTTAGGGTCTTGCTTCAAGCATACTTGACTATTCTTGCTTCATGCTAAGCTCTCGACTTCTTGGCTGCAGGTTAAGTGTCCTTTTGCAAGCTGGAGAGGGGTCCCTTTCACATAAGCCTACTGTTCTTCTAGTAACTGACTTGCCCAGTTCTGGGAAGTAGAAACTCAGGCCTGGTCTTCTGAACCAGCAGAGTTTGCAGGCTGTAATGGAGTCAACTTGACTCAGAACAATTCACTCCTTTCAAACCTGTCTTATTTCAAAGATACTTAGCTATTCTATGATTAATGGTACACAAAGTGACATTTTATTGATTCTTTCACTGATTTATAAAGCTAAAAAACCTAGTTGAATAACTCCTCAACCACCAGTTTACTTTTCTTGAAATGAGTATCAGACCAAAGGAATATAAAGTCTCCAGGAAGATCTTTTAACAAAATGGAAACGAGGTTGTGGCTGCTTGAATGAATTTAACATTATGCAATAAGACACTAAGAGACATTATTTTTGGTAAAATCCAGCTGATGTCTCTGTTGTTTGATCTTCATGTCTGTATACTAGATGTCTAAATCATCAAACCCCAACTCATGTTTCCCCAAGGGAAAGAAACTAAGATGTAATGTCTGCAGGAAGACTTGGAAAAGCTTAACACAAAACTCAAGTCCCACGGGGAATATGTTGAAAACCATGAGAAGCAATTGCTTCCTGTTCCTACAGTCATGAGGCTGTCTGCCTATTAAGACATCACATGCCCCCAGCTTGGGTCAGTGCCTTCTGAAGCCAGCCACTCTCGAAGAGGGGTCCTTGCTAATTCATTATTTTGTTCCTCTTTTTGTGGAGAATGGTTATGTTTAAAAGTCTGGACTAGAAACTGTCTAATGTAGAATTTGGTCAGCATTTATTTTTAACCCTGGTACTTCAAGTTTTAGATAAAAGCTTGCCAAATAATAAGCAGGTCTAAATATAAGTTCCCAGTATTTCTTTGCTATAGCTAGTTCCGTGTGGGTAAAGTTACTCAACTTCGTAGAGGTTAGAGTTGGGTCCGAGGTCCTTTTTTTTTTTTTTTTTTTTTTTTTTTTTTTTTTTTGAATAAGCTTCTGTAACTATTTCTACTATAGAATTTCATAATTTGACTGAGGAAACTATAAAATGATAGAAATAGAAAATATAATTCTTTCCAGAGAAAGTCTTCTATCCATTGAGATAAAAGGACTTTACACAAAAATAATAATGCAATTGTAAGAAAAAAGAGCTGTATACTCAACCAAAGGCTGTGAGTAAAACTGAGTGCAGCAGAGGTGGAGAGCAATGGGTCATGGACACTAGACCACCAGGGGCATAGACAGCATTCATGAATGAAGTCATCAAAAACATTAACTTTTTTAAAAGACGGGTGAAAGAGTTGAGATTCTAAGAGAAGGTCTAAAAGACTGAAATAGTAAGCAAGAAGAGCTACAGGGACCCAAAGAGAAAGAAGTTGTAGCATAGAAGAAATGACAATATGGAGAAAACAAAAGTATTCAACATGAGAGAGGGTTTATGTGGGTAATAATGTCAATTGTGTTATTTTTTTTCATCATGACTTAAAGTAAAAGGTTCATTTCACACATGGTTTCAAAGGCCAAAGGAGTTTTGGTCCACCATAGAGGGGAAGGTTGGGGAGCAGCAACTATCCATATCACAGCTAATCAGGAAGCAGAAAGCCGCTGGAAATGGGCCATAGTGCCCTCTCTGTAGAGGTGGTTGGATGGATGGATGGATGGATGGATAGATAGATGGATGGATGGATGGTTGGAACAATAAAGCAGTGAAGCAATGGATGGATGAAAGATAGATAGATAGATAGATAGATAGATAGATAGATAGATAGACAGATGATTGATAGATGTGGGGTAAGTAGACTGTGCCACCAGACAGAAGAGCTGGTAAGGCTGAGTGAGCTCAAATTCCATGAATTTCAGAATTGAGGCTAAGAGTGGGACCAATTCCCTCCCTATCTTTATCTGCTCTGGAACACATAACCATGACACCCCACTGAGGACCATAGCAATCAGTTATATAGCATAAAAACCTGGAGTTCCTCATGGTAATGAGATAGCTAGCTAGGCCCTGAGTATTCAGCCAATGAGCTTCCCTTCCCTCAAAAGATATTTAATCCCTGGTTACACCCTGAGTAAGGTGTATGCACTCACATTTGACATCAAATAAAGCATTTTGAACAAGCAAGGACTGACTGCCTCTTCATCATGGATTTCTGTGAGGGTGGGGAGGTGGGGCCTGCTTCCTGTAAAGAGCTTTACCTAAATCTCCTGGAGAAGGCCTTATCTCTTCCAGCTCCTCCTGACTCTCAGTGTTCACTCATAATCAAACCTGTTCTGCCCTCATCCTGGGCTCTCTCTTCCCCTAACTGTTTGGTGTGTGAATGCCCTGAGGGAAAGCATGGGCCAGAGAACTCCCATCCCCAGATTCAATTGGTTCACCAGTAGCCCCTGGGTACCCTGGAGACTGAGAACCACAGCAATCACCCCAGACTTCACTGCTTCTCTCTCTGGGAAAACATGGACTGGGGACCCTCATTATGGGTTGTGTTATGCTTCCCCTGAGTAGCAAGCTGGTAGTGCTCTGGGCAACCCATCAGTGAGGCAGACATGCAGCCTGGCAGACAGACAGACAGATAAATGATAGATACGTACATACATAGATAGATGACAGATAGATAATAGATTGATAGATGATAGATTAATAGGTAGATGATAGACAAATAAACACTAAGATGTAAGCCTAAGAGAAACACTGTAGATTCCAAATAGAAGCATGACTTTCTCTCTTCCTTACAGGATCTTTATTTAAATCTATATCACTTTCAGTTTGGGATCTTGTCTAAGCAGATCTCAAATGAGGAAACATGAAGATGCCCCTGTATAGCCCAGTTGGAGAAGGAGGAACTTGGGGCAACGAGCTTTACTGAGGTTAAAATTTAGCTTTGGTAAATTAACCGATCCTCATCACATGATTTAACGAGAAGCATTTAAGCTGTTCTTAGATCACACAAATAGTTAAGAGCATTAAAGTGTTCAGATTAGCTTTGTGACCAAGAGCTGTGGTTACACTCTGTTCCCTAATCTATCCACTGAAGCTCTAGGCAGTGGGTTAGAATCACTTAGCAGATGGGTTCATAAATTCACAAGAATAAAATTATAGCATTTACTAACAGAGCCTCAAATTGGGTTAACAGTACTGTGGACTACACATGTATTTAATTAACAGAAATACTAGAAGGACTTTATATTCCATAGTAATACATGATTTGAAAAATATCTATCAATCTTGGGGCTGGAGACAGGGCTCGGGAGTTAAGGGCATTGGCTTCTCTCATAGAGGACTTTGGTTAGGTTCCCAACACCCACACAGCAGCTCAGAACTCTCTGTAACTCCAATTCCAGGGGATTCAAAGTACTCTGGCTCCTGAGGATACTGCACATGTAATATGCATACATATGTGCAGGCAAGCATTCATATAAACAAAATAAAAATAAATCTTTGACAGAGATGTATTTTGACAAATTAGGGCATTAACGCTCAACAACTCTATGTTTTACATTCAGTAAATGTACAGATGACATGGGTTCATTGAAAATTTCATATTTATACTTTTTGAATGGAGCACCTTCTAAATATATATCCAGTAAATTAACTGTTGCTTGAAAGCTATGACTTTAAGAAATAAATCTATCCAGTCACTTTTACATGCTTATATTAGCATAGGCTTTCTAACTATACTTACTAAGAATTAAACTGCATTTATGAAAAGAGCTTGGATGTCTGTGGGCCACAGTGCCACCAGGGACCATGTTAATGTCAGTAGCCTGTATATAGTCACCAGAGGCCATGTTGATGTGCATGGGCCATGCTGCTGCCAAAGGCCATGTTGAGGTCTGTGGTCAAGCTACAGTTGGTGGCCATGTTGATATCCACGGCCTATGTTACCATCAAAGGCCACGTGGATGTTGGTAGTCTGTGCCACCACCTGAAGCCATGTTGATGTCTGTGGGTTGTGCTGTCACCATGGTCCACATTGATGTCTATGGTCCATGCTACTGCCAAGGGAGGGCCCTGAGGGTGTCTGAATGCCCATGGTTTGAGCTGATGCCTGATATGATGTTGATGCTCATGGGCTGGACTGCTGCCAGAGACCATATTGGTGTTCATGGCCAGTGCCCCAAAGAGATTACGCTAATGTTCTTGACTTGTGCTACCACCAAAGGACTGCAATGGTTGTCTCTGGTCTGTGCTGCATCAGAGATCTGTGTTGATGTCTGTAGTCATCTAATGTCACCAAAGACTATGCTGAAGTTCGTAGCACATGCTGATGCTGGAGACTATGTGGATGTTTGTAATCCATGCTGTCTCCGGAAAGCATGTGAAAATCCACAGTCCATGCTCTCCCTGTGTGTAAAGGGCAAGGAAGTACTTTCGCAGTGCTGTGGTTGATTGCAGACTCACAGATGAGAAACAAAGTCACAGAAGGCTTCAGTAACAACCCTGCCTCCCACACTCCCTCCAAAAGAGTAACAACCTAGGCAGGAAGCTTTCAAAGAGAGCTCTTGAAAGTCGTTGAAAGGATGCTGGAGTATAGCTCTCCACAGCTGATGGCTTTCAGTGAGAGTTTCGGTAGGGAAGGACTCGGGTTTCTTCAAGCAGCAGGCCACTGGGAGTGTGGCCATGCCTCAGTGAACATATGGGGAATACAGAATGGACTTGTGGGGGCAGAGGAGTTGGTTTGGGAATTGGGGTTTTCTAATTTCTCTTCTTCTTTTTTTTTTCCAGGGGAGTGAGGTCCTAAGTCGGGGAGGTAGACCTGGGAGGACTGGGAAGTGAGTGTGACCAGGGTACATAATGTGAATTTCCCAAATACTCAATAAATACATTATGCTGGAAAAATTTTAAAAAGAAAATAACTCGGTAAAACTGAGCTGCAGGACAATGATTTTTTCAGAAATATTGACTGTAATAATGTTGCCTCTCAGTGGTAGGGACACTGCTAAGTTGTTTTTTTAACTATTTCCTTTCATCTTTAAACGTGGAAGTGAATTAGTCATTGAGATTGAAAGATGAGGAGCAACTAGCCTGGCACTGAAGGCCAACAGGAAGAGTTGTACCTCCAAAGCCTTCCAGCCTGTGAGCTTCAGAAGCTCATCCTTGTGGTATGCGTTTTAGAGGGCCAGCTGTGGTTCTGCAACCTCCGCTTCCTCCCTCTCAGGATGGACAGACATGGCCACACACCAGGCTGGAAGGATGAAACAGAATCCAAAATGGGTTGGGAGTGAATGCCGGCGGCAAGAGGGTGGCAGGGGCAGGGACAGCGGGGGGGCGGGGGGGCCTGCTTCTCAGAGGATCTTAGTGTTGTACTCTTTCAGGAAAAGGCCTTCTTCTCTGATCTTCAAAATCATCTCTGAGATGATCTTAGCTTATGTATATACCTTTTTTCTTTTTTTAATTGGACATTTCATTAACATTTCAAATGTTATTCTCTTTCCCATTTTCCCCTCTGCAAACCCCCTACCCTATACCCCCTTACCCTACTTCTATGAGGGTGCTCCCCTACCCACCTACCCACTCCCATCTCACAGCTCTAGTACTCCTCTACACTGGGGCATCAGGCCTTCACAGGACCAGGGACCTCCCCTCCCATTGATGACAGATAGGACTCCTTCAGCTCCTTCAGTCCTTCCCCTAACTCCTCCATTGGGGTCCCTGTGCTCAGTCTGATGGATGGCTGTGAGCATCTGCATCTGTATTGGTCAGGATCTGGCAAAGCCTCTCAGGAGACAGCTGTATCAGGATCCTGTCGGCAAGCACTTCTTGGCATCAGCAATAGTGTCTGGGTTTGGTGTCTGCATGTGGGATGGATCCCCAGGTGGGGCAGTCTCTGGATGGCCTTTCCTTCAGTCTCTGCTCTACTCTTTGTCCCTGCATTTCCTTTAGACAGAAGCAATTCTGGGTTAAAATTTTGGAGATGGTTGGGTGGCCTCATCCCTCAACCAGGGAGCCACGCCTAACCTCTGGATAGGGTCTCAACAGGTTCTCCCTTACCTTTGTGGGGTATTTGAGCTAATAACATCCCCATGGGATCCTGAGAGGCTCTTGTTTCCATGGCATCTGGGACTTTCTGGTTGCTACCCCCAGCTCTCCATCCCACATTGCTACATACCTCTGTTCAATTTCCTGACCCTCTGTACATCTTCATCTCCTCCCATATCTGACTCTCCCCCCTCTTTTCTCTCTCCCTCTTCTCTTCCTCCCAAGTCCCTCCCACCTTCTACTTCCCTTGATTATTTTGTTCTCTCCTCTAAGTAGGACTGAAGCATCCACTCTTGGTCTTCTTTCCTCTTGAGCTTCTTTGCCTAATATACACTTATCAGTGAGTACATACCATGTATGTTCTTTTATGACTGAATTACCTCACTCAGGATTATATTTTCTATATCTATCCATTTGCCTGAAAATTTCGTGAAGTCATTGTTTTTAATAACTGAGTAATATTCCATTATGTAAATGTACCATATTTTCTATATCCATTCTTCTGTTGAGGGACATCTGGGTTGTTTCCAGCTTCTGGCTACTATAAATAAGGTTGCTATGAACACAGTGGAACATGTGTCCTTGCTATATGTTGGAGCATCTTTTGAGTATATATATATATATATATATATATATATATATATATATATATATATATGCCCAGGAGTGGTATAGCTGGGTCCTCAGGTAGTACTATGTTCAATTTTCTGAGAAACTGCCAAATTGATTTTCAGAGTGGTTGTACCAGCTTGCAACCCCACCAGCAATAAAGGAGTGTTCCTCTTTCTCCACATCCTCACCAGAGTCTGCTGTCACTTGAGTTTTTGATCTTAGCCATTCTGACTGGTGTGGGGTGAAACCTTAGGATTGTTTTGATTTGCATTTCCCTGCAATCCCCATCAAAATTCCAACTCAATTCTTCATAGAGTTAGAAAGAGCAATTCTCAAGTTCATTTGGAACAACAACAACAAGAAAAAAAAAACAAAAACAAAAAAACCCAGGGTAGAGAAAACTATTCTCAACAATAAAAGACCATCTGGGGGGATCACCATCCCTGACCTCAAGCTGTACTACAGAGCAATAGTGATAAAAACTGAATGGTATTGGTACAGAGACAGGCAGGTAGATCAATGGAATAGAATTGAAAACCCAGAAATGAACTTACACACCTATGGTCACTTGATCTTTGACAAAGGGGCTAAAAAAATCCAGTGGAAAAGAGACAGCATTTTCAACAAATGGTGCTGGTTCATGTAGAAGAATGGAAATCGATCCATTCCTATATCCCTGTACAAAGCTCAAGTCCAAGTGGATCGAGGATCTCTGCATAAAACCAGATACACTGCATCTAACAGAAGAGAAGGTGGGGAAGAGCCTCAAACACGGGGGCACAGGGGAAATTTTCCTGAACAGAACACCAATGGCTTATACTCTAAGATCAAGAATGGAAAAATGGGACCTCATAAAACTGCAAAGCTTCTATAAGACAAAAGACGCTGTCATCAGGACAAAATGGCAACCAACAGATTGGGAAAAGATCTTTACCAATCCTATATCTGATAGAGGGTTAATACCCAATATATACAAAGAACTCAAAAAGTTGGACTCCAGAGAACCAAATAACCCTATTAAAAATGGGGAACAGAGCTAAACAGAGAATTCTCAACTGAGGAAACTCAAATGGCCTAGAAGAACCTAAAGAAATGTTCAACATCCTTGGTCATCAAGGAAATGTTTTATTCAGGCTGGGTTCATATACATATACTTTATTCAGGGTAGACCAAAGTTTATGTAGTTTTAGGAATATCCAGGGTGGGCAAAGGTCATTTGCTGAAGGCAAAGGTACTGAGATGCCTCATTAGCATGTAGAGACATTCTAGAAACCTCAAGTACAAGACTACATGACATTCCTCAGGTAGAGGGTATAGGAGTCTCAGGATCCCCAGACAAGTTCAGAGAAAAAGAAGTCCTGCTGACAAAAGGAATCCACCATTTTGCACCAAGCTTGGGGCTTTTCCATAATCTCAAACTTCAGCCTTAGCAGTAGGGTTTCCCCACAACATTCTGCTTTGAAATAACCTAGTTTTAGATTGGACTAAAGACATTTATACAAATGTTATTCTATTTATAGGGATGTGTATATGTGTACCACCAAGATATAACCCAAACTGGGGAAAGACCTAGAACATTTAAATAAGTATTGTAGTGGTTTGCCTACATATTTTAAGAGCTAAAGAAAATATATAACAAAACATAATAAGTCTTTTTAAAGTTGTTATGTGTATATATGGCTACGGCTGACCACTTGGGATTAGGAAAGCCGTCTGGATAAGACTGATTATCTAGCATCTCTTCATCCAGGGTGAAGCCTTATGAGATTTACCCATCTGCACCAGAATGTGAACTGGCGCTGTCATTATGAGGATTTCCTTTAGGCAACCATATTGTTGAGATTGGTTGGGTTCACCTTTCCTGACATGTACAGAAGATACTAACTTACAGTCTGAAAGACTGTCTGATTCAAGATAGTCAGTCCTAAACATATACACAAGCAAGAGTAGATGGACACAGCAGAGTGTTTATGTAAAAGAGTAAAACTAAAGAAGAGGCCAACAACTGGACAGGGAGTGAGCGAGAACATGGAAATGGAGCAAGGGCACATGGAAGTGATCTCAATATAGTATGTATGCATGAAATTCTCAACCCCATTTTAATTTTAAAACCTGCTAATCTCCCAGGTGTTATAGCACACACTTGGAATCCCAGGATTCAGGAAGCTAAGACAGGAAGATCTCATGTTTAGGATTAACCTGAGGTACATAGTACATTGCAACTTAAGGACAAAAGTTACCACAGAGTGACCATAGCTGTACAACTTAGAGCATCTTAGCAGTTTCATGTTTGTGACCTGTTTCTCTTGGTTTGTTTACATGTGCTATTTCATAAAAGTTTTATTGCGTTTTGTTTGGCTTCCGACAGGGTCTCATTACAAAACTCAGACTGACTTAAAACTCAGTAACTCACTCTGTGGCCCAGGCTAGACCTTGCCTTTCTCTGGAGTGCTGGGATGCTAGGTATACAGTGACATTTGTGGCAAAAGGTTTATTTTTGTTGCAAAGATGCCTACTTGAACTTGCAGTCCATGAAGCACGTCTCAAGACTATAAAATATCCTATAAAATATCCTTATTTAGTTTTATTAACTTAGTGTGATTTAAAATATGATCAACCTATTGTTAAAGAAGCATGCTTTCATTAAAAGATGCTTTTGACGCTAGTAGATTGGTATTTGGGTTACCAATCTGCTTTTGCTTTGTGCATACAGATACTCCTTTGAATAGCCTCAGTTTGTTGTTTTACCATTCATTAGGGGTGTGACGAAAACACAGAATTACTATCAGGACTCTAACCAAGCTTATGTCTTGAAATGACATCTCAAGGTCACCAAGCCAGTGTCTCAGTCAAGACATCCTCTGCTCCTGAAGAGAGTCACAGGACAGTGGACATGCAGACCCAGCAGAGCCACTGGGGTCCAGACCTACCTTCCTTTATTTCCTGGGGGCATGCTAGCTTGGAAGTGTCCTCTTTTCCACCATCAGTTGCTTATTTATGATGCCCCAATGAATATTCTCTCATACTTACTATGGGAAAATATAAAGTAGCCCTGCATGACATGCTCAGCTTGGAGAAGGAAACAAAGAAGTCATTGTGCTTTGTTTTGTCAGGGACCAGACAGAATGAAAACCACATTCTTTATACTCATAGTCACAGAGCTTCACCACAAAGAGATGGAGGAAAGGAAAAGATCCGCTAATAAATACGTAACCCATTCATACATTCATTTAAGGAAACTATTGAGCCGGGTGTAGTGACACAAGCCTGCCATCTCAGCACACGTGAGGGTCATTGCTGGTTGTGTAGTAAACTTGACAGCAGTCAGAGTTCCATGAGTGTGTGACTTATAAAGCCCAAGAAATAAGGAAAAAGTTAAAAAGGAAAGAAGAGAATGAAGGAGATAGGAGGGGGAAGAAAAACTTTACTACACTTCTATTATTTTATGATAGGTATTTTTAATGCCTTTGATAACACCACACTGTCTAAACAGAACTTGATGAAAGTAGGAAACAAACAGAGACTTCAATTCCAGTCAGTCTCAAAAGTGAGTAGAAAGGATGCGGCATCTTAATTTGAAACCAATGTAAATTTTTTTAATCTAAAAAAGTATCTTTTCTTACTTTTTTATTGAAAATAAATTTCTTTCATAAAATATATTCTGATTACAGTTCCCCTCCCCCCCCAACTCCTTCCTGATTCTCCCTGCCGGCCCAAATACACACCTTGTTCTCTGTTGTTAAATAATAAATAGGTTTCTAAAAATAATGATAAAATAAAAACAAACAAACCTGAATAAGACAAAGCATGGAAAGCAAAGAACGAAAGAAAAAGCATGAAAAACACAAATACACAGAAGAAACATGCTTCTTGGCAAACACTGAAATTCCATAAAAACGTTAAATCCAGAAACTACAAAATAGAAGAAAAAGATTTGTGTCTTTAAAGACCTAGAAGAGCTACTTTACTAGCAACGTGCATCCAACTTGTGAGTTTGAATGTCTGACGCATCTGGCATGGGTCAGCGATGGGCTGGAAAGTTCAAAAGAAAAAAAATATCACAAATAGGACCTTTACAAGCAGGGAAAGAATATAATTTAGAAGAGAATGAACAGAACCCCCCCCCCCCATGCTGTGTTACTCTCTGTGCTTATTTCTTCAGATTATGATAGACAAAGGCAAGGGGTCTGAGCTGAAATGTTATGATGGCTTGGGACACTGGAATGTGAAGAGCAGTTAAAGGATTTAGGCACAGAACCTAGAGACAGGAGTTAAGCAAATGCCCAGCCAAAGAGAGAATACTTCTGTTTAAGTGTTAGAAGCTTCCTTACATGCAGAAAAGTCAGGATTAATCTACCTGAGTCAAAAGGAAATAAGATTCCAAGGAGAGAATGCAAAAGTCGGAGCAGTATCAGATGGAGATGGCTGATGATGTAGTCAGACCTCTTTTGCTCATGAATGACAAGATAATAAAAGAAATGCCCACCTACCAGAGCAGTGAGACTTTGGGCATCGTGGACTTAGATGCTTGAAGAGCTGCCATCTGTCATCATCTTTGGCTTTCTGTCTCCTGGTGGCTCATCAGGCTGGAAAGGACATCTGTCAAAGAGATACTTATCCTCAGTGCTGTTAGCTATAATTTCTGAAATACCAAAGCTCAAATAATTAAAATTTCCCCATGAATCCCATATGGAGAAAAGAGAGGGCTGAAGCTTGATACCAGCCAGAAAGGGAAGTTGCTTTCTACAGAAGGATTTTACACAGGTCCAACAATTTGTGAGTCTGCCTTGCATGAAAAACAGTTCAGACAATGGTGGGTGAGTGACAGGCAAGGGTCACACCTGGTCCAGGACCACTCATTATTCATGACTCTCACTGTGTATTTAAACCTAAATCTCATGTCAATATCATGAAGATGGCATTGCAGAGTCTCTAGATGAACTTATTTGTTCTTCTTCCCAATGTGTCATCATTGAATAAATCTATTTACTCTTATTTTCATTATCATTTCCTTAATTGGAATAGTAAGAATGGGTGGCGAGCCTAGCTTGTTAGGTTTCTAGGACCAAGCCTGTTCTCTAAAACTTTGATAATAATTGATACATGATAGTCAGGAGGCCTATCAAAAGCACCAAGCTTATCTGAAATTATAATCACAAGGCAGCCATCTCTTCAGCCTATATAACATGATGTTTTGAAGCATATGTATATTATAGAATGGTTAAATCTAGACCATATATATACATATATAATTGGTATGTGAGGTGTATATATATATGCCATATATTGTACAATTACAGCAACTCCCTCAGTGGTTTGGGAACGTTCATTGCCGGCAATGGACATTGTAAAAGGAAGAGTTTTCTTAACTCCTGCCACTTGGTGATTAATGCATGATAGGACCTATGAAATGAATTTATCGGTTGTTGTGGGATTATAAGGCAAATGAGGGATCCAACATTACATGAAAGCCACCCCAACTGTTTGTGTTTGGACTCTATGCACTGTGATCCTAAGGCTAACAGCATAAAATTACATGCATCTTTAAAGGACCATAAGAAAGATCATTGCATATTTATTTAATTGTTTATATCTGCTGTCAAATTGTTTGAACATGGAAAGTTTTTGAGGAACATTGGCAGAGAGGTACAATATGTTATCCCTATGGTGAAAATAAATTCATTTGTTGTATATAGTCCTCAATCTCTGAAGTAAAGGTATGAATAATAGGGTGTGAATGGTTTAACCAAGGCGTTGTCTTGGAAGTAAAAAAAAAAAAAATGGCAGTGATGATTAAATTACTGCCATCTATCATTTGGGCCTATTATTATTTTTCCAAGTATATTATACTATGTTACTTCCTGCTAGCCATCAGTATGAGCCCTGTTGCCTAAATACTATTTCATTTATTTATGTTTGGGAAAGAAAATCCATAAACATTTTTGTTTGTAATCTTTCTTTTGTTATGTTTTCAGTTGTTTAAATATTACAATACTTTAATTGAAAGAATTTTGTCGAGTTCTTTTCTTGTAAATTTTCCTTACATGTATCATCTTGTCCTTCAGTACTGTACCCTAAAATGAGAAATATATTTTTGACAGAGGCTTAATGTTTTAAGAACAACAAAAAAGATTGCTACTCTTTTGAAGCTTGTTTATATAAGCAAAGAATGCAATACTGGAAATGAATGTCCCAGTGACTCTGAACTGAACAGGAAAAAAAAATCTCTTTCCAAAGCACTCAGGACAATGCTATCATCTTCTCTTGGAGAATGCTTTTTGTTTTGTGTTGTGTTGTTTTTCTTTGAGGCCCAAAGCATGAAAATGAGCTTGTGCTTGTTGCGGCTGGTTTATCCTTTATGACTCTTTTTCCTTCATTCTCAGTCTCAAGCCCCACAAGGCTCAAGATTTCAGCTGATAGCCTCCTACACACCATCCATCACATGTTCTTGGCTAGCAGACTCATATTTCAAAGTTGATTCTGTGGCTTAAAGGCTTGTGGAAGTTCTCTGTATAACATTTCTAAAAATGACTTTACCATTAGTTGGTTTCATTGTTTTTTTTTTTTTTTTGAGGGGAAAACGCCCTCATCTTTTAAAGATGCTGGTCAAAACTTGGCATTGCAGTTCCTTGTTTGAATCCAGCGTGATGCTTCTAGAGAAAGGCTGTAACCCCCACCAAACCCTCACACATCTCTTTTAAAATCATTGCTATCCCATTTCCCTCCTTCCCAAATCACTTGGCCACAGTCATAAAATCCTGACTAAAAGATATATAATAATAGGGTACCAAAATCAAATACTTACATTTTATGTAATTTGCAAAGCAAAAATGCTGTTGCACACATGCTTATGTGCTATGCACACTCGCCTATTCCAGTCACATCCAAAATATTGGGGATAAATCTTGATAAAGGATAAGAGGCAATAAGACTCCAAAAGGGGTTCTGAGCTTCCTGGATTTCAGACCAGTCGCTGGTATCCCCTAACTCAGACGTGTTCCAGATCAGTCTTTCCAATCGTCAACACAGCCTCATAATTAGACATAAAGGTACCCCAAGAAATGATTTGTAAATGGTTAAGATTGGGCATTGTCTC
>NW_022196898.1:4980496-4990624 GCF_008632895.1 Mastomys coucha
GATGGGCTAGGACTCAGATTCATGCAATCCGCATTCCCCCGGGCCCAGAGCACTTGGGCCCGGGGGATACAGTACCAGTCCAGAAGAGATAGCTGCTGCTTTAGACCCAGTATATTTCAGATAGCCTCAGATGTACCTCAACTATTGAACTGCCAGATTTACCATCCCTCTTTTGCAATGACTGTAAAAGTCTGATGCCATTTCTAAGAAATACATTTAGATCTTATACTTCATGTGTCGTCTCTGCCGTCATTTCTTCGCCTACGCCTTGTCAACCTGACTAGGACCCCCGTTTCTCCTGCGGGTTGAGGGAGGTCCAGATTGGCCGGCCCGTAGCACTTATGGTGGAGAGATATAGAACTGTAGTGGATGAGATATAGAACTGTAGTTAAGGAAGAAGAAAATTTTGGGGTATTTTGAAAATCTCTGTATCCATTAGATCTCTTTGTAGTGAATCCGAGTTTGAAGATATACTATCTGCTCTGAAATATTTTGAAAGGCCCATATATACCTCACATAGTCTTGTTTTCTCAGGTGCTTCCAGAGACAAGAGGAAAAAAAAAGGTTCCTCTCTAAATGTCCAGAGACATAAAAATAACATCAAGCAGAGCCAAGTTACAATGGTGCTGTGGTAGAACATATTTGCGGTGTTTTGAATAAGTACGGCCCCTATTGGCTCATATGTCTGAATATTTAGTCATCAAAAAGTGGCACTACTTGAGAAGGATTAGGAGTGTGGCCTTGCTGGAGGAACTGTCACTGGAGGCTTATAAAAGCCCAAGCCAGGCCAAATGGTCCTCTCTTCCTGCTTCCTACAGATGCAGATATAGAACTCTCAGCTTTGTCTCTAGCATCATGCCATCCTGCATGCCAACATACTCCCTACCATGATGGTAATGGACTAAATCTCTGAAACTGTAAGTAAACCCCGATTAAATGCTTTCTCTTACAAAGAGTTGCTGTGGCCATGGTGCCTCTTCACAGCAACAGACCACTGACTGAGACAGAGAGCAATCTACTGCTGGGATATGTGACATTGATTAGAAAAATGTGGACTTTGGTACTTTGGATTAGGAAAGCAGCTGAATGCTTTAGTTGAGTTTAATAGTAGAAATGTGGAAGACAGTGGTGCTGAGAGCAATATTGTCATGACATTCCTGCTCAAGGGGCTTCAGAGGGGAAGAATGTTAATGTGGTGGTTTGAACATCCCTGGCCCATGGGAAGTGGTACATTTAGGAGATGTTGCCTTGTTAGAGGAAGTGTGTCATTATGGGGGTGAATTTTGGAGGTTTCCTCCTATGCTCGGGCTTCACCCATTGTAGAAGAGAGCTTCCTCCTAGCTGCCTGAGGATGCCAGTCTTCTCCTGATTGCCTTCAGATCACAATGTGAATTCTTGGCTCCTTCTCCAGCACCATGTCTGCCTGCATGTAGCCATGCTCCTGCTATGATGATAGTGGGCTAAACCTCTAAATCTGTAAGCCAGCCTCAATTAAATGTTCTCTTATATAAGAGTTACCTTGGTCATAGTAACTCTTCATAGCAATGGAAATCCTAACTAAGACAATTCATAAATGGCCTAGAGACCATTCTTGAGATATTTTGGTGAAGAATGTGGTGGCTTTCTGCCCTTGTTCAAAAAATCTGCCAGAGGCTAATTGAAGAGTTATAGATCACCAGTTTTGGCAGAGGAAATTTCCAGACAGCCTAGAATTGACTGTGTTGCTTGGCTGTTAGTAGCCATGCTTATGCAGATCTATAATGGAAAAGAGCAAGCTGAGCACAGAGAAGTACAAAATGTACAGTTAGAGGGTAAAAAGAACCCCAGAAAATGTAATGTTGTAGCCAAGTCCAGGGCTCAAAGGAGATTAAAATATTTAAAGAAACAATGCTAAATAGAATAAAGGGGAGTGGTGACCTCAGGGCAAGGCCTTATCCAACTAAGCTTCCAGCTTGTGAAGAGGAATTAAAGAAAAGCTAAACAGTGAAGTAAACCATCAATAACAGAAAGCTGATGCACAAGTAATTGATCAAGCCAAGCTGAACTTGGTATACCCTCAGCCACTTGGTTCTGGCTTTAGAGTCAAGGACATAAGAAAGGGGTCTGAAATCTCACTCCTCAACTTAGGAAAGCCATTGAAGCCAGGTGTGTATGTCACAAGATATCCCTGCACAGAGGCCAAGAGAGGATATTGTGTGAAACTGTGAAGAAGATGAAGCTGGATTATGTTGGAGAACCAAAGATGTTAGAGATCCCAGATGAATGGGATACATACCAAGGATAACCTGCCAATGGTGTAGAATCAGCCCAAGAAAGAAAAAAAAAATGTGCTGCAGTCAACAAAGCTAGAAGATGTTAGAGATCTGGAGCACTTTGACATCAGATACAGAAACGTAGAGTTTGAAGTTTACGTTGCTGTTCTTTTTGTCTTGTTTTGGTCCAGTATTTCCTCACTAGGCTCTTTTTCCTCCCTTTTGGAATGGTAATATATATTTTGTGCCATTGTATGTTGGGCATGTGATCTGTTTTTATTTTGATTTTACAGGGGTTATAGTTAAGAAAATGTCATAAGTCTCCTTGGAAACTTTGAACTTTGGACTGTTAAACAACATTGAGACTTCGATAGACCGTGGGGGATTTTCAAGTTATACTGAATGCATATTTGCATTAGGATATGGCTACAAGCCTCTGGGGGCCAAGGAATAGAATAGGATGTTTTGAATAGAAATGTTCCCTAGAGTCTCGTATATTTGAATGCTAGGTTATTTGGGAGTGGCACTATTTGACAGGGATTAGGAGATGTAACCTTGTTGGGAAAAGTGTGTCAATGAGGGTGGGCTTTGGGGTTCAAATGTTCAGGCCAGGCTCAGTGGCCCTCTCTTCCTACTTCGTAAATCTGGATGAACTCTCTGCTACTTCTCCAGCATCATGTCTACCTGCATGCTGACATGTTCTCCCACATGATGTACTAAACCTCTGAACTGTAAGCAATACATGATTAAATGGTTTGTTTTATAAGAGTTGCCATAGTCATGGTATCTCTTCACAGCCATAGAACACAGACAAAGATAGTAGCCCTCACCTAAAAACACTGCAGAGAAGAATAGCTAAAGGCTGAGTCCACACAGGACAAAGTGTTCAAACTTCAAGTGAGCCAGCTTCCTATGGTTGAAAGAAAAGAACAGGATGCCACTGTGGAATGCATGAGAAGGAAAATAAGTTCATCTCTGGCTGAATCTGAGTAATGTTCCTGCAAAATGTTGGGGCATTCCTGCTGATCTTGGATTTTGCAACTAAACACTTGTTTTTCCTCCACTTTTACTACTATCATTATTGGTGGGTTTTGTTTTGCTTCTTAATTCCCAGTGTTGGGTATTGCTTCTCAGTGTTCTTAAATCTTTGCTTTAGTGTCTTCTAATAGTTCGTCAAGTCATCTTATCATGGTCAATGATCACCAACAGAGAATAGACTCATTCATAGGAGACTATTGTCCTACAGATTCACTCATTTAGTGCTTTAACCCTTTCCTTCCATTCAAAATCATAAACATTTTACCTGCATCACACTACCCCACAATAAAAGACTATTTCTTATTCCCTTGGAGATGGATGTGTCATGTGATCATGGTTTGAAACCTACCCCCCCTTTTGCTTATTTGGAAGGATTCTGCAAAATAAATAACATTTTAATAGTTCACTAATTAGACTACTGACTTTTCCCCTCCACCAGCACAATGTATAATGCACTCTCAGCTCTCAACAATTCCCTTCTGTTAACAACATCTAGCTTTATCTGTTTTCCTGTAAAATTTGGGGATAGTTCCAGGTGTTTGTCAGGGCCTTGGGCCATTAGATCCAGTGGCCATGTTGTTTTCCTAGACTTGTCTCAACTTTCTGGGTTTCCATAACTTGTTCCCACATCTGTATATAGAAAAAGGCTATGGGTGCTGAAAAGATGACTCAGTGGTAAAGAGCACTGGATACACTTGCAGAGGACCAGACTTTGGTTTCCAGCAACCATATGGTAGCTCACAACATCCTATAACTCCAGTTCCATCAGTCCAGTACCCTCTTATGGCCTCTATGTGTACTGTATTCATGTGGTACATACACATATGTAAGGAAAACATTCAAACACATAAAATAAAAATAAATACATCTTAAAGAGTCTGATTATCTGTTGTAAGGGACATTATGTGGCCTTTAATAAATTGACCACATTAAACACTGAGATGTCTATATGGTAAGAACACCAACACATGCTTTTCAGTAAATAACTAGAGTATGGTTTTACTGAAAATTACAGTGGAAAAGGCGGACAAACACACAGAGCGAGTAGACTCACCCATAGGGCTGCATTTTTCCACAGACTTATTTACTGCTTTAGCCCTTTCCTTCTGCTTAGAGACATAAATATTTTGTATTGTAAGTGAACAAAAGTGAACAGAAAGACTCTTTCTGTTTCTCTTAGAGATGGATATGTCATGTGACCATGGTTTGACTGGTGACATGTCTGGGACTCAAAGTGAAAAAGCAGAGCCTCCCATTGCCTCTGCCTCTACTCTACTTCCTACAAAACAGATGTAAATGAGACAAGTCTAGAAAACAGCTTGGCCACTGGATAAGATTGGCCCAACAAACAACAGGAACCATCCCCCAATTCTATATGAAAACAGGTGAAACTAGATGCTGTTAAAGCTTCTTTATTTTAGGAGTTTTAAGGAGCTGTAGCAATGGCCTCATTCCTTGGTCACAGCACATATACCTAGTTCTAATAGCTCCATGTTATCATTGCTCTCAGGAACTAAGATGTACTTTTGACAGAATGTCTGGACCTCAAATCTAAAGGCTCTGAAATCAGCCTTTGGTGCCACCTGATGGGTTCATAGATAGAAATGTCCTGAGGGAAACAGTCTCAGGCCACAGACCTAATTAAACCTTCTTTTAATTAATTTTTATTCTTTTCTAAACCTTCAAGTAAACATCTTTCCTGCTTTAAATCAGCCTAAGGAATTGCCTGTGACCCTTAGTAAACCTGTGTCTTCTCTTAGCTCATGCTCTAGAAAATGCGATCTAATGGCTATGAAGTCATTCCTATTAATTCTTTTATACCACAGCTGTTCCCTATCTTTTGCTGATGGAGGTCAGTATGTCACTGTCAATGTCCTGTTTATTAGACCATTAGTCCTGTTTATTGGCATTTAGACTTAGTCCTCACGAGGCATTCAATAGCCTCAGTGTCTTATTATTGAATGTCCAAAGCCACACTCATGTTTTTTGGGGACATCATCCAAGGAAGGCAGGCTCTGCCAATCCAGGTGTTTGTTCTCCTTGGTAAAAGGTGTAGCCAGACATAGAAAGCCAGTGAGTGAGCCAAAGACTTATTAAGAAAAGAAAGTGCTTGGCAAAGTGAAAACAATACTCCCGGGACAACTCAAGGGCAGCTGAGCAGTTGTTTTGTAAGGGTTTAGATGTTTTGATGAGATGGGAGTGTTTACTAGGGTTTGGTTAGTTCCATCTTTCATAATTAAGTGATATGGGGCTGGAGTAATGGCTTAGCAGTAAAGAACATTGCTTGCTCTTTCAGAGGACCTGAATCAATTCCTGATGTACACATGGTGGCTCACAATGTACTATAACGCTAGTTCCAGGGGATTAAACACCTTCTCCCGGGCTCTGTAAGCAATATATATATATATATATATATATATATATACATATATATATACATATATATATATACATACCATACATACATATATGCAGGCCAAGCACTCATAACCTATAAAATAACAGAAAAATAATTAAGTGATATAGCAAATTATATAACAAAGTGTTGATATGTATATCTTATTGATCTAAAGATATAGGATATGGATACACACAATTTTTTCTTCAGTATAGGTCAAGTACTAGCCATAGATGTCATGTACCAATTACCTTATGTGCCTTTTCAGGAACTGCATGATTCAGAACATTTTATTTGGGGAAGATTTTCAACATCTGTTTCACCTGTGAAAACTAAATCCCTTTCTCTTCTTATTGGATGAAAGGGTTGGGTGGTTTGTCTCTGTGCATGTAAAAATGGAGGGACTCAACCATCATCACTTACCTCTGGCCCCTGACCCTTGACCTCCTACCCACCAACCCTTTCTAAAAAGACAAAAAACATTCCCAGTTATTTGTTAACAATATACCTGAACAGATTATGCAACATCTCTTTGAAAGGCTGGAGAATCTTAGAATTTAAAATGAGGGCATTTAATACAAATGTATGGTGTATAACCTTTACCTAAAAGGACATGGAAGGCCACTGTAGCCAGCCAGAAATATAAAATAGCCAGTTCCAGGAACCCAGAGCCTCAGGGCTCTGGTTCCGGATACCTGCCCCTCCTGAATGATCCACAATGAGGGTGGAACTAAGAATGAAGGTCTAGTGGTTTATGAGACTCTCCACCCTGTCAACCAGTAGATGAAGATTGCATTCCTAGAATGAATGTGTTCCCCTCCCTAACTGAATACCTTGGGTCAGGTCCCTCTGAAATTGTCCACTGTTTTCATGTCACGTTTCCTTGGTAACCCCCTCCCCGCCCCCAGCTTGTGGTCTTTTCCTTAAATACTCCTGACTTCTTGTGCCCCGGGGGGTCGAACTCCTCTGACTGACAAGGTCATGAGATCGACCCCAGTACCAGTATCCCCAATAAACCTCATGTGATTGCAGCAAGTTCGGTCTCTCGTGAGTCATTGGGTGGTCGCGTTGTCCCGAGACTTGAGTAAGGATCTCCCCAGTTCCGGGGGTCTTTCATCGTAACCTCAGTTTCTTGCTTACAAACAAATTCCTATGTTGCAAAAGCTAGCATCAATTCAATAGTGACAAAATCCCCAGTGACATTCCTTCCTGCTATAGCAGCTACTGACTTACTGAGAGATCTAACATTCCCTTATTACCTAATTGTTGTTGAAATATTTAATCTCAATCTGGGGCTTCTACCCTGCCTTTGAGTAGTTCCTGAATAAAAGACACACACAACTTTTATATTTATGAGAGCCTAAATCAGCGGTACAGCTGGGCACATATCTACCCTCTAGGTTATTAGAATCTATTTCCCCATGATTGACCCCATTTTATAATTTCCCATGTTCCATTTGGGCAGCTCTTAATTCCAATTGACTAGCCCTCATGGATGTATTTTTATGACTCACCCTGTTATGGTTTGTATATGCTCAGCCCAGGGAATGGCACTATTAAAGGGTATGGCCCTGTTGGAGTAGGTGTGGCCTTGTTGCAATAGGTGTAGGCTTGAAGACCCTCATTCTAGCTGCCTAGAAACCTAGTGGCAGCCTTCAGATGAAGATGTAGAACTCTTGGCTCTGCCTGTAACCATGTCTGCCTAGATGCTATCAGACTCCCACTTTGATGACAATGAACTGAACCTCTGAACCTGTAAGCCAGCCCCAATTAAATGCTTTCCTCTACAGGACTTGCCTTGGTCATGGTGTCTGTTCATAGCAGTAAAACCCTAACTAGGACATACTCCATGGTGATTTCCTCCTCTCTTTACCTTCTTCTCCCTCTTCCCAGTCTCCTCAGATCCCAAGCCCCGAGAACACCAAACCCACCTATGTCCCTTCTTCCCAGCTATTAGCTGTCAGCATCTTTATTTAACAAATAGTTTTAAATTGAGAAACAAAGTCACATTGTATGGGCAGATTCTCTTGTTCCTGGGAGCAACCATGAGTTGGGGGGCAGTATTTATCATTACAATACATAGCCAAAGATCAAACTTCAATACCACACCAAATGATAAAATGTTTGCATCTGAGAAGTTTAAATATTTTCACTACATTTTGGTTTGAAATGAGAGTGCATGATTGCCCCAGTGTTTTCATCCATCAGTCCTGAACTTTCCTAGGGGAAAATCCATCCACATGATTCTGATTCTTCAAAATAATATTTTTCCATTCATCAGGCTGGACATTCCCATTGCCTCTAACATTTCCAGATGTAATAGACTCTAGTTATTTACAAAGATTTCTTCCTTTCCCCTGTATGGCTCCCAGTATTCAGTGTTCATGACATAGGACCCAAACCAAACCCACAATCCAAACCCAAAACTCAAGGGGTGGCCTGATGTCTATTTATAATGGAGATGAAGTATGTTATCTAGGTACATCATGAACAGATCCCATTATCCCCTCAAAATAAACCTGGTCCAGAGGCAAGATTTTACATATAGACAGGATGCTTTATCTAGGAATTCTACAAAATATGGTTTTTGTTTAGGATTTTTGTTTGGCTAACACTGAAGCACTGTCTTACCATGTAATCCAGGCCAGCCTCAAACTTGCAATTCACTTGTCTTAGCTTCCTAAGTGCAAGGGTTATAGGTGCATACTACCACACCCAACTAGTCAGCTAATTTTTACTTACTATCTGAAACAGGGTACTGTAGCCCTGACTAGCCTACAACTTGCTATGTAGCAAAAGATGTCCTTATACTTCTGATCCTCCCAAGTGCTGGGATTACAGGCATATGCCACCACGGTCAGCAGCACATTTTCATCTTCCCATACCTCCATTGATTTTAAGTACTACATGTGACTGAATGTGTGGATGCTGGTGGGAAATCACTTCAACATTCCCTCTAGCCCCTGATCCTTGGGAATCTCTATTGAAAGAATTCACAGAATAGAGTAAGTATAGAAAATACAATATATTACAAAGTAAAGTGGGGTACTGTCAGGAGATATGAAGGGATAATAAACAGGAAAACACATTTATAGGACAAAAATGGAAATTTTTTTGAAAGATATTGTGCCAACTAACATGTTGGTAGATTTTACATTTCCTTAAGGTGTATACAAGAAATGGCTTTCCTGAAGGTGCTTTCCTACCCATGTGATTGACAGGCCCGATGGCTTTAACTCTTTATGGAGAAGAGAATAGTATGCATTTGTTCTTTATCAGAAAGCGTCCAGATATACAGTAATCATCTGATTTGGGAGCATCTCAGAATGTCATGTCTCTACAGGGCCAGAGATCCCACTCAGATCCCATTGTTTTGACCAGAAATCAAAGCGGCTGGTTGTGAAAAAGGAGTGCATCCTCATTACCTTCATGCCTACTAATATCTGGCTAGCTGCATCAATGATTAAAACACCATATTTATTGTAGGTTCAGTCAAATAAACATTTGGATAAACTTGGGCAATGCACAAACATCTCTTTAATTTTCCTAACTTACAAAATTCCTGTGCTAGCCACCTTTCAGCTAAACCTATATTGACTGAAAACAGGAATGTGGAGATACCATACAGATGCTATACAGTATGTGTCATAAACACAGATTTTCTCTGGGCTTAGGATTTACCATCTCTTTTGAGATTTTTGTTTATAAAATGAGAATCAAAGCATTGATTCATGGGAGGATCAGCAGAATTCGTATGACACATTAGTCAAACAGGTAATTATAGTGGGTTATGGCCCTAAAAATACAGTAGCTAAGCCATTTGCTATGCCATTTGCATGAATACAATGCCCCTGCAATTATCCTTTGAGGCATTTTAAAGGAAGTCAATCACTAAAGGCTTAAATATGTATAAAGGTCACCTGGAAACTACTCTATTTTATAATATGAGAGTTAGAGTCACCAGGCTGCCTCTTCGAGATGAATGAATAAGACAGTCCCCATATTGTCTTAACCACCATTGTCCTTAACCACACATGTATAAATCCACACCAGAGACCAATTCAAATATGACGTGTTGTTTCTAGATAAAAATACTGAGACACAAATTATCTAACAACAACTTAATTCTGCAGATGATGTAATTCATTTCTTCTGTTTCAGAGCTGTGTCCCGTCATGATAATAAATTAACTGGTAGCTGCTGGATCTAACTGAGGAGCACGGAAACTCTCACATTCCAAACTTACCATTCACTCTGTGCTGATGATTGGGAAGGGAAATTTTATTTATATCCTCCATTTTACTTGTCTGCAGTTATCTTAAATCTTCATAAAGCTCCCCCTTTTTCTGGTAAGGCAAAGCCCATTTTTAACAAAGCTTTCAAATTTCTTTGTCCTTCCTTTGGATCAAATTCTGAGCCTGAAAGAGCAAAATGTTGTTG
>NW_022196898.1:4990634-5015960 GCF_008632895.1 Mastomys coucha
TAAAACCAACTTGACCTAACCCAAGCCAGTTTCTGGTTCTTCTCTAACCACATGGGAAAGCAGAATTTTCTGTTGTTCTCTCGTTAAATATGATGTGGTCACATGCTGCATCTGTTCTTACAAAAGGCAAGTCTTGCTTAGAACTCCTTTCCCTATTCCCATTCTTCTTTCCCAACACTGATGATCTCATAACTGCTTTAGAGAGAAAACAAGCCTGTCCCTTCTAAACAGCCTCACATTCTCATTTGAGAATTTCCTCCATTTGTTTAAACAACCAACTTCTAAAGTGCAGCCCAGACATTTCTCAGCTGTCTGTTGAGTATAAAGTGCTTCAGAATATAACAGAATAATTATTTCTCAATAAAATAAAGGTATGGTGTCTACGTTCAAGATGCTACAACTCTAGTGTGATGTCTCTGATACAGAATATGGGAGTTCTGAGTGGGGACTCTTGTTAGGGCCACCATTGGCAGAACTGAGTGCCAAGATCACTACTGCTGGTTGAAATGAACCATGTGAGATCTGCAACTCGAGGCATGATTTGGGGGAAATAACATGAGAAAAGAGAGGTTTCCTGAAGGAAGAAAAGACCCTGAACAAAAAGATGGATCTAGAAAACTGTAAAATATTGCAATTAGTATGCTTATTCTGCTTCTTTTCTTTTGTAAAGATTTATTTATTTAAGTTATGTGTATGAATACTTTATTTGCATGTATGCCTGCATGATAGAAGAGGGCATCAAATTCTTAACCACTGAGCCATCTCTCCAATTCTGCTTTTCTAATTCAGAGGGAATCTGAAGGAGAAACCCAAGAGGGCTCAAGATAAGAGCCAGGTTTGATCTGTAATGTTGACCCCAAGCCATATAGTTGTAGTAAAACTGCTCACCCACTGATGAGCTTCCATCGGTCAGAAGTGTTTAGTGGTATATATGTGGCAGCCACATCTAGAATGAATTAAAATGGAAAAAATTAAAAAGTTAAAGCCTAATCTTAGATATTTGTTGTTTGATCCAAATGGCAGACACTGGGAACAATAAAGAAACTATGGGTGAGGAATAGAATGGATACAGAAACACAGGAAATGTAGTTGATACAAGAATTGTATCTTTCCTCACAAGAGTAGGTGCTATAGAGACTCAAAGAGTGGGGGAGAGAAGAGGGAAGCTGGAGGGAGAGAAAGAAAGAGCTAGATTTACATTCTAAATATAAGATAGTGTTGGGGGATGGTTTTGTGCACTGTGTATTCATTTAGATGCTGATTCCTATGCACAGACATCTGGTTGAAGTCCTTGGCTTGGTCAAGCATCTCCAGTCTCAATGTCCTGTAAAGACTGATGTCCATCATCTCTGATTGGTTAATAAAGAGAAAGTCGTCAGCCAATTAGCTGGGCAGAAGAGAATATGGCAGGACTTCTGATCCCAGTCAGGAGGTCCCAAGAAAAAGAGAGAAGATCTAGGAGAAGGAAGAGGAGAGAGGGAGAGAAGAATGGTGGAGAGACTATCTGGATGGACCAGGAGGGTTTGCCATGAGGTCACAATGAGGGATCAACCATGAAGACACGTGGACCTAAGTGAACGAGGGCAAGACTCGGATGTAGGTAAAGGGCCACATGGTGAAGAAGCAGGCAGCATAGGTTAGAAAGGTTAAAACAGCTCAGGACCTGCCCGGCTAAGAACTCATAACTTATTAATAGAAATGCCAGGTCTCTGTGCCACTTATTTGGGAGGTAAAGTGGGCAAGAAATGCCCTGTAGTTATTTGGGAGCAAAGGGGGATGAAGCACCCCAGCTCCAGAATCACAATTACATGTTAGTCTTTACAAATTTATTTCATGGATAGCATTGATACCAATCATACCACATTCTTATTACTAACAGGAAGGGAATTTTTCAGGAAAATAGCAAAGAGGAAGTTGATTCAAAACTATAATATATGGCTGGCCATGATGATACTTTGCTGTAACTGGAACATGCAGGAGGCTAAGCCAGGCAGTTGTAGAGTTCGAGGACAGGATAGTTGCTAGATTTTAGTGTAGAATATGGTTTCTGCCAAAGGCCACTGTATCAACCTAATAAGCATGTGATATATACATGACTTCCAGACAAACAATGATGCAGGATGGATTTCATCCTTGAGTCTGAGTTTAACAATGGATTCAAATACTAAAGGTGACATGTGTAACACCTAGATTAAATTGAATAAGAAAAATAACAAACTATTTTTTATATGAAGCAATAACAAGGATTCCTTCCTTGTTCTATTCCTTGTAAATGCTACATTTCAGAAGTGGAGAAAGAAGTTAAGGACAAGATTGAAGTACATAGAAGAGAATAAGGAAAAACTCAAAAAAACTCAGAGTGCTTGGAGAGGATGGCTCAGCAGCTAAGAGCACTTGCTCTCCAATCATGGGGACCAGGGAATGAACCCCAGCACCCCCCCCCAAAAAAAAAACAAGCTAAACAGCCTCACAAGTGTCTGTAACCACAGCTCTAAGGAGATCCGAGACAGGAGGATTATGGGGCCTTGCTGGCTTCCAGTCTAGCTGAGAACATATAAGCCCTGTTTTCAGGAAGAGACCTTGTATCAGGGGAAGAAATACACAGAAAGTGAAAGAGGACAACTGACTTCCTCTCTGTTTTCTGCATGTGTAAACAGGTGCACACACAGGCACATACATGTACATATACAAGAAAACATACAGGCATGCAAACAGACAAATCTTTTTATCAGAGTTCATAGCCTAGATTTGTGTATCTTCAAATATAACCTTGTATGTACATTATCACTCCCTGTGCTTATATACTTAGAGAATTGTGACTATTGAACACTAAAACTATGTCATAGGCATTCTATGCCTTTGTCCTGACAGGAAAGTTGAAGCTGGAACGGTCAACCAGTTTGCCTTCTTTATTCAGTTTCAAAATCATTAAACTAAGCTTAATTTCTAAAATTAAATTTTGTGTGTGTGCACATGTGTGCAAGTGTATGGTATACATGTGTATATGTGTATGTGTGTATGTGTGTGTGTGTGTGTGTGTGTGTGTGTGTTTCCTGAGACAGGTCTCAGGTTCCCTTGGTGGCCTTAACTCATTATGGAGAGGAATAACCAAGGATGACCTTGAGCTCCTAATCCCTTCACCTCTGTGCTAGGATTACAGATGTTTATTGCCATAATTAGTTTATGTAATGCTGGCATGAGACTCGAGGTTTTATATGTGTTGGGCGAGCTATATTCCCAGTCCAAACTTGTTCATATTTTAACAGAACAAATTAAAAGCACAAATAAGCTTTGACTATTATGGTCCTCAAATATGTGAGGCTCGGCCCCGTTTGTCCATTGTCTCTTGTACGTGTCTACATCAATGAGACATGGCTAGCTGCTCTATGCCCTCCGAAACTTCCCTGTGCCTCCCAGTCCACTGCTTCCCTGCTCCTGATCCTGTGCTGCTCATATGGTATCCGATCTGCATGCTGCTCATGTGGCATCTGATCTGTATGCTGCTCAAACGGGCCTGGAAAGTGATGGCTCTTCAGCCAGGGCCTTTACCACAGCTGATGAGTGTATAAGCTGTTCATTTACTACATCAAAGAATGGAAAGAGCCACAGGCCATACCCTAATGTTCTGTATCGAAAGCAAGCACAGGAGACTCCAGTCCAATGACTCAAAGACTCTGTACACTGCAATCATCTCATTTAGGGCACTGTGAGCTAACAAAAACAGATTAAATAGAGAGTTTCCTCCCATGGATAAACAAGGATTTGTTAAAATACCCACACCTAAGACAGAAACAATCTGACATTTGGTTTAGAAACAGAGATGGCATTTTAAGAATGAAGTGATTTCTAGATGTACTTACTTAAAATGAGGTAAGAATGATGATGTCCAAAATGTAAGTCCTCTGTTAAAATTATGTGAAAACATGTATAGATGTGAGGCAGCTTTGTGTTACTGATGACATGGGACATCGCTGTCATTTCCAAAATGTGTCTGTCTAGGATACCGTCACCACACGAAGTAACATGGTGGTGTGGTTTAGACTTGGCATGTGCTCATTGCAAGCATCATCCACCCCCCACCCCCACACTTTACTGCCACTTAAATAACCTCAGACAGGCAAGAGAAAAACACATAAGCTCTTTATTCTGGGGAATTTGTAGAAAGGCTTTCTGAGTGTTGGCTGCACCATTTTTCATCTGTCTCATGAAATACAATAGTGAAGTTGGATGAAGAGCCAAGCACATCAGCCTAACTTTAGCCATTGCGCCCGTAGGTACAATTAGATCTTCTTGTGTGAGAGGCGTGCTGTATGTGAGCCTGTAGCATGCACTCCAGAAAGCAGCCATCAGGGAATGCCTAGGAGTGGCTTCTAATGAGAAACAGATGTATGTCAGCAGAATATGCTTCCAGTTGAAGTCACCATCTCTTTTTTCTGTTCTAAGGTTGAGAAGCGACAGCACTGTACATGATCTTCTGCATATCCTCATTGTGTATGACCTAAAGTGAATTACTCTGCTCTGGTAAATTTGAGCACTAGTTGGGTTCAAATACTGCCCTTCTCTGCTTGGGGGTAATACAATATAAGAGTTCTAATCTTCCACAAGCTTAGTTGTTCTGACTGTAAAAACAAGAAAAAGAAAAAGGAAGGAGGAGAAGGATGACGAGGAGGAGAACGAAGAGGAGGAGGAGAAGAAGGAGGAGGAGTAAGAGGAGGAGGAGGAGAAGGGGAAGGAGAAGGAGAAGGAGAAGGAGAAGAAGAAGAAGAAGAAGAAGAAGAAGAAGAAGAAGAAGAAGAAGAAGAAGAAGAAGAAGAAGAAGACAAAGAAGAAGACCACCATTAAAAATACAATAAAATATGTCCCACAAAGATCCAAGTTCAGCATTTAAGGTAGATGTTTAAGCCTCATGCTCCTTTCCATTATTCTAAAAACTATTCTATTCTCTGGTTCCATGTTACCCAAACTTATTCCTCACCATATGCTCCAAACATGTGCATATCCAAATAGCACAATTTACTGAGTCTATGAAACTCTGGTGGAACACAATTTACCGTTAGCTATTAGTGCCAAGAGAACATCAACATCACCCTTTAACCTTTAACTTTAACCTTATCCATCACAGCTATTGTCTAGACACTGTTCAGAGATAAAATCGCCAGCCAAGTACTCTGAACTTTCCCTGGAGCCAAGCAGAGACATGCACCCTAGTGTGAAATGATGAGTGCTGATCTGAATCATGGCTGGTTAAGATGTGGTCGCCAGTGTACCTCTGAGACTCTGGAGGCCCCTGTGACTAAGAGACATACACAATATACCTTAATATCTGCCTTAGTGGCCAAGTAACTGCCTTCACCAATACTCAACAATAGGAAATACAGTCTATTTACTCAGGGTAGGTTAGGAGCATTAACACAGAACTACACCTCAACATTCTATTAGGCTGGTTGACCTCAACACTACAAAAACCTGGTGCTGATGACAGAGACCCTGGAGTAACCTGTGTCAAGAGGTGACATGTGGACCCTACCTGCTGAGCTTCTTGTCCATCTAACTTCACCTGTGCTTTGTTACATTAGCCTCATACAGCAAGTTTTCCTCAACAGTAGGCAGGCCACTGCTATTCTAGGGCTATGCTCATTTTATCCTGGAAGGTTTTTGGACTCGATTCAATTATGGCACATTATTGCACCATGACAGGAGTCTGGGATGAGTATATCCATGGCTATTCTGCCCAGAGCAATGCAGAACCCTGTGCTCACTGTGGAGGTCATGACTGTGAACAAGGAGTCTGGGTCTGTCTTATGCCTCGGGAGAGGTTAGAGATGTACTGCCACTCCCTCTGGCCCATAATGATGTACCAGACTTTCATAGCAAGGTACTCCAACTTCAGTTTGGGAACAGCTTGCCCACTCGTTAATGTATATTAAGTTCATTTTTCTGTTGCTGGGATAAAATGCAATGACCAAAAGAGACTTGAGGAAGAGCTTACTTGAGCCTGAAGTTCCAGAGAGCTAGATATCCATAACGGCAGAGAAGGCATGGCAGCAGAACAGGAAGCAGAGAAAGCAAACCTGAAGTGAAACAAAGCTATAAACTCTCAGAGCCCTGCCCCCCACCAGTGTCATAATACATCCTCCAGCAAGTTCCTAAAAGTTCCATTACCTCCCTGAAGAGTGTCACCTACTGGGGATCAAAGTTTCAAAATCCAAGCCTAGAGGGAACATTTTTCAATGAAACCCCACAGATGCTGACACAGCAATGACCCTACAAAGAGAAGAGTAACAACAAGCCCTGAACTGAGCCGTCTAGTACTGATAGCTAAAGTGATGACAGCATCAGAGAAAATGGGCAGCCTACTTAGGACTCTGGAAGGGTACATGCAAGCCAAGCCAGGGTCTGAAAACTGAAACCAACACTCAGTCCTTCAATGCATGGACAATGTCATGTGCCAAGAATCATCAAGAGCTTCAGAGGACAACAGTCTACCTGGTGATGAAACTAAGGCTCTAGAAGCAGTCCATATAGCAATGAGTATGGATGACAAAGCTCTCAGATGTGTTTCAAGCAGCTGTCTTAAAAGGGAGTCTCCTAATATAGGAGATTTTAAGAAAACATAGAAACTACAAAAAGACATGGTAACACATTTAAAACTTATACTGAAAACTGTGAGCTAAACCATATGTAGTTGTAAACAGGAGAGAAGAAACTGGCAGAACAGGTCAACCAGAAGCAACATCTATGAGCTCACAGTAGGCTATTTGAAAATATACAGGAGAAGAAAAGGGGAATCCGGAGGAGCTTCTACATAGAAGTAAAAGAAAATGTTTGGGCTACTCAAGCTCAAGAAATAGTAAGAGGAGCTGGAGAGAGAGCTCAGTGGCTAAGAGTTTTTGCAGGGGATCTGGGTTTAATTCCTAGTCCCCACATGGCAGCTCACAACCATCTATAACTCCAGTTCCAACAGATCTGATGCCCTTTTGTGGTGGACAGACATACATTAAGGTGAAACATCCAAACACATAAAATTAATCCAAAACATAAAAAAAGAAATACTTAAGAATGACAAAGGGATAGCAAACATATTCAAAGAGAAAACACCAATAAAATAAAACCTCTCAAAACCCAGAGAACACAAATATTCAGCTACAGGGAGGTCATAGATCAATTCAGATTCAATTTGATCAATTCTATCCTAAGACATCTCATAACTAAGTTCTTGGAGGTAGAAGGTAAGGGGAAGTTTTATGAGCTAGCAAGAGTAGTGAAAAAAATCCTGTAAGCAATGTAAGTCACACAGCACACTTCTTTGGAGAAATCTTATAGGCCAGAGGGAGTGGCATGAGATTCTGTCTACCAAAGATGCTCTACCAAGCAAAGCCATGACAGAAATGACTGAAAGACATTCCCTCATAAACCAGAGTGGAGATAATATGTTTCCACCAGATCCATTCTATAAGAAAGACCAAAGGAGTTCTGCATGCTGAGTGAAAGGTCTGTTGATGCCTTAGAGGAAAACATTAAAAGGTACAAAATTTACTGGAAAAAGTAACTATACAATCAAATCCAGAAAGCTGTGATATTATAAACATGTTGCATAAATCATTTATATCTTCTGTATAAAAACTGAAAACAAAGCAACTAAATCACAACAACACCCATATGCCAAGACAGAAGAGGATGGAGGATGCAGGATGATGCAAAGGGAGGCACTGATTGATGGTTCAGACTGTTGGGAGGAGGAATTCAAGAGCCCATGTTGGGGGCCAATGTTATTAATATTTCTTTTCTTAATATTACCATTATGTAGTTTCTAAATACCTTATAAGAAAAAGATACTTGCTGTAGCCTTATAGAAACACAAAACTAAAATCCATGAGAGAAAAAGTTTAAAAAAAAAATGGAACCAAAGCACACTGCTAGAACACAGAGGAAGAAATAAAGAAACTGCAACAAAATTAGAAAGTGTAAGTGGGTGTGGTAAGGACTTATACCTACCTATAATTACCTAGGAAATAATTGGCTTAAATCTCCAAAATTCCAGATAGCAGTAGACAGTAACATTATAACTTTCATACTCCACTCTCAGCAAAGAATACATCATCAATGAAACATCTGGGCAAATAACATCTAAGACCACTCTGCACAACAGCTGGAGGGCATGTGCCTCAATCAGCACATGGAAAACTCCCCAAGGTAGATCAGATGACAGGCCACAAAACAAAGCTTGACAAATCTTTCAAAAAAACTGCAATCATATCAAGTATCTTTTCCAACCACAATGAAAGAAAGCTAAAAACAGTGAGAAGAAACAGCTCTGAGAACTACATGGAAACTTTACTGCTTATTTTTGAGTCAAGGGCAAACCCATCTACAGATAAAAACACTAAAATCTATGGTGGACAGATCACCAAGGAGGATGGTATTGGCCATCAATACTTGCACAAAAAAAGCAGAAAGCGCTGAAACCCCTGGCACAGGGCCATAAGGAACTAGGAAACGTGGGGAGTGGTCAAAATTTCTATAATAGAAGAAATGATAAAGATCAGAGAATTAAGAAAATAGGGGCTAACAAATAGCCAGAGTCAACAAAGTACAGTTCTCTTAAAAGTAAACAAAAGAGACAAGCCCTTAGCTAGACCAGCCCTGAAAAGATAAAAGACCCAAGTGAAAAACATCAGTGATGAAAGAGGAAATGTTAGAGCACAGACAGCAAACTATCCAAAGGATTACTATTAAGTTATCAAATATGATACGCTAACAAGCAGGGCAGCTTGGAGAGAGTCTGAACAGACATGTACCAAACACTGAGACTGCACTGCTGATGCAGAGTCTCCCATCAAACAAAGCCCAGGACCTGACAGCTGCCTTCCCGGGTCACACGAACAGAAGAAGAAAAACACAGCAATTTTTCTTCAGTCATTCCAAAACAGTTAAAGAGGAGTGAATTCTTTCAAACATATATAAGAAAGCCAAGGTCACCCAGGAGCCAAAGCTAGAGGAGCTTCAGGTAAGAGAGAGGGAGAAGGAAGGGAGGGAGAGAGGGAGGGAGGGAAAGAAGTGAGAAGGGAGAGAAGGGGCGGGGGCAGAGTGGAATGGAAGGGGAATTTCCCCAGGAATTTCACACTGGGAGAAGGAAAGGGCACCAAGGACTGCGGAAGAGTAGAAAAGAGATTTACAAGTTGACAGACTATTCAGGACTGGAATAATGATGGGTCAATGGTGGGCAGACCACACCTCCGCCTGGACCGCTGTGCCTTCTATTTAAACTGTAATCTCCCTTCAGGATCCCAGAGAAGGACTTGAGAGGGTCACTGGATGATAGCATTGTCCCTCCTCTTGATGTGACTGACCACTTTGACTGCATCTCTTTTTCTTTTTTCTCTATTTTTCTCCTTTTAACTATTATTTTGGCTATTTTAATTGGTTTCCCCAGGTAAGGTGACTAAACTTGGCTTCTTGGAGTATAGACTGCAATCCCACACTAAACCTGGGGAGTCACAAAGCAAAACAAAAAGACATGAAAGTGGGTATAGAAAGTGGTGCAAGTATAGAGGGCTTGGGTATAGGGAGGTTGGCTCTGGGGAAAGACAGAGGAAGTGGAGCTGTGGGAACAGAGTTTGATATATATATATTATACAATATGATCATATTACATATATAATATATATAATATATAGTATATATTTAGTATATGTAGTATACATATATATTATGAATATATATACACACATATGACATTGGTAAAGTAAATAAATATATAAAACTAGTGAATCAAATCCCTTAAGGCATATTAGAAAGTATATTCCTGCACTGGACTGGATGCAAGTATCAATCAATAAACTTGATAAATTACATGAACAGAATGAAGGACAAATAATAGGCAAAAATTAAACTCTTCCTGTCTCTTAGGTTCAACATAATAGATAATGTAAAATTTCCTGAACACAATAAAATCCACAAATGAAAAGCTCACAACTAATACTGACTTTCTCTTAGATCTGAAACAAGACAAAGCTGCCCACCTTCACCACTTTCATTCAACATCCTAAACCCTATGCAGAAAAGTCAGGCAAAGAAAGATAGTGAAGGACATCAAACATTCAAAGCTAAATAAACAAACAAAAGGAGAGAAAAAAACCCAAACTCCACTAAAACAAAACATTAAAACTAACACATTTACTGAAGTGCCAGAAAACAAACTCACTGTACAAAAATCAGTAGCACTGCTGCACAGCAATGGCAAGTATTCTGAACTGGAACTCAAGAAAGCCTTGCCATGCACAGGAGCTATGTAGTAAATAAAGTACCAATACATTTAACTGGGGATGAATGGTTCCTAACAATGCATACTATAAAATATTGATGAAAGAAAGTGAATAAAACACACAAAAATTAGGGGGGGGAGACCACATTCTTAAAGCAGAACAATTGATATTATAATGTCTACAGTCCACAAAGAGATCAGCAGACTCAGTGTTATTCTCAACAAAATACCAGCGAGAAAGTTTACAAAACAGGACCACGACCTCTGCTCACATAGGACAACAATGCCCACTTCCTCCAGGACCTGAAAGTCTTCCTTCCAGAAGGGGCTGTGTGGGAGACAAACTAGACAGTCGATAAATGCAGGGGCAGTGTGGGTGGGGAGAGCATCCTTATGTGGAATTGTACAACCCCAATGTCATGACTGCTTCAGAGGAGGCCTGACATTGTTGGGTGGATTTTGTTGAAAACAGATGGTTGACATGGACCTGGTGCAATGCCTTATTGATTATTTATGAATTTTAAAAGGTAACTGACTTTTATAAGGGAGAGAGGATTTAACAGTTTGACCAAATGACAATTGGACATCTGGTTATTATGTGACACAAATAAAAGTTGCATAAGATCAGCTGGAATTCTTACCCCCAAATGTTGAACTTTGATTAGAAGACATGAATCACATAAGCCAAGATTATGAAGAATTCTTAAAAAAAAAATCATACAAACTCCTCAAGAAGTCAATGTCAGAAAAAAATAAGCACACAGAGCCATTCTATATGGAAGAAAATGGAGTTGTAGAAAGTAAATGTATAGGTTGACTGGTGTCTAGAAAAAGTAATGAACTCTAAGCTAAATTTTTAAAAACTAGTGATGGTTTTGAATATGTAATGTCTATGATTCAGTAATTATTCATTATTTATTATCACTTTTTGATATGTATTAAAACTAAAATAGAATTCTTTAGAGACAGCTTTTCTGATTGTGTGTCTGTGTGTCTTTCAAACACTGTCAAGCCCCTGAACAATTAAGCTATGTGTTGTTTTATGCTTAGAATTTATCCCTATAGCAAAGCAAAGCAAAGCAAAGCAATCAAAGAACCTGAAAGACCAAGGAAACCCAGAATATACAATATTAAAACCAAGTAGCACAGACCTTGCCTGGGTCAGTGTTGTGACAAGGGAATAGAATCTCATATGCACATGCATGTGCGCACGCGCGCGCGCGCACACACACACACACACACACACACACACACACACACACTCACACACCCAGCCGGTCAACCTTGAAGAGTGTCTATGTGAGGAGAGGACCACCTACTCAAGAGTTGATACCACTCACAGTCAGCTGGTCCTCCCACATCAACTAGCACCTCCACAGTCTTTGAGTCAACCTGATAAGAAATTTCTCATTAGAGGTCCCTCTTTCCAGGTGTATCAAGTTGGCAACTGAAGCTGAATCTGTGTCAGTGGACTATATCGCCAGTAAGACGAAATAAAGCCTTTCTTCTCCCATGCTGATTTTTGGTCAGTGTTTATTGTAGCAACAGAAGCTAAACTAGAACAGAGATCATCCCTCATCTCTCCATTCTTCTAAAATTAGTGACACGTTCATCACGCCACATCTAAAACATTTGTTAGTAATAGTTAGAGGGCAAAACATTCAAAGTTATCAACTGCTGGTATGAAAATCAGTCTTTCTTCCTCCTTCCCACCCTTCCTCCCTTTCTCCTTCTCTTCACTCTCACATGTGTAGTAAGTGTGCCAAAGACTAACTACCTGTGAGCATCAAAATCAGCAACAAGATCTATGACCCAAGCCGGGTGCTCACAGCCACACTGCCATGACCAATTGCAAAGCCACATCGTGCTCATGGCCACATTGCCATGACCAATTGCAAAGCCACGTTATCCCTGAGCTAATCACAAGGTCAGTGCAAGAGGCAACTATCAGCAACTGATGATGCCAAGAGACAGAGAGAGATGCGAGAGCTCACCCTGAGACCTGGTGCACAGTTCTTGGTGACAGAGGAAAAAAATCAGAGATGGACCTAATTCTTAGAATCACCTGAATCTCAATAGTGTAAAAGCTAAAGACATGAGCGAAAATCCCAGGCAGGGCTGAGGCAGAGCATACCTCCTGTGTTCAATCAGTAACTGTCAGAACCGGGAAAGGAAGGGGAGGGGCTTCCTCGAGAGAGGGATTCTCCTCCTTGGTCACTCAGTGTCGAAAATGTGAAATCCATTCTGCTCAAATTTTCTTATGTCCACAATGTGTGACTATCTCAGACTGTCTAGGTCTTTGGTCAAATTTGTAATGCACTTATCAACAACTGAAAAAATATATGAGCCCTTGAGGATCTAATTGAGTCCTAGGCCTGACTTACCCCCGGAGAAGTAAGTGGAATTTGGCTCAGTTTGTGCATTCTTTTGTTGTTTGCAATCCATAGTTGATAATTGCTTACATTGCTTGGACGTGACTCGTCACACCCAAGAAGTCCAGTTTTAGTCAATGGTTAAGGTCTGAGGCAAGGAGGTCAGTGTGCCCTTGATGCTTTCACTACTGACCTTGAAATGTAAGAGAAACGGAGAAGAACACCCACCACAAAAGTGCTTGTGCTACAAAACAAAAATCACACTTTTCAAAAGAGCAGAACTTTAGACAAAACGTTTCACTTTCTGTCAACAGTTTGTCTTCATTATGTCAGCTTGAGAAAACACTATGGAGACCCAACCCTGAGGGAGGCCTGCACCGGTGCGTCTCGGCTGGCTTCGGGCCTGCCACACCGGCATACAGAGAACAGGACACAGCATGAAGAGCTGTTGCAGGAGAATGTCAGCACAGCACTGTGCTGGGAATATCAAAGCTCATCTGGAGGTTCCCTTGAATCAGGCTTTTTCTTAAAATAAGGGGCATGCCTCCAAGATCCTGTGGACGCACAAAGGCATGGTGGAAGAAATAGCGCACAGGGACATCTCCCTCCAGTTTCCAATCTAGGCCATTGCCATCCTTAATTTTGTGGAAGTCTTTCTTGCCTGTCTCTGCACTTCTCTTGCCACAGCTTCCACAACCCTCAGCCCTTCTGCCTCCCCACCCAAGCCACTGCTGGCAGAGACTGAGAGCACATTCAAAGGCTGATGTTCTGTCACCCACCACTGACATGACCCTGCTTGCTGCTGCTGCCACTGCTTCTTCTTCTTCTCCTTCTTCTCCTTCTCCTTCTCCTTCTCCTTCTCCTTCTCCTTCTTCTTCTTCTTCTTCTTCTTTTCTTCTTTCTCCTCCTCCTCCTTCTCCTTCTTCCTCCTCTTCCTCCTCCTCCTTCCCCTCCTCTTTCTCCTCCTTCTCTTCTTCCTCTTTTCCTTCTCCTCCTCCTTCTCTCCTTTCTCTTTCTTTTCCTTCTCCTCCTCCTTCTCTTCTTCCTCCTCCTCTTCCTTTTCCTTCTCCTTCTCTTCTTCCTCCTCTTCTTCCTCCCCCTCTTCTTTTTCCTCCTTCTCTTCCTTCTCTTCCTCCCCCTCCTCTCCCTCCTCCTCCTCCTTCTACAGATAAAATGTCTCTACTTGAAGGAACTATTTCCTCATGGAATAAAATCAGAACTCAAGATGCTCAGGAACATGAATTACTTCTTCCTCTGAATGTTCTGGAAATCTAGTCGATTGTCATTAGGTAGCCATAATTATCACTTGAGTTGGAGTTCAAAGCACATTTCTCAAAGGTCTGAATTATGTTTTCCATATGAGTTCATAACCACAATTGGAACTGCAGCATTTATGTGCAAAAGGAAATACAATTTTAATTTGAGAGTACAGTAAGATCATCACTATGAACCCTAGTTTGTACTATTGGATGTTTTTTCTCTATTTAAAAAGATTTATTTTCTCTTTCTGTGTGTGTGTGTGTGTGTGTGTGTGTGTGTGTGTCAGTGCATGTGCATGTGTGAGTATGCAGTGCCTGTAGAAGCCAGAAGAGGGTGTCAGCATCCCCTGGAGCTGAAGTTACAAGTAATTGTGGGTGCTAGGAGTAGAACCCGGACCCTCTGCAAGAGCAGCTAGTGCTCTTAACCACTGAAATATCATTCAAGACGCTGATCTATTTTAAACTTTTTTTGTTTGCTTGTTTGTTTCATTTTGTTTTTGTTTGTTTTTGTTTTGTTTCTGTTTTGCTGTCTTTAAATATATGCATGGCAGAACTAAGCAGTCACTCCCGACCTTCAAAAAATCCCTCCATGAGAGTCCCCTACTGTTGTTGCCTACAAGTCAGTTCTATATTTAAGTTTAGAGCCTAGAAACACAAACTGTTTGGTTACTTATTTTTCAGCAAATCCACAAAATTGGCTTTTAGTTATTGAAAGGAATTCAATATTCAAGTTTGTAGTCAATTATCTTTGTTTCCCTTAAAATACCATTACTTAAAGTTGTGACTGCAACCAAACTATGCCCTTTCTCTCCTCCAAGACTAAAATATAAAATATTATACTATCTTTAGAAGAAAATATATTTTCTGTGAACAAGTAGCTCTGTTCACTGCCAAAATAAAACTGAATGTTTAATGTGCCATTTTTAAAATAGCTCTGGGTGTCCTAAGCTCACTACATTTGTTTATCAGAAAATTAAAAAGGCTGGATTCAATTACTTCTGTTATCTTGAGTACCTTTATCTATCCTGGGAAATTCATCCAGAATACTCCATTTGTAATTTAGATTCAATACTATACTACATTCAGCATGAGGCTTGAATGTAAGATGGGAATAGCATTCACCAGCAGCTAAGTTTCATCTGTGGTCCCTTGAGAAAAGACATGTGATCCAGCAGCTGCAGCAAAATCATGGGCTTGGAATGATGCACCTCCCAACACAGCAAGATAGCAAGATCTGGATAAAATGAACCACATTTACTGTCCTAGAAATATGGCCAAGGCATCACTGTCTGTTAGGGTCCAGGGCAGTAAGACCAGCAACATTGTCCAAAGGAGAGAGATGTGAGTTACCAAACTGACAAGTTCTTACAAGGATCATACAAGATGGGAACAAAACGGCAGGAAGAAAGAAGAAAGTGTTAACGCTGTCTAACGCCTACCTCCTAAAACTTGGGGATGTGGTGAAGCATTTACCACGTAGGTGAGAAGACACATCTTTTAAATTCAGACTCCATTTTTTAAAGAACTCGACCTAAGTTTGAATTCAGGCAAACTAACAGGTTGGTATCTAGCATTAGTTTCCAAGCTATTCCCCTAACAAAACCCAAGCCTAGCTCCAGTTTCTAGGCTCACTCTCAACAAGACCAGCATCTCCAGGTTACATCCCCAACAAACCTGCACTCCCAACTTAAAAGCCCATCACCTATCTAACCACCACCGATGCAGACGAGAACAAAAATTAAGTTTATGATATGACTCCCAGCACCAGCCAATTATGTTAAAGGCCACAGTAGCTTTCCAACTAGATACTTGTACACTCACCCCTGCTTGCTGCTTACTATAAACCCTTGCCCTAGTAGATATTCAGGGCTCCCCTACCACCAAAACCATCCTGTGTGACTGTGGGGGAAAGGGGAACCCAAGCTAGCTCAAATAGAATAAAGACCCTGCTATGAGTTGCATCAAATCAGCTCCTGTCTGTTTGGGGGGTGATCACTAACATTTCCCTGGTACTACATGGGCAATTGGCTGCAGTTGAGGGTGCACTTCCACTCCTGTGACTTTCATATCCGAATTGCATCCTGTGGGTTTGAGTGCAGCAGGTGACTTGAGACACCTTGAGATGTAAGCACAGTTCTTACCAGTGACATACGACCTCCTAGACTATCCTACACTGGCCACCATCAGCCAGACACCAGAAGTGCAGAACAGTAAGAAGACACCAGCTTCTCTCTAGGACATTAGCATATGTCCTGGATACAACAGAAAAGGGACAATGACAAATTGTCAAAAAGAGAACCGACTGTGGAACATGTCAGAGAAATTCCTCATTTGTGTATCAAGATGACTATGGGAGAAAGAAGGCTGTGCAAAAAGAAGGGCCCTGCTTTTGGGAAGATGAAGCCCTCCTAGGAATAGCTCCAACATTATCTAGAGGTTATGGGTTGTTGGGGGAGGGCTAGTCAGTGTGCAGACTGTGGGAACACTTGTAGGAGTTGCTGGAAGTTAGCAGTGGAGAGATGAGTTATGGGCTGGAATAAAGTTCATGTCTCTCCCTGGGGCCCACTTGTTAGTTGTGTTACAGGTTTTATATACTCAAAATGGAATTCAACCATGATCCATAAAACGTCATAGAAAGGGGGGAAAGTTAGAAAGTCGTGTGAGGCACAGAAAATATTCAGTTCCTTTCAGGAAGATAACAGCAGCACTTAGAATTGTCATAGTTAACGATGACCTCCCTGAGGGACCACTGGATCTCTCTGGATTATAGGGAGAGGTCACAGCAATATGTGTGAGAAGCTCCTGGTGCAAGAGGTCTAAAGAGAGTCCGATCCTTTTCTCTAGAATCCAAGAAAAATCACTTTAGAAGCACATTCTGCAGGTCCAAAGACTACCAACCTCCCCCTTTGTGACAGCATTGTGAAAATCTGTGATTTTTAAGTTATGAAGCCAGTGGTAATAAACTAGGATTGGTAACATATGCCTGTAATCTTGGCACTTGGGAGGGGAAGCAGGCAGGCCAGAAGTTCAAGGTTAGCCTCTGCTAGCAAGTTTAAGACAAGCCTTAGCTACTGGAGACCCTGTGTCAAAAATAATTAAAACAGTAACAACATCACCATTACAAGTCACGGTTATTGCCTATTTTTCTTCCAAGAGAGCAATCATTGTGTTCCCTGACTCCAGTATCGGAAGCATATGAGCATAAGCTGAGCTCTAGTTGGTTTTGTAATAAGCACATGATCCAGACCTAATGAGACACATTAAATTCTTCTTGTTATTGGTGGAAACTAGATGCCTGCTTTTCAGATTTACCACAAATGAGCCATTAGAACTGGAGCTGCTCCCATCACCTTGGGATCATGAAGACAGAACCTGTTTGGATGAATGACATTGGCATCTCTAAATCTGGGTTTCCATAGCAACTTTACATTTTTGTGGCATAATTTACTAATATCTAAAGCATAGGAGATAAATGGTCCTTAACATTTTTATCTATGGGGGAGGGGGGATAACACTTAGCCTGGGGAAATGGGTACTGAGAACTGAAACCGCCCATCATGAATGGGAATTTTATTCAAGTTTTATGCTTATTCCAAAGGGGCTCTTTTTTTTTTTTTTAATTTTCATCTTTATTTTACTATAAAAAAATCATCTGCAAAAAAATGGATGTTCCAGGAAAGCTAATCAAGCCCCAGACTCACTGTTCTTGTCCTGGGGTGTGCAGACAGAGTGGATAACTGATCTGTGAAGAAACAGCCATCTTACCAGTCCCATCAGGAGCATTTCTGATGACCACTTGTAAAGACTCTCCCTTGACGATGTACAAATCAAAAAGTAACTTCATTAATAAAATATTGCCAAATACATTTTCCCCCCAAATCCAATCTTGTTCAACTTTGCCCTTACTCCCTACTCCCCTTCACTTCCTTCTCTCCCCAAGATCATTCATAACAACTACAATATTAATTGATGAATATATATTACTGGACATGCTGCTCCTCTGCAGAAGAAATAACCTCATCTTTTCCCAGCCGGGGCAGAAACATAGGTGTTGAGGGTGTTTCCCAAGGCAAGTATCTTAAGACCTCACAATTAACACACTTTTATCTACTTCATCCCTAGCAAAAAGGTTTAAGACAGGGGTGGGGAGCTGGAGGATTGTCTCTGCTGTTAGGAGCACTGGCTGCCCTTGCAGACGACCATGGGTTCAGTTCCCACACTTACTTGGTGGTTCACCACTCTCTGTAACTCCAGTTTCAGGGGACTGGATGCTAGTTAGCTTCTAGCCTCTTTGGCTACTGCATTCATGTAATGCACGTATGTATATGCAGGTACTCATACACATAAAATAAATCATTCAAAAGTACAATGAGTAAAAGGGATTGTATATAGAACTGGTGGCTGGCTGCGGGTTTGATTTCAAAGCCTCCAACACTGAGGACACTGTGAGTCATAACTAGGTTTCAGGCAAAGTCCGAAGTCCCACCCTAAATACAGAGGACACTGTGCTAGCTTCAAGTACAACTGTGGGACAGCATGTTGCAGAGACACTGAAAGGGAATCATGGGCTTTCCACTGTGATGTTCATTTGCTGGAACACTCAACTCCTCCAGGCAGAAGGCAAGAGTGTTTACAGCTGTTGGCCTCGCTGATTGCAAATGGAACTCTGGGCCCAGAGCACATAATCACTGATTAAGCTGCTGAGCTTTTGTATTCAACATTCAACATCAGAAAACGGAGGGAGAAGTTAGTGGGCTGTCTCATGCCAAACCACAAACACATGTTCTGTTGCATGTACTATATTCCCTAACACTGCATTTCTTCTGAAAGGGAAAAATATTTTGAGCTGAAAGCTAAGAGTTTGTATAGTAAGCATATTAAGTAAAATAAAAAAGAGGGACTACATGTAAGTATGGTACCATATGCCTTTCTTATGTTAGCACCATAGAATACTAAAGCTGTCAGAACATAAAGACTACACAATCTGAACCACCTTAAAAAAAAATACTGAGAATAAAGAACCAATGGGATCTGTTGAAAATGGATAGTGTAAAAACAGATAACTGAAGCCTTAATTCCAAACCCAGCTAGTAAAATGTCTAGAGGAAAACACAGAAAACGTTCTTCAAGCTATATGCACAAGCAGGAAGCTTCTAAATGGGGCTCTAGGCACAAAGGAACTAGAATTGACAAATGAACAAATGGTAATGCATGAAAATTAAGTTTCTGCATGGCAAAAGAATCTACCAGCAGAGCAGATAGCTGACAGAATGGGAGAAAATCATTACCAGCTCTACTTCAGAGGGGCTACTATCCAGAATTGTAAAGAACTAAAAGATTACATACATATTCTCTCTCTCTCTCTCTCTCTCTCTCTCTCTCTCTCTCTCTCTCTCTCTCAAAAGTGAGTTGATGTATAAATAGACACTTCTTAAAAGAAGCAAATGACCATTTTTAAAGTGCTCAACATCCACAGTCATTGGTGAAATGGAAATTATAACTTCCCTGAGACACTGCCTTAGCCTGCTCAGAATGGCTGTCATCAAGAACTCAGATAAGAAATTCCAGAGGGCTGGGCGGCGGTGGCACACACCTTTAGTCCCAGTACTTGGGAGGTAGAGGCAGGTGGATTTCTGAGTTTGAGGCTAGACTGGTCTACAGAGTGAGTTCCAGGACAGCCAGGGCCACACAGAAAAACCTTGTCTTGGAAAAAACAAAGAAAGAGAGAGAGAGAGAGAGAGAGAGAGAGAGAGAGAGAGAGAGAGAGAGAGAGAGAGAGAGAGAGAGAAAGAAATGCCAGAGGGCTCTGGGGAAAAGGAGACCCTTACTCAATGCTAGTGAGATTGCAAACTAGTGTAGCCATTGCAGAAATCAGTTTAGAGTAGCCTCAAGAAATTAAAAATAGAACTGCCTAATTATGCAGCTAGACCACTCCTTGGCTATGTTCCCAAAGGACCCTACGTCCGTCACAGGAACAGTTTTACGTTTATGTTTGCTGCTGCTTGATTTACAATGGCAAAGAAATGGAGCCAGCAAGAATACCCATTAACGGATGAATAGATAATGAAAATGTGGTACAAATATACACTATGGAATTTTATTCAGCTCCAAAGAAAATTCAAACTTTGAAATGAGAAAAAAAAAAAGAGGATCTGGCCCAGAAAGGTAAACAGCACATACTTTCTCATACGTGGGCCCCAGCTTGGAATGGGTGTGGATGTAGGAAAAGGGGCGGGGTGGGGGGGCAGGTAAAGAATATTCTGAGAAAGGCAGGGAAGGGACAATAGGACACATAGGACATGAAAGCAGAGTTTGAAGGGAGATTACAAGGAGGAAGGATGCCGAGGATTTTGGAAGATGAGAGAGGTTAAAAATGCTTTTCAACCACAATAATGATGGTTTGAAGACCATCTAGTACTGTATGCTTGCTTATTCGTTCCTTATAAACCCAACCTGCTGAGGGTCCACGCCCCAACCGTCTCTTTCACCAGGCTCTCGACTCCAAGCTACCAACCATCTGTGCCAATCACTGCGGCGGCATCTAACCACTAAGGGTAAACCTGAGGCCTTGCTACACACTGAAGTCACCCAGGCTGGTCAGCCCTAGGCCTCCCATTGTGCAAAAGTGATGGTAAAGGCTGTCTGTACTTTCCAACTCAGGCTTGTAGCTAAGGGCTGTCATGGGTTGTGTGGTATCATTCCCAATATTCTCCTAAAACCTTGGGACTATTTTTTTTTTTCAGTGCTAACCTAAGCTGTTGGCCTCAGCACACACATAGAATAAGTTTTTTAAAAAACCTTACATGTGAAACATGGATATTAGAACCCAAGGAAAAATGTGCTCAACTCAGAGATGAGCTTGAAGCAGCCAAGAAAAAAAAACAAAAACAAACAAACAAATAAACAGATGAGCCACAAGAGATGGAATAATAGCAATGGCCTTTCCCAGGAATTTGAGCAGCAGAGTTCTGACTGTCATCTGCCTTGATGTCTCTTACGTACATCTGAAGACTGTCCAAAAGTAGCACATGGACAGTTTCCTCCTGAACACACTGCTTAATAACGCACTGCTACATTCCTAGACACAGACTCACCATGGAGTCTCCCAATGACCAAATGCCCTACTCTAGTCTGAAACAAAATGTTAAAATAGTCACTTAGTCATCTCCTCGCTTCTTGTCTCCTTTTAATCATTTTCCCAACTGTTCTAGGTCACAGCTTGGACATCCATAAAAATCTTCCATGGCCTCACATTAAACATTGATCTCACCAGGACATTCAGAGCCCTCCAATGCCCCCAGCCCAGCTTCAGGCCTGACTTCCAGTATTCCAGTACATTCTCTGTGAGCTCACTCGATTACACTGCCCTTGGTTCTCAGCACGCTGTCCTCGTGCACTGAAGTACTCCATCACTAGAACAACTACACAGAATGTTTTATGAATATTACTTTTGGACAAACCCACCTGACAGTGAACTCTTAGTTCTTAGCACAAATGTGCCATGAGGCTAAAGTTCTGTGTCTCCTTTTCCTGCTGATGAAAGGGGATGCATAGCATACACATCAAAGGATGATGCAACAGGTTATTGAGACTTTCAGTATCATTTGAGGAGTGCAAATTTGGGGATGTGTTAATACCACCTATGCCTATAACTCATATTAAAGCAGTGTTAGAATTTTCCAAGTGTGTCAAATACATGTTATCATTTGACCCTTATGATATCTGACATGTATTATAATTGTTGACACTTTACTTTGAAAAAAATCAGAATTAAAAGAAATGGCTTAGTCAAGACCATATATAATCAGAGAAGAATTACAAATATCATGAAAACTTATTTTCTTAAAATAGTATTTTTATTAATTCTTTGAGACTTTTATACAATGTATTTTGACCATATTCACTCCTCCTACTCCAACTTCTCCCAGATCCACCCCTACCTCTCTACCCACCCAACATTCTGTCCTCTTTCTTATTAACTCATCAAGCACAATTTGTGCCTCTCAAATACTACTCTTGGACTTGGGGCTTTGAGCATGGTCAACTTCCTAGGGGTCATATCATTAAGGCAAAATTTTTCTCTCTCCCAGCAACTATCAATTGCCAATAGCTCCTCAAGCAGGGGTGGGGCTTTGTACTCACCTGTCCCCTCTATGCTAAGATTTTATCAAACTTGAGCTTATACAGACCTGTGTATGCTGTCACAAGCACTGAGAGTTAATATATACAACTGCCCCCTATGTCCAGAGGACAGCTCTTGCATCCTTCCAGCCCCTCTTCCATGATGATCCTTAAGCTCTGGGAAGAGGGGTATTATCTCAGTTAGGGCTGAGCATTCTGCCGTCTTACTCTCTGCACCACAACCAGTTGAGGATCTCTATGCTAACCACAATCTACTACAAAGAGAAGCTTCTCTGAAGAGGTCGGAGAGATGCTCTCATCTATGCATACAGTGATAAGCCATTAGGAGTTGGTTTAATTACTATATCTACTTGGCACAGTCATAGTAGAAGTTTCTCCCCTAGTCTGTATTCCCTCTTCTCTCCAGTACAGCAGCTGTGGCCCTACTCAAAGGGCTGTGACTCATTTAACCCTTATTTTCACGGACTTAAGAATTGAAAGAGTTAACCAACTGTATTGTTTGCAATATGATCAGTATTACATTAGTTTTTCCTAAGTTGCACTATTTAAATATAACAACATATCTGCAAGTTGTTACATTATTATAGGTATTTTATGGCAAAATAGTGAATCACAGAGACTAGGTTGCTAGCATCCCAAAAATGAAAGCACAATGTTTACCCACCTAAAGAGAAGGTTGAGGCATTTACACATTAGGTTCAGCTATAATTCAAAATGGATGTGGAGCTTGTTTCCACAGACATATAAAATGTAATTCCCTTATTCTAAAAAATAACTTCTGGATAACGTGTGTAGGGGGTAAATACTGGGGAGTAATGTTTGAGCGTGTTTCAATAAGTGTTCTGATCTTTTTTTTTTCATTTGCAATAGTGCTTTCTTAGTATGAAGAGGCACAAAGGGATTGCCCCTCCAGCTCCTTAATGGCTCAATCTATCATCTATCTATCTATCTATCTGTCTATCTATCTATCTATCTAATCTCTACCTCTATCTCTATCATCTATATCTATATCTCTTTCTCTTTCTACCTAGAACATATTTGGGAAAGCTAGAGGTACAATGTAGATATCAGAAGAGTGAATATTATTCTCCATGAATGACACTATAGAAATCTCAAAGTAGCTTGAGTCCCAGACTACTGAGCTATTATATGATAGCTAAGATCCCTAAATACCAATTTCTACAGGAACAATAACAGTCATGTAAACTTTTAGTATTTTAAATACAACAGGCAAATTGTAATCATTCTCATTCTGTGATTCTTTTTGTTGGGTAAAGGAGAAGTGAGAAGAAGAGAAGCAGACAAGGAAAAGGGAAATTGGGGAGGGAGGAAAAACAGAAGGAGAAAGGGAAGGAAGGAAGGAAGGGAAGAGGGGAGGAAGGAAGGTTGGAAAAGAGTAGGGAAGGGAGGAAGAAAAGAAGGAAGGAGAAAAGGAAAGAAGCAAGGGAGGAAGGAGGGAGGGGAAGAAGGAGAAATTAGAATATATTTTAATGATTTTATAGGTTATATATCAAACCAAAGAAATATAGAATCTCAGGATTTTAATGACATCTACCTGCAGGGGTAACCCTCAAATCCGCTCTCCAAAATTAGCAAAATTGGCCACAGGCAAGCTATAAAGAGACAGAAGAAATTAGATACATATGAAATAAAACATGGGGTTTTGATAACTGCCACAGTTATGCCCTTGTCACTGCATTCTCATGATGCACAGGGCACTGGCGTATGTCAAACATATGTTGGGTCTCTACGAAGTGACACAAAAAGAAACAAAGTTGCAGAAGTTATCATGGTGGTCTGGATGGTGGTCCAGAAGGAAGTATTAATAAAAAGACCTAATTTGGAATGCGTTGTCTCAGATCCTAACACCTGAATAAGTATTTTTGTCCACACATTCCCTGGTCACACATCTTCTGCAGCTACTTCCAGAAAACAGGCCAGCTTACATGAGACCCAGTTCGAGGGTCTGGAAGGATCATGTCTTTTCAAGGATGCAGGAATATTGGTCGTGGAGTTGTTGCTCCTGTACAGGGCAAAATTGGGATTCATTTTCTGATTATGCCAATTTCACAAGAGATTATCATAAAAATCAAAGAGACTGAGGCTGATTCTGCTTTAGGTCGTGGAAAGCCCAGAGGGGGCTGCCTAAGAGTTGGTGTGCCATGTTGGGCATGAGACAGATATTCCAAGAATAGTAAGAGGCACCTCTTTCCTGAAGGGCAGGGCTGGATAAGAGGGTTGAAGTAAACTTCCCCAAGAGCAGCTGTGATCATCCTGAAGGACTACTGAATTAGCCCAGAAACTTCTTTAGACACAGACACACATGCTTCTGCCTGCCTGAAAATAACTTCTAAAATAGACGAAAATAGGCTGTTAAGTCTGTTGAAAATCCATTTCCTCATTAGCACATAACACACAAGTGACCAAAGTGTCAGAAACAATGGACATCAGCAGCAAAATGTCAATCAAAATCCATACTCAGGATCCATTAGATGGCCAAGTAAATAAAGACACCTGCCACCAAACCTGATAGCCTGAGTTCAATTCCTAGGGTTGGGAGAGAAGCTAACTTCCACAAGCTGTCTTCTGCCCTACATTTGCAGGCTGGAGAGATGGCTCAGCCATCAAGAGCACTGGCTGCTCCTGTGGAAGATCAGGGTTTGGTTCCCAACACCCACAAGGCAGCTTACAACCATCTATAACCCTAGTACAGGGACTCTGATGCCCATTACTGGCCTCTAGGGACATTGTATACATGTGCTATATGTCCACATATGCAGGCCAACATGCACACATATAAAATGAAATTAAAAATCTTTAAAAATTAAATGAACTATTATTAATTAGATTTCCTAAAACATGTTCTAAATATTCTGTTCCAAACAGATATAATTTTTTTGTTGTTGTTTGTTCGGCTATTTGATTTTCTTTTAGCCCAAAATTTCAGTATACTTAAATAAGAAGTCTAGGAGAAGATAAATTAATAAATGCTCTATGTTTTATTAAACAATGTTTTATTAAATATAACTATGTTTTGCTTGTGGTTTTTGTTTTTTGTTTTTAAAGAACAGCAGGAACCAGAAAAAAAAAATGGTACACTCCTTTAATCCTAGCACTTGAGAGGCAGAGACAAATGGATCTCTACAAGTTCAAGGTCAACCTGATCTCTATAAAGAGTTCCAGGACAGCCAAGGCTTCATGGAAGGACACTGTCTAGTAGTAGTAGTAGTAGTAGTAGTAGTAGTAGTAGTAGTAGTAGTAGTAGTAGTAGTAGTGGTGGTGGTGGTGG
>NW_022196898.1:5016108-5031508 GCF_008632895.1 Mastomys coucha
GGTGGTAGTGGTGGTGGTGGTGGTAGTAGTAGTAATAGTAGATCATTGTAACAGGTCCCTAGAACTTAAGAGGCCCCCACACCTTAGCACAGCTGACTCAATAATGTAAGTACCATTTAAGCCATAAAACTTAGCACACAGATATCCCCACCTGCCACAAAACAAGAACAAAGACCTAATCCATCAACATCCATAGTTCTGGGAAAATCTCTAAATGTACTAACCTTGGGTTTTTTTTAACTTCTGTAATACCACTTCTGGCTAACTGTTCTTGTTAGCAGAAGTATGCCAACCCAGGTTGTGCTTAAAACCTCACCCTAAGATAGGCTCCATGTTCCACGGGGGTCCTAAACACTTAGGTTGCTGGCTAAGTGTAGTTGCTGGCTGGCTCGAATGACTTTCTGTTGGTTTAAACACTTGTCTTAGCCATTAGTATTCTCATTAGTATTCTCTGGAGGATACCCTACAACCAACACTGGGAATGGAGAAGAGAAAGTGACTTGAATTAAAAAAATAGAAATAAAGAGAACCATTATATCCCATTCCATCCCTACATGCAAATCCTGGCAAAGTCACACAGCTCTTCCAGGGATTCGTAGAGTGAATTCTGCTTTTAAATCAATTTAGCAAGAGGGCTTCCACATCATCTTCCCTAACAAATCCTAGCTTTAAGGAAAAAAAATCACTAAGAATAGACTTATAGTGAATCAAAATTCATTATGATAAAAATGCCAGATGGTGGTTCTACATCTACTCATTCATTCAGTTCTGGTAATCCTATGGCATAGGAAAAGAGAAATCTAAGACATGCATGGCCTAAGGAATTGACAGACCCAGAGTTTAACCCAAGAAGTCTGACTCGCAGGGTCTCCACTCAAAACATTCTGTGATATAATTAACAATTCTTTCAGGAATGTTCATAGCATATCCAATATCTCTATTTCTCTTTAGCAAGCAGTTGTATATTTTAAAGTCAGTTCTCCTCTTTTGAAGGGAGTAAAGCAGGGACATAGAACATACTGTCATCTCGATCCATCCTTCTCTTTCTTGTCTCTGCCCAGCCTTCAGGAAGAGGCAGAATAATCCTCAGTTAACGTAAGAGAATAGATCTGGAAACTTCCACATCAGAATCTCATCTCTGTCTAGCTTCCTGCTCTAGTTTCTTGCCAGCAACCTCCAATTCAAATTACTTCACCAAGTTTCTGGAAACATCTGACCCAAATATCTAATCATTGTAGCAACCATGTATTTCTGAGCTTGATTGCTGTTGATTCAGATATCCATAAAGCCACAGAACTGGAACATGCCCTGATTGACCTCCCCTTTGCCTTCTCCTTTTACGTAAGCTGTTTCCAATAGTTAAAATGTTACCAAGCTCACTGCTCATTTCGCCCCTTAGGAAAATATTTGTACGGCATATGCCCACTCATGAGGAGGTCATATTAAAAATGTATAGTTCACAAATGGCCAACTTCCCTTTACTTGGTTACTGAGAGATGTATAAGATTCCAGCTTTTGAATAAAACTTTTGAGTTAAACTTTTTTAGAGCAATCACTTTAGCTTCTCACCATTCTTACTTTAATTTTTAACAGCTATTTATCTATTAAATACTTTTGTCTGATTTTCACGTTACCAAATGTACAGACCACCCCTATAATTTCTAAGTGCTGAGTCAGGAGACTGGCCACTTTAATCTTGAGTCTCAAATACCTGTTCAGCATCTATGATCAGGCTGCCTGTTCCCTGGTGGAAACTTTCTCAGTAGCCATATGTTGTAGCAAGCTGTGCTAAACCACTGCAGCAAAAGACCTTCCCAGAGATGCGCTTCCCAGATCCGACCACCTTCTGAGCCATCTTTTGTCTGTAGATTCCTATCCTGTCTCTTTTCCTCCCTTGGTACCATAATAAATGATTTTCAAATGTTCATAATAGTTATGGCTAATAGGAAGGTAAAATAATTCTAGGGGCTGGGAGATGGCTTAGTCAGCAAAGTACTTACTTTATAAGTCTGAGGTCTTATTTCAGATCCTAGCACCCACATGAAAAGGAGGGAGGCAAAACCCATGTCTCTGTTCCCAAGGTGGGAAGGCAGGGAAAGGAGCCTACCTAGAGCTTGCTAGCCAGTCAGCCTGGCAAAACCGGTGAGTTCCTGCTTCAGTGAGAAACGTTGTCTCTAAATGAATAATAATGTGATAGTGATTTATGAAAACACTCACTGTTCACCATTTGAGTTCCACATGAATGTAAACACATGCATATAACATGAATACACTCACCCACTCACCCACCCATACCCACACCCACACACACTCATACACACAAACTACTCATGTTCCTTTTTTTATAAGACAAAGTAATTTCAGACAGTTGGAGAACAGAGCTTTGAAATAAATGAGGGTTCAGTGGAAAATTGGGGATGATGTCTCTGAGGTTGTGATTTTAATTACAACCAAAGCATAAGGTCGAGGCATGATAAGCAAACCAAACACAGAACAGGCTATAGAATGAAGCTGTTGTTCATATCCAGAGGAGAAGGACTGGAAGCAATTTTTGCATGGTGAGATGACATGGTAGAGTCAGGAACAGATAGAGATTAGATGGGAAGGTAATGAGGGTCAAGGGACCTTGAGTATCACTGGAATTTAGGATGCTTTATATATAATAATAAAGCTTTGGTGGTTACTCAGAGACTCTACTCCAAGAAGGCAAGACTAAAAATAGACAGCCCGACACCATGTTCCATGTACAAAAAGCAGTTGCCTTTCCTGGCACTCTCCTGTTTCGCATAGGTCGTGTGACTAGTTCTAGCCACTAAACCATGAAAAGACAAAAATCTTTGCTAAGGTTCCAGGATGAAGATCCAATTGCCAGCATGTGGTCATCCAATGTTCTTACACTTATTTTCCTTTACTACAGTAACTGGCAAGGGTGAGGTGATGACTGCTGCCCTCCCCTGGGACCTGAAGTCCAGATATACCTCAGCCTATTCTTACTAGGACAGAAATATCCCTCCAAAGAAATATTTATTGCCGCAGACCTCTGAAACTTGAGGGTCCCTCTTATAGAATAGTTAAAATATCCTGGCAGACAAAATAAGCAATCCTGTTCTAGCTTGATTTTCTGTTGCTGTGATAAACACCCCAACCAAAGGAACAATGTGGAAGAAGGGTGTCTTAGTCAGGGTTTCTATTCCTGCACAAACATCATGACCAAGAAGCAAGCTGGGGAGGAAAGGGTTTATTTAGCTTACTTCCACAATGCTGTTTATCACAAAGGAAATCAAGACTGGAATTCAAGCAGGTCAGGAAGCAGGAGCTGATGCAGAGGACATGGAGGGATGTTCCTTACTGGCTTGCTTCCCCTGGCTTGCTCAGCCTGCTCTCTTATAGAACCCAAGACTTCCAGCCCAGGGATGGCACCACCCACAAGGGGCCCTACCCCCTTGATCACTAATTGAGAAAATGCCCCACAGCTGGATCTCATGGAGCAACTTCCCCAACTGCAGCTCCCTTCTCTGTGATAACTCTAGGCTGTGTCAAGTTGACACACAAACCTAGCCAGTACAAAGGGTTATTTGGATTACAACTGAAGGTCATAACCCATCATTGAGGGAAGTCAGGTAGGAATTCAAGGCAGGAACCCAAAGGCAGGAACCATGGAGGAACTGCCAAATGGCTCATTCTCTGGCTTCTTTCCAGTTTCTAGACGAATCAAGTTTATGTCAAGCTGACAACTGCAGCTAACTAGGACACACTTGCAACAGTCTAGTTGGGACATAGTTTATACCAGCACAAGATGCTAGCAGTGAAGTGGAGAGAAACTGAGGGAAAGAGCCTATGGTGCTGGCTCAATGGAGCTTATGATTTAAATGCAAGTCCCTTTGGTCACAAAAGAAGGAAATCCTGCCATTTACAACAGAATGGTTGAACCTGTAAGACATTATGTAAGGTGAAATGAGCCAGACACAGAAAAATGCTTCTGAGAATCTGGAAAGGTTCCTGTTTTCCCTGATTTCATAGAATTGGAGAGCAGCCTAATGGTTACCAGGGGCTGGGGGCAGGGGTGGGGACGGAGGTGGGGACAGGGTGGGGTTGGGGGGTCGGGGTCTCGGAATGCTCCAGAAAGGAGTCAAAAAACGGAACAAAACACCTAGTGTCCAGCATAGAGAGTAGAGTGTGCAACATTACAGAGTGTTCTTGAAAATGTTGAGAGAGTGGGTGTTGAATGCTCTCACCACAAACATGATAGCTATGTCTGCCCAGGAACTGTACTTAACCTCTTCATAACCTTATGACAAATGCATACAATTTCTGTTGTGTTTATGTGTGTGTTTATCTCTGTGTGTGCATGCATACTGCATATGCACATAGACAACATGCCATGGCACACATTCGGAAGCCAGACAATATGATTGAGTCAGTTTGCTCTGACCACCTTCCACGTGGATTCCAGAGGTATATCTCAGTCACTAGGTTTGCAGGACAAGCACCTTTATCTACTAAGACATCGGCCCAAGTGCGTACAACTTTACATGTTAATTAAAAATAAGTCTGAATAAAAGATCTAACTCCAGCAGGTGAGAAAAAGAGGATACTTCAAAGAAGAAAGATCCCGAGTTTTGGGTTTAAATAAATGAGGAAATTTACTAAGGCATAAAAGATTATGCACACTCAGACTCTCAGACCGAGCATGATGGGAGAACAGCTGAGTGTTGTTCTGGGCAAGAGCAGATTTCAAAGTTTCCCAGACAGCTATCAGATAAGCCGCTGAGTGCTCCTTGTGTACCTGAGATCAGAAGTGACAGTTTCACTTCTGACATTTAGGAGGTGTCACACTATAATGAGAATCAAATGCAGAAGTGATGAGTTCATCCCATAGGAGGTCAGGGAGACTCCAAGAGACAAACTCCAAAGTTGTCCTCATGGAAATGGCACACAAAAAAAGAGTGGTTTGCAGAGGCTGGGGAGGCTGTGTGGGCTGAAGTGTGGGGGAGGGGCAGGGCAGCTCACAGATACAGGACTGCTGCAGCTACACAGGAGGAAACACTGTCAACAGTTTGAGGAAAATTAAGTTCAAAAGCAATTAATTGCACATTTCAAAGTATTCAGCAAAGAGGATTTGAATATTCCAACAAAAAGGAATGATAAATACTTGAGGCACTGGACACATAGTTAATATTCTCATCTCATCATTACATACTGCATACATTATTGAAACAGTTCATGATCAAAACAACCAATAAATATTCACAACTATAACAGTGTTAAAGATTTTACATAAAAAAAAGTCTTTAGGAAAAAATACTTTATGAATAAAGTATTTCTATACATAGTTATTTGTCTTATCCAAAAGTATGTTTACTGAAATTTTATTTTTAAAACTAACTCTCAGATTTCCCACCAGGAATTTGGGCACAGCTGTACTTTCTGAATTAGCCTGAATAGGGTTTGTTTTAGTGATAGGAGAAATAAATCAAATTGTCCTTGTTTTAACATTTTCTTTTAATATGAAAATCTTAAGAATGTATGCTAAAAAAAAAAAAAAAAAAAAACCTGAGCAAATTTTTCTTGTAAAAAGAAATTCCTTATACTGTCTGAAACGCCCGTATCTAGGTGTCCTGCCAACTGTCATTATTTCCTAGTCTCAATTCATTTCTTGCTTAATTTTGCTTTTTTCCCAATTCTAGAGGTACCAGTGTAGTTTTCCAACATACACAGTAATGTAAGTGTTAATATGTGAAATATAAATATATAAGACATATAAAATAACACCATAGGGACTTTTCTGTCACGGTAGCAATCTGGGGATCTTAGTAAGTCAAAGAGTAGGGCTTGCTTCTGACATTAAGGAGAAGGTGCCACCTCCACTTCAGATAAGGAATTTAATTGTCCACTAAAGAATTAGGACTGAGAACAAACAATGAGATGAGGAGAGGTCGATTACTAAATATTAACAAGTAAGTGAGATTATCTATTTAAAAACTAAATACCACTAACATAATTCTCAAAGACATATAAGACCCCTACATAAGCCCTGATGGAGGTTTGAAAACATTTCTCCCTGACTGATCTTGCCAACAGCTCCATGCATTCAAAGAGAATGGCCTCAAGCCCTGGGTCTGTTCCCAGATCTTCCAACAGCTTTCTCTGTACCTTCCAAATACTTAACCTGTCTGGACTTCAGATTTCCTGTGCATATTACTCAGGACATGATTGAAAACATTTATTGAAAGATTAAGTAGGTACCTCATAGAATCCAAAGAAGTGGACTGAGGTGTTGGAACCAGTGCACAGCCCGTAGGGAACCAAAGCATCTACTTTTCAATTTTTCATTCTCTTTCTCTGAACCCAGCCAAATCCCTCAATGGCTTCTCAACCCTGCCTTTGTATATTCTCTCTTTCCTTTTCTCCCTCAAATATTTTAATTTTACATCCCCTATATGTGATACTAAATCTCCTAAGACTTTCACACAATTATAACTATAAGAACCCTTTTCACACTGTACTTAGAGCATCTGCCTCCAAACTCAACACTCCTGCTCACTCCCCAAAACACCTCCATTCATCTAGAGAAACTTGCTTTTACTTTCACAGGTTATACACATTCGATATATGTATCTATGTAGTAGCCACAAGAGAAAGCAAGCGTGATATTCATAGTTCTTAACTATGTCTAGCCCCTTCATGTCCTCTCAAATTACATAACTCAATTCCTTTTTATAGCTAAGAAAAAAATCCATTGTGCATATGTATCCCATTTCTTTATCCATTCCTCTGTTGTTAGAAACCTACGTTGATTCTATAACCTACATATGATAACTAGTCCTGAAATAAGCACTGACGGGAAAGAATCTCTGTGATATGTTGGCTTAGATTCCTTTGGGTAAAATTTAGTGCTATATGTTGGTCAAATGTTGAGTTAATTAAAGTTTGCTTCTAAAGAAAAATCCATACTGATTTTCATAATGGCTAGAATATTTTACATTCTCACCAATAGTAGATAGAGAATTTTTTACTCTACATGATTATCAGTAGTTATTTGTTTTGTTAATGGATGCCATTCTCATGGGGGTAAAGTTGAAGCTCAATATACTTTTAATTTGCACTTCTACAAGGTTTAGTATTTTCATGTTTATTGGCTCATTTTTCCTCCATCCTTGAGAACTGTTCATACATTTCATTAGCCATGGGTTCTATCTTGTGCAGCAGCCTTTAAATCCAATCAGTAAGTGGTTGGTTACTCCCATATCTTTTATACCACTATTGCACCACTGGGGATATCTCACAAGGCCATCCATTTTGTAGCTCATAGGGTTCACATGTGGGAAAGACTGCCAATCACTATTCTCCCTTGGTAGACTGCATAGAACCTTCCAGCACTATGAAATCTAGCCTGCAGTTAGAAAGACCAACAACACAAAAAAAGCTAACCACTAACTGTCATTGGGCTTTTTATTGGATGGCCTATAATGTTTGGAGGAAGCATTGTACTCCAGTAATATGGTAACTCCATTTAAATTCTGTGTGTGTTATTGAGTATATGTTATGCATACATTTTAGGAAGTGTCTACAGTTGAAGATTTTCATATGACTATTTCAAAGGTTGTGTTAAATTTCCCTCCCCATACTCCATTCTCTACCCTGCCTTCCCATTCCCCACATCTTCTTCTAAAAACACACTCCTCTGAGAACACTTGTGCAGTCTAAGAGTGTCAGAGAGCTTCAAATATAGTCTTCCTACAAGGAACACTTTTCTTAGTCTGTCCTTTATCCTCTCTCTTGTCTCATTTGTTCTCTCTCTGCCTTTGTCTTTCTCTGTCTCTATCTCTCTGTATCTCTGTGTCCCTATGTTTCTGTCTCTGTGTCTCTGTCTCTGTCTCTCTCTGTCTCTGTCTATCTGTCTCTGTCTGTCTGTCTGTCTGTCTCTGTCTGTCTGTCTCTCTGTCTCTATCTCTCTCTATCTCTGTGTGTGTGTGTTTGTGTGTGTGATTTTTTTCTTTCTCCCAATGTAATGATTCTAGTTTTGGGGTAAACACAATGGAAACCTTTGATGCTTCACTATCTTTAACTCCTCTAATCTCCGGTCTCCACTTTCCAGCTGACCCCCAAACCCCATAGCTGGCTTCTTCCTGGAGCTTTCCCTGGCATTGCTTTCATTGATTAAGACTACAGAATCTCCACCTCCATTTTTGGTCCCTTTAACTCCTTCTGTATCCTACAGCCAGAGTAAATGTCCTACAGGATAAAAGTGGATGTGTCTCTCTCTTGCTTAAAGTCTTAATGAGAAATAATATCCTGATATTATAGTGTATCATTTTTATGAGCTAAATATGCCTCCTCTCTAGTCTTGCCTCCTATGGGGACAATGTTTACAGCACTTAGAAGCTACCAAAGAAAATATAAGATGGGAAACATTACATAGCACACAGCAATCTTCTATAGGGCATGGACAGGTTCACACATGGGGAACATCAAGTAGTAATCTGCCCAGAGGTGCCCCACAATCATAGCTAAGAAGCAGAGGAGATCAAGGCAACTCTTATGGGGCAGGTGCCTTTAAAAGCAGTCCAGTGAAGAATTTCTGAGTTCCAGAATTCCAATGACTAGCAGCATTTCTGCCTATTCTGCCTCAAAAGCAGTCTGGCACAAAATGACTATAAATAAACTAGTTTGAGTTGGTTTTAAAATAATTGACTGTTTAAAATTTGGGGGTGGGGTTAGATTCAAGTGGGATGTGGAGCTGACAGAAGCCTTCATGAAGAAATTAACAGCTAAGAATCCACGGCATGATTTATAGCTGTGGTGACAGACTCTCTCTGATCCTGTTTACTGAAACTTCTGAGTGTCATTGAGTGTCACTTTATATACATGAAATCTTACTCTAAATCCTCTTACAGGGCCTATTAATGAATGGAAGGGAAAAGGTTTGAATAACAGAGTTCAATCTGGAACAGTTAAGTGTATGCATTTAAGGTGTACCGTCAGCTCTCCATGACTTTGACCTCCACATATTCAGATCCAACCAGCTACAGACCAAAAATAATTGGAAAAACTGTTTTGTGTACTTGATATGTGGCAGCTTTTTCCCTTGGTCATAATCCCCTAAGCAATCTAGCAGGATGACTATTTCCATAGCATCCTATTACATCAGGTATTTTAAGTAATCCAGAGATCATGTAAAATAAAAAGGAAGAAATATGCCAATTACATGCAGATAGTATTTGATATAAGAGGTTTTCTTGCACGCTGGGGATTTGGTTATGTCACAGAACCACTTTTTCAGATTCTGACAGGTGAGTGTGCAACACAATCCAATGCAATCCTTCCATTACTACAACCGGGAAACAGTGACTACACTACTCATTCATTTTTACATAAAGCATTTCATCAGTCTACACGTTTCTGACCCAAGACCTCTATTCCTTCAGAATTTTAATTATTCTAGTCTAACGTTTCTACCCAGATTACCTGCTGTTGTCACCATGGCACTTAAATATTTGATAAGTATGTACTCATTTAAGTCATGAGCAAGCCCACTGGGCTGGTTATAATCTGTCTGCTTCTCCATCAGAGACAATCCTCTAAATGAACTGCCAAACTTTGTAAAACAGACCTAGGGAAGTAACACACCCAGACAATGGAATAGTATATTATGTGTGACACTTGCCATATTCTCAGAAGTTCTGCTGAGTTCGAGAAGTAAATGAAATTAAAATAAATATCAGCTCCTTTTGGGTCTTAAAGCAAAAGCTTAGGTTATCTATGTACTGCAGGTTAGGAGATTATGTAGTGTGTTCTGACTTCAATTCGCACCCACCTATGGGCTAAATGAATATGGTGGTCCCTCTAAATTGTTCTCATGACCCTGTCATCCCATACAACAGACTCATTTTGGATAAATTTGTAAGTACTCACTGGAATTTGACAGGTGATCAGAAAAAAAATCCATTGCTTATCCCACTGGTCCAGGGAATTAGAGCAAGAAAAAAAAATGGTCAAGTCAGAAATATCCTGTACTTGAAGTCTATGTGAGCTTCTTTGGGGCAGATGAGAGCTCCATGGAAAGAAGCTGGTCTGAGTCATTATGACAGAGTCTGCTAAGAGAAAGACCTTGAGAGTTGAGAGACCCCAATGGGAAACTTCAGATCCATCCACACAAATCAGGGAACTTACAGAAAGAATTTTTTACTCAACCAATACTAGTAAATACTGTAAGAAGGAAACCTTCAATGATCCTCAAAAGACTTCATAACAAGTTATAAGTTAGTATATTTCAAAAGATATCAGTGATAGGTGTGTGTGTGTATGTGTGTGTGTACCATATATACATATTCATATGCACATATTTACATGTGTTTGAGTAGATATATGTACATGTATGGAGCCCAGAAGTTGACATCAGATGTCTTCCTCCATCGCTCTTCATTTCACTTTTTTTCTTGAAGCAGGATCATTCTGGAACTCATCAGTTAAGCTGTTCTGGCTTATCAATGAGCTTTAAAGATCTGTCTCTGTGCCTTTAATGCTGTGGTTATAGATAATAACTGCCCTATCTAGATCTGATGCTCATGCTTGTAGAATAGCCACTTTGCCAACTAGACCATCTCTCCAGCTTTGAAGATCTTTCTATACTTTGTATCCCCTTATTCATGATTTCATGTTCTCCAAACAAAGCAAAATAAACAACAACAACAGCAATGGCAACGGCAACAACAAAACAGTAGAGAATGAACAGAGCAGAAGAGAGAATGGTGGGGGTGCCCACTAGGGTAGACTCATTATAGACTTCCCAGCCTGAAACACACTGAACTTGGAGAAGTAAAACTGCACATATGAGAAAATGCAATTATATTAAATTATTTAAACAGAAACATCAAAGCATTTGGTCATGCTATAGGCTATTTAATAAGAAGAACAAGGGACTGTCTTCTTGCAACTAGCACTCAATTTGTTCACTAAACTGGTAGTATAAATGATCATAGGCACCCTGTGCCCTATACAGATAATAACCTGAAAGAACTTTCACTGCAAAACTACAAAAGATGGTGGACCCAATGCTGTTTACGTAATTTTTCTGAGTGTATCCTTTTCCAAGGTTCTCTTGAATTTGTATTATAAACGATTTGCTCGAATGTTCCAGCCTGATACTAGCAATCTTGTTAGTATGGAATTGTCTAGCATTATAAAGGAATAAAAACTCATAACTTCTGAGTTCAATGGTGACATTAATTAGGATGAGCCAATCAGGAAAAAGTGCCTTGTAGTATAAATGAAAGTATGATGTCCAGTGGCCCATCACAGATATGCAGATCCTCTTAGAGAATTATAGTGGGGATTGGCTAAAAGTTTCATCATAAATCTAAAGGCACATAAAAGCATACATTTTACACCTGGTATATAAGTTAATATTCATCTATTGAAATCCTGACCCCTCAGGTGATGGTAAATTCCAGTGTGAGGCCTTTAGTATGTAACTAGTTCATGAAAGTAGAGGTTTCATGAATGAGATTAGTGCCTTCATTACAAAGACTTAGAAATCTCTCCTTCCTTGCTTAACTCTGATATGCATTTGTAATCCAGCTGTGGTTTCTCATTCTCCCCTTCTTCCCTCTTGGGGTGTCCAGATGCCCCTGAACACCTGGCTAGAAGGATGAATCAGAGTCTGGAATAGGTGGGGTTCTGCAGGATCCCAGTCCAGCTGGGAGCGAGTGCCTGAGGTAGAGGAAAGAGAGAAGGCCTTCTAGAAGGATCTCAGTGTTACAGCTATTTTAAGCAAAGGCCTTCTTTCACAATCTTCAATGAAACGGCTCTTTTAGACAATCTTAACTCATGTGCATAACTTTATTCAGGTGGATTGTATCATATACTTATTCAAGGTGAGCCAGGGGTATATATGGACTTGGAAAGTGGGAAGGAATTTTCAGGGTAAGTGAAAAAAATCATTAACCATTTTGGATGCATTTGTATGGAGAGGTATACCAGAAATCCCAGGTACTTGTGGGGCAGGTTCTTATGGGGCTGGAGGATGCAGGGGAGCAGGAGAGGAAGTTGACCTTGTAGGTTGGCCAAGGATTATTACGGAGGGTGTGGGAAATTGGGCTTCCCAGACAAGGTCAGAGAATGGGAATCCCTGATGGTAAAAGGACTCCCGCAATTTACACCAAGCTCAAATGATCTATCCAGTCATGGTAGACTGAGACCTAACTTTGCAGGGTTTCTCCACACTCAACTATGTGAAAACATAGTAAAAGATCCTGTTTTATGTGAGGCAGAAGAGCCTGCACCATGCTGGCACCTTGCAATTGGACTTCAAGTCCCCAGAGTCTGTTCCTAAGTCATCCATTTTTGGCATGCAGTTCAAAGTGGTGAAACGTAATTCAAGAGCATTGTTTAGTCACAAGTACCCTATGGGTTGAACAATAAACCTCCAAATGTTCTAAGCACATAAGATTTTACCACCTCAGCCTGGAAACAAAGGAAGTTAGATTATGTGAGTGCTATTGTAAACAAACTCAATAGGTGCACTTCTTGGTGAATGCAAAGCAGAAGGCACACACAACTGAAAAAAAACAAGGACAAGGGAATCCAAAGAAGGGATTTTACTCAGGAAGCCTATACATGCTTGAGCAGGAATGTGTATTAGAGGCAGGCACATTCCTGAGTAGACTGAAGTCATAGTTTCAGAAGTAAAGATGGGAGATATAATTTGGAGCATGCTTAACTCAAGGTCAATGATAATATGGTTGATAGGTTAACATGACAAACAAGAATAGCAGGGGATAGGCTCAGCTTACTTCCTAAAGATGGCAGATATCTCTAAGGATATTCAAATTTTGTCATAAAGTTATAGCTCTATGAAAGGAAGGCACTCTGAAGTTGCATTATCTTCAACTTTGCCCCATAAGCTACACACCTCATTCAGAGATTAATACTATTGCAGCCATTTTGCAGAATAGGGATCTAACTACAAAATGATGGCCTAGACGGCACCACTATAGCAAAAGAAAATGAAAGGAAACAGAGACACAGATCGTCCAGGTACTGGTGTGTTCAGAATCCAAGCCCCAACCTTCCCAGAGTCTGTGTGTCTTCTAGATTTCCCCCCATATTCCAGAAACCAGTATTCCACGTGTGAGGCTATATTCTTCAAAGAGTGGTGTCAATGTCCTCATTGCCATAGCTGGGGGCCCTTTAGGTTTTCTTTGTGTGTTCTTGATTTCAGTGTAATTATGTGCGTGACGGTGGTATGCCAGTCTCACAGAGAACAGAAGATCTCATGAGGACACATCACTGTAGCCTACCACTCTGCACCTAGCCATTCAGCAACATGCCAAGTTTGTTAAATTAAAGGTTCTTAGGAGATACTCTATAAAGATTTAGAACAATACCCTAAAGATGTAAGGCAATTGGGAGTCAGTGAAGATATCATGGCTCATGCCATTTAGGTTTGACTACATGTTGCTACCATTATTCTGCCAGAATAGACGACAAAGGTCCAAGCTCTGTCCCCACCACCACATCTCACAGGAGCATCTGGCCCTCTTTGTCCTTCACAAGACACATGTGCACTGAAACAAACACCCAATGAGTAATGGAAACCATTCTAACCCCTTAATTTGCCACAAGTATTTGTAAATGTGCTGCATCCCACCCCTCCTCACTGACATGTCTAGCTCCCCGAACACGAGTATCAGGGTACACAGAACACAGCACACAGGCTATGGCTGGAAATGGGTGGGGGGTGGCTTCTGACCTCTCTGACTTCAGTGGACTCCAGTTTAGTAAATGTCTGAGAATGGCCAGGACATCTGTCCAATTTCTCTTTCCAGTAAAGTCAGAAGTCTTGAAATGAAAACTCAGTAATGTTTCACTGAACTGGAATGGATGGCAGCCTCTGTGGGCCAGGAAAAAAAGTCTGGCTGGGGAGATTCTGGCCTCCAGCTTCACTACCTCTTGGGCAACAGCTGGGATAGAGAAGAATAGTACAGACTTGGGGTCAACCTCAGCCAGACCAGCACAGGTTTCCGAGCATATACAAACTCTCCTGATATCCCTCCACAGATGCCCTATCACATGACTGGACCCCGATGTCTCTTTGGAGTCATTCTTATTTGACCAGTGGACTTACTAAAGCTCCTCTCATGAGTCATGAAGATATGTTTTATAAATGGTATGGAAAAATGCAGTTAACTTACTTTCAATCATTCTTGGCCTCTGTTACAATAAATTGTTCTATTTTTTTCCCTGAATTTTATTTCAATTAATATGGCTAGCCAAGGATTTCAAACTCAGGACTCTGTGTTCAGACACCAAAAGAAATATATTCTATTTTCCAATGTCTAAACGTACCAAGAACAAAACCCTCCTCCCAGCCTTAAAATATAAGTTTTTGAAATATAATTTGCATTAAAAACTAAATCTATGATGTAATCAAGAATGTGTAGCCCTAAACCATGTAAGTCTTATAAAATGTTATTTATGACTATTTTAGATCAACAAGAAACATGAATTGTAGGTACAAATACCTATTAAAACTAATCACTGTGGGCCAGGTATGATTGAACAAACTTGCAATCTCAGTGTTTGGGGAGAAAATCAGGAAGATTACTATAAGTCTAAGATAAGCCTATGTTACCTCTCAAAACACACAAACAAGGAGCTAGTGAGATGGCTCAGTGGGTAAGAACACTGGCTGCTCTTCCAGAGGATCAGGGTTTAGTTTCCAGCACCCAAACTGGCTGCTCACAACCATCTGTAACACCAGTTCAAGAAGATCAGACCCACTCAGGGACCAAGCTTGCATGTAGTACACAGATATAATACAGTCAAAACACCCACATACATAAAAAAAAAAAAAATAAATCTTAAAAGGAAAAACATCAACCTAGTCAATGTTGACATAATAGTCTTGGTGTTTGGGACACTGGGGGTGACTCTGACTTGGGACAGTGTGGGTGGCTCTGATAATACTGCACTGGACAAGCGAGTGCTCCCCTTATTAGTTTGTTTTATTTTTTCATCATGACAGAATATTTGCACACTTTAAAGGTACAGTATTGATGAGTCAACACGTGTATACTGTACAAAAGAATTCAGTAAGGAGAGTGTCTCTGTGATCATTTGTCATTTCCACACGTTAGAAAATCTCTCGACTGGGAGTAACTGGGACCAGCGGGACCAGGCACACAGGAACTCCGCCAGCCCAGTGACTCCAGTTCCTTCCGGTCTGTCTGGGTTAGTGTTCTGAGCAGACCTTGGGCACAAGCTCTGCAGCCAGTCCCACAACTAACAGAGAAAGCCACACTCCCAGGTGATCTAACAAGCCCAGGATTCCAGGATCCCAGAATCATAGGATCACAGAGTCAGCTTGATTCTGAGGAGTTCTGACACAACCAGGATC
>NW_022196898.1:5033441-5036644 GCF_008632895.1 Mastomys coucha
ATGTTTGGAGTTATTTAAAATTTATATTGAGAAAAATGTATTTTCACTATTGCTGTAGACAAGCACCTGCATAAGACTGTTAAATTGATTGATATTTTATATCAAACAGCTTTTATAATATTTTTATTGTTATAACATTTTATAAATATTAAGGAATATGACAAAAAAGATATTGTAGGTATTGAAGGGGGGTCTCTGGGAGGAGCGGTGGTACAAAAGGGAAACAAGAATGTGATTCAATTATATTTAATTAAAATATGTTTTTAAATGTTAACAAATTCAGATAAATTGAAATCATGTAACTTTTCTCATCATAATGCAATAAAAGTTTTAAAAACATTACAAAAAAAAAAAAAGAAAATCTCTCATCTTCATTTCTGGACACTTGAAATTCACCATATACCATAGTGCTAAAGAACCCAAACTGACCCTTCTCCCAACTGTATGTTAATGCCTTTATTGACCTTGCCAGTCCACCATTGCCCCTCCCAGTACCTAAGAGCACTGAGTCAGTCAACTGTTCCACAGGACCAGCTCTTCCCACACTGAGAACATGTGGTACTTACTTAATTCATTTAGGTCATTTTAGTAAAATGCATTATATAATTACAACACAGATACATAAACTCTATAGACGTGGGTACTTTCATTGGGTAGGATTCTGCAAATTGAACAAGATTCACAGAACTTTAGCTACTATATAAAAATCTGTTAAGTAGATGAACTGATGTATTCTTTAGTAAGTCTATAGAGGTGGCAGTTAGAGGTCTGCTGTGGATAACTGTCTACAGATCCAAGCAATGGCCATTTGGGGAGTTCAGATGTACCTCCTTGCAAAAGATCATCCCAGCTAAGCTTGTTCACTATACTGCCTCTTAGAGGGGTGGGGAGGGTTACAAGACATTTGGGTATCTAGCTTCCCTACACAACTCTTCCTTAATCACATATGGCTTCAGGGAGGAGCTGTAGACTGAGAAAGACTAGGAAAGGGGGCTCTATCTATGCCGCTATGGAAAAGTCCTTGCCCCTTATGGGTAAAGGCTTTCCAGGTGCAGCCTATTGTGGGAGGAGCACCCATGCTCATTTAAGTAAACCCTCACTATGCTCTGTAAGGAAGATCAATAAACTCATTAGTTTCCTAGAGTGGAACTAGGAATCGCATTTTGACAAGATCATGCCTCAGTTTGTCGATGAGACCTTAGGAGTAGGGGTACACATTGTTACATATCCCCATGGGAAGGAATTTTAGCAACATGATCTTTGATCTTTCAGGCTTAAGTCAGGAACCAATGCTGCTTGTGCACATTCCTTGAAATCAAGATCTGTCTAAATCTCCGTTCCAAAAATTCAACTCCCTTTCTTGCCAAATATGACATGCTTTCTGAGAAAAGCACAACTGTCTGCCTTGGATCTGGGCAGGTTTACAATGGGTTAATGACTTCTCCAGGCTTAAGAATCTGGTTTGAAGTGTCTTCCTGACCATGGCTGAGGAGTGATATTTTTTTTCATGGCAAGTATAATTCCTTGACAAAAGTTCCAGAAAGCTTTAGTTTCTTTATATGGCCTGCTCTGAAGTTCACCCTCTGCTCACTGTGATCACCTCAACATGTTCAAAATAGGTTATTTACATCGTTCACTTAAGAGTCACATCATAGTAAAAAGACTACTTTCAAAGCAGCAATATCGATTTCTAAGTTCTACGTGAATATCTACGGTTCCATGTGTTCTTATGCTCTCCCAGAAAAAGGCTATACCTAGTACCATCTTTTAAAAATAGAAGAAGCTTCTGTGGTGATGAGAATCATTCTGAAGTTGTTCTTCCTTCCAGGAGAGGTCTTAGAGTATCCTACTGTCTGAAAACTAGCTGCCAGCAAAAATAAATTTCCAGCCAAACATGGTAGTGCATGCTTGTGATCCCAGCACTCAAGGACTAAAGCAAGACGGCCGCAAGTTTGAAGCCAGCTTAAGCTTCTACACACCATGAGATCGTGTCTTTACAATAAACAAACGTACATAACTTCTCTGAAAAGATGTACATGATCCTATATGAAATTGTTTTGCTCTTTATAAATGGTGGTCTACTAACAGACAAATTCTTCCTAGGAATCGCCATAGAATTGCTTGTTTCCATTTCTAATGTTGGATTTTTTGGTAACAATCAATGCTGCTTGTGCAAGCACATTTGTGAAGGAAGGCTTCATCACATTACTCTCTTCAGCAGTGAGTTAAACAAGCAGAAATGAGAAGTTACTTTGTAATAAATCAATACTCATCTTTATATAAAAGAGCACTGTAATCTAATGGAGCTGGTAAGATGGTCTGGTGAATGAACGGACCTGAGTTTCATCCCCAGGTTGACATGGAGTAAGAGAGGACCTACTCTTCCAAGTTGTCCTCTGACTTCCATGTGCACACTGTGGCTTGCACCCCAACACACACACACACACACACACACACACACACACACAAATAAAGTAATTTTGAGATATTTTGTGGTATTTATGCACTATCACTAGGACATATCAAACCTATTTATATTTTTATTTTAACTTGCACAAATTGTCAATAAAAGTTAGTAGAGGGACAGATATTTTATACACACATTTCTCAAAATTTTTGATGGGTATCAAGGCCCCTCACAAACATACACACGCATACACATACATACACACATACACACACATACACATATACATACATACACACATACACATACACACACACACACACACACACACACACACACACACACACACCAGCAGGAGCTCCTGGCTTGACCAGATCTTCTCCACCCAGTGTCCCGTGCCCCCACATACAGTAATGTTGAAGAATGCCAGTATAACCCATCAGGTCAATAGGAGCCATCCTCTAAAAGTAATTTTGTTCATACATTAAAAGATAAATTCTACTGGAGTGACCTTAGAAGGCCCACGAGGCCAGAATTCACAACAATGCTGCCATATACAAGGGAATTCAGCTGAAACCTAGCTTAGAGGGAAACAGGGAGAGTACCCTGAAATATCAGCACTTATTATGTGTCGCATCCCTTCCCTTTCCAGGGAGAAATATGATGTATCCTCTCTCAACAGGATCAAGTTAGCAGATACAGTGTGAGAAGAGGAAACAAAACGAGAAGATCCTTTATTGTTTTGAGTCTGCTGATAAACCTCTCTCTCTCTCCTCTCTCTCTCTCTCCTCTCTCT
>NW_022196898.1:5036711-5041898 GCF_008632895.1 Mastomys coucha
CTCTCTCTCTCTCTCTCTCTCTCTCTCTCTCTCTCTCCTCTCTCTCTCTCTCACACACACACACACACTCAAGTAGTCAAAAGTGAACACAGCAGAAGTGATCCAGACTGTCCCTTGAGTCTGAGAATAAGAGTCTTCTATCCACATCTCTAATGCTGAGAAACCAGGAAATGAAAGGTAGATAGATCACTGGTCTCATGGGGCAGACTTCTAGCATCAGCACCAGTCAAATTGTTTACTAATAAACACAGCTATCCATATGTGTCTGTCTTGACTTTATGAAGGAACAAAAATTTCAACCTGGATACATCAGATCTGCCCTATATGTTGATTATGTCAAGGGAATAGTTTTGCCACTTTTAGAACTGACACACTGGGACACAGCACTAAGATGTATTTATGTCCCCAGTTGCTGTGATAGTTGATATCAATAGGCATGAGCTACAAAACACAGACACATTGCATTTAGTCCTCACAGGTTTAGAAAGCCAATTTTCTGAGAATTCCAGTTCCTAGGGGGATCTCAATCACAAATGCTTTAATTCAGATTAATTTAAAATCTTCCCTTGATTTTAAAATTCTTTTCTAATTGATGAAAATTGCATGTATCATATGTTGGTTTTAAACGTTTTAGTTAGATTCTTTTATGTTTCAGTTAGATTCTTTTATAATGATATTTAAAGAACACCTAGACCTCTCCCTTCTACCACCCACCACTCACTCCTGCTCTCAGTCCATTCAGCCAACACTAAGTGGTGGACTCTCTGTGGGAGCTGTCAGCAACCTTGTATAGATGTGACCTTGGCCCTCCACGGCCCTTTGACACAAAAAAGTGGAATGAAAGCGGAGGGAAACTATCTCTTTGTTGGAAGCAAACAGCATTGTATTTTGTTTCTGAGCTATTGAAGAAACCCAGGGAATCTGGCAATGGGAACAGGACACATGGATTTTCTGATTTCGTGATAATTACTCTATGCTCCTTCCCTTTGCTTCTTTCAGCAGAACCTTTTGACTAAGTCCCTTTAATGACTTAGACCTCCTTATAACTACAGATAATTTCTTTGCATTATCACTTCCTGCAAAATAGAGCAACAGATGGCAAAGGAAAAGATAAGTACCAACAACTGATTTCTTCATGGTTATAAGCTGCAGTATTAGAAAGTTATAAGTAGAAGTTTGTCTCTGTTTAGGAGATTATAAGTGGAAGTTTGTCTGTGTTTATTAAAATATGAAAATATTATGGTTTATGTGTGCATGGCCTAATTCATACTACATATACCTTATAACATTAATATACATAATATACATACACACCTATGTAGCATATGTGCAAGCCATTGATCACTATCACTCTAAACAAGCTATAGATGGCAATGTTGTGGCCTCTGCAAATATACAAATCAATCATTGCAAGAATAATCCTTACCAACAATCAACACCTATTACTAAAATGTTTCCATGGGAAAGATGCAGATAATGCCTTCCCAATCAAGGTCCTTATGAGAGATCAAGGTATGATGCTACCAAGGATCACTCAGGAAACCAATGAGGTTTACTTACAGAGCAAGGGGTTAATGGTTACAGGCAAGAGAGGATGCCTTAAAGCAACCACACTGGGATGTCTTCAGTTGGCAGGAATGATCCTCTGCCCGTGGTTGCATAGAAGGAACCCTCCCTCCCAGAGTCTCTCCCAACCTATATCCTCTAGTCCTTCCCTAGACCATAAGACCACATACAGAATTGCATATGGCTCACTGGGAGAGCTGGCTGAGTACTCAGGAGAGGGGCTCATACTCCTTAACAGCCCTCTTCTCCAGGAGGGAATTTCAAAATCCAACAAGTCCAATTGTGATGACCTTTGGTAATCAGAACCAGCTGGAGCCCTAAGATGGCAGCAGTTTGTCATAAAATAATGGAAACATATGAATCATTCAAACTACATAATGCAAAAAATTAAGACTACAATAGGTTCTGTCATATAACATCTTATATATTCGTGACTTTTGGAGTATTTTTCTGGTTTCTGGTTTCATTTCTTCACATAAAAAATGTTATTATATGCAGTATTCCAATTCAGTGACAGATTATTTGTAGTCCCAGAACCCAAATACATACCAAATTCTGTTTCAACATTAGCTGCAGCCCATAAATCATGTCAGCAAACACTCAAACAGACAACAGAAATTGGAAAGAAAAGGTCAAAATACTTAAAGAATGTTTTTTAACACCCACAAACTCTACATGGCATACAAAGCTTTGAATCCAATATAAATACTGCCCATCAACAATAGTGATTTAGTGGGGACTAAGGACTCAAATGTATGAGAATATGAAGAATACATCATTTCACCCACCATACTTGGAGAACAAATATTTAGCAGAAGCAAGTTGATTAACTAAGTAGCATGCTCACTAAATATCTTTGATCACTTCCCCTTGGAACAATCTCATAAGAACATTTTAACATAACCTAATTTTACCATATTTTGAAACATATTATAACCTCTCAAATCTCTGTCACAACCAAGAGCCAAGTATCTACAACTTCAAGTATTTAACTTGAAGCAGTTAAATAAATCTGAATTTCCGACTTAATTTCAGCCCCTCTGGCAAGAAATCATCTGAAGAGAAGTTAAGAGACTTATGCAAGTTGAATAACCATTTAAGTACATTTGACATATTTTCCACTGTAAAATACACTAATGAATATTTAGTCTGTATATATATTTTTATATCCCAGACAAGATTTGAAACATTCCTGAAGAAAAATCATCGCATAATCCAATATGCGAGGCACCACACTGTAATTCAGAATGTCCTTTTGTACTTAGTTTTTAATGTAATTTTGACTCTTTGCAGTTTGCATTGCTTTAGAAACAGTCATGAAATTACACTATAAAAATGACCCAAATGACTGAAAAGTTAGAGTGCTTCACTCAAGAAGGAAATTTCATTTATTAATGTAACATCAAGCCTAAAACAATGCAAAATAACCTAGAATTTAGTTCAGCTCAGTTTACCAGATTTAAAGGGTAATTTCATGTTTGTGTTTCATAGTTAAAGCTTCCCATACAATAAAACAAAGATGGATACTGTCATGTTCACAAACATGTTGAAGGAAAGTGGTTGATTCCAATAGAGTTGATAAATCATTTTCCCTGACTCTTGTGCAAGTAGCACATTCAATCGAGGGTGGGCCAGTAAGAAACCTGAACTCAGTGGCTAATGAGAGTTAGGACAAGAAACAGGAAGTACGGAAGAGGGATTGGAGCACCATGGATAATGCCTGCAGCATTCCATGTCGGGCGCCTTTTTCTGTCCTGCGGAAATAAGGAGGCAACAACGAGCTCTTCTCCATGCAGTTTAATCAGGAACCTTCATTTTTATTTCTTCTCTAGCTAGCTTCTTTTATATTCTTCTATATCTTCTTCTTACATCTTACTAGTTACATCTTACTACTTCTATCTTACTACTTACATCTTACTACTTTCTTCTTACTCTTATTTCCTACTTACTCCTATTCCCTACATCTTACTTACTCCTATTCTTACATACATCTTACTTCTATTCCTTACATCTTACTTCTATCCTTACATCTTACTTCTAATTATTACATACTTACTCCTATCTATACATACTTACTCACTATTCTTACATACATCTTACTTCTATATCTACATACTTACTCCTATCTATACATACTTACTATTCTATCACATCTTACTTACTATCTCCTCCAGCCCCCAGCCCTTGTGGGTTAAATACTTTCCCTGGTCCCAATCAGCATCAGCTACGTGGCAAAGCATGATAAGCTGCGGGAAATCGTGCCAGCTTGCATCACAAACTAGAGGCACTCAGCTTTTCCAACTAAGGCTTGTTTATCTCTGGCCGGAGACCAGATGTTCAATATATATATATTGAGCAGCTGCGGCTCCCCACAATTCCAGACTTAGAAATTAAATATGAATTATTGGCAATTTAGTAATGAATTTTCCAGTAATGAAATATGTACTGCTTAGAAACATTGTGTTGACTTTGAACCAAGACTACATATCATTGGCTCTTGCTAACATCACCTCTGGATTAACATCACTTCTTTTTTATTCATTGGTAATTTTATACATATCTCTATATATATTTAGAGCATATCTCTTCCCTACTATCCTTTAATCCCTCCCAAACCTCCTCCATTCTCTTACCAACATCATGTTCCCTCCCTTTTGACTTTAAAACCATTGAGTCCATTAGTGTTCCCTGTATGCACATGGGTGTCAGGCCACCAGCTAGGTACATCTGCCCTGGCTGTAGATTACCCTGGCAAAACCTCAGCCCAAAAACTTTTCTCACTCTCGAAAAGCAAAATAGCAGTTTTCTGCACACTGGAGTTAGTTAATAAATGGTTCCTTTCCCTTTCAACCAATTTCTTGTCTATGGTAGAATTATTATATTACGGTATCTCTCATATTCTGGATCCATTTATCCAGATGTTTGGACACTGGTCTCAGGCTACCCACCCTGGTTTCCAACCACACTTGAGTTTGTCCCACTTCCATCAGTTTTTTGAGTCCTCTCTGGAGACATTCAGTAATGAGTTCTTCAGAATTAAACATAGATGGCTGTTTCCTTCCTGGTAAGGAAATTGTTTACTTGATGACTACAAAAATCATCTCTGTTAAAGGAATAGAGTTATTTTCCAAGGAATTTATAATGAATAACATTTAAGACCACATTTAGTCTGAAGTTTCTCATCCTCTCATCTTCTAGACTGGATGAGTCATGACAGAAGAACAAAATGTGTCCTCTACTAACATGTGCACACAATTCCTTCCGAGTGAGCACGGCCTAGATTTCAGGTGGGAAGGTGACCAACTGATACAGTGGAAGAAAAAAAGCCACATAGGCAACTGTTAAACTACAGCATTTCATTATTCTGACTGTAACACACAGACTTCTCAAAACAATTGAAATGTCCAATAATGACAAACTTGAGAGACCCATGGCTCTGGCAGCACATGTGGCAGAGGATGGTCTTGTTGGACATAAGTGGGAGGAGCGACCCTGGACCTGAGGGGGTTCAATGCCCCAGTGTAGGGGAATGCTAGGGAGGGAAGGCAGGAGTGGGTGGGTGGGTGGGTGGTGGAGAGGCAGAGGAAGAGGGGATGGGGTAGGGTGTCCCAGAGGGGAGAC
>NW_022196898.1:5041908-5053388 GCF_008632895.1 Mastomys coucha
AAAAAAAAGCACCCACACACAAAAAAATCAGGAATGGCTGAGAACACAGAAAACAAAAAACAAAACAAAACAAAACCACAGATCACAATTTGCTCTTTTTGCACAATAAGGAAGCCATCGCTACCTTTGTTTCTCTCCCTGGACCCGTAATAAAGTACTCTGACAAATGTAATTTAGTGGAGAAAAGGTTTATTTTAGCTCATAGTTCAAGGTAAAGTTCAACATAGTAAAGAAGTCAGAGCAGCAGGAACTTGAAGCAGTTGGTCCTAAGTACAATCAAGAAGAATGATGAATGCATACTGCTACTCAGATCTCCTTTCCACTTATACAGTCTAAGGTCCCAGCTAGGGAATGGCACCACCCACAGTGGATGAGTCTTCCCATCTCAATGCAATCAAGATAAACCTTTGCAGGCACATCTCGAGGCCTCTCTCCACAGATGTGTCTTGTCTCATTTCAACTGTTCACTCTCATGGTCACAACCTGGAGTTTATCAAATCTCAATTGCCTTCCTGGTCCTTGATCTCCATACTCCTCCTTATATCTTCACCTCCAGCATCTTTTCACCTGTACTTATACTGCTGATAACATTACTTTCTGCTTCTGTGGTGAAAAAAATAGAAATGATTTTTCATTCCCTTCTTTATACAGAAACAGATTGATATCATTAAAATGTTAATCACATCATGTCATTTCTGTGGCTAGAATACACTTTCCCATGATTCCACTTCAAGAACACACAAAACGCGAGTCCAACAATGGCCCAAGATGGATTTGAGGAAGGAGCTTCATTGAAAACTGTTAGAATAATACTGAGGCTGAGAATATGGAAAGTACAGAGGTCAGGTTTTTGGTCTCTTATTTGTATTTCTTGGCTCAACCACCTATTGCTGTGCAGAGTTGATTCTTGTGTACACCTCTACGTATGTACTTCATTCAGGCACTTTTTCACTACTGTTCTCTTTGCCTTGAATATTCTTCTCAGGGTTGGGGATTTAGCTCGTCTAGCAACTCCAAGGCACTGGTTCAGTCCTCAGCTCCAGGAGTCTGCCTGCCGTGGGGTGTACTGCTCCATGTGTTGGAGTACTATGCTTAATAATGGGAGAAATGAGCTGAGCACAGCATTCATCATCCCCTGTCTCTTGACTGCAGATGCAGTATGACCAGCTGCCATGACTCCCACACCAAGATGGCCGTACCTTTGAACTATGAGCCAGAACAAATGCTTTTTCCTTTGACTTGCTCTTGTTGGAGTGGGGGACAAGTAGCTAATACAAGACATACTCAAGAACTATAACAGAAACATATGTCTAGCCTAGTCTTCAAGTCACTCCCAAAATAAGCTATAAAGTCATGGCATGTGTAAACATCTGTAAATAGGCATGTAAATAAAAAAGATTGTTCTCATGGACAGGATAGTCACAATAAAATAGATGCCGTGTGTGTGTGTGTGTGTGTGTGTGTGTGTGTGTGTGTGTGTGTGTGTATAAATGAATAAAGATACTTTCCTGTGAATGTGAGACCTTCGTGAGCTGGGAAAGACAATCCAATCTTTATAATTAGCACCACATTTCTCAGTCCCCAAGTAGTCATACACACCACTCAAATATTCTTCCCAGATTGAACAAATTTGAGCCCAGAGATAAACAAGAAATAACTTTACAGCCCACAATATTTAGACAATTCTTTCTAGCAGATTAAAGGTGAGTTAAAGGGCCAAACAGATGGTCACTTTCTACATTAGCCCAAGTTTAACAAATTAAATCTGATATCTAATTCTCATCAACTGTGTCATTTTTTATTAAATATTTAATATCTACTCAATAAACATTTCAGGGTGCTGTTCAAAGCCATTTAACATAACATGGTATCTATTTCCTATAGAAACTTCCTTTTATTTTTAATTATTTGTTTCAACATGTAACTAAATATAAGTATGTTCAGTTCCTAATAACACCATCCAAATTGTTTGAGCTAAAGCAAATATCTCTCTTTGTGCATGTTTAGAAATGATTAAAAATTGATTGTTCAGAATTTGAACCACAAGACCTATTTTTTTTCTTTACTCCTGGGGGACTATTCCACAAATACTAGGGAAATTTTATTAAAGTCAGCTTTCTTGTGTTTGAAAAAAAATGTTGATAGCAGAAAATCAAAAGTACTGTTTAGTAAGAAATACATTATGCCAATATCACTAAAATATTACCAATATTTCTATACTCTCAAGTCTCTGTCTACCACAAGGAAATCATTTATTCTGATAAACATTTACCATTCAACAAATATCAGAACTATGACCCTGATTAAGGAAGTGTAAGAAGTTCCAATAATGTTTATCAGTTGATTACTGTCTGCTGGGCACTGCCATCTGAATATGCAGAGATGAAAGATTGGTCCCCCATTCAAGCAGATAAGCATGAAATTATAAAAGAAATGTTGGGATAAACTGAACCTTCTTTGAACATGAGCATGGATCAACCGCTCAGTGAAGGTGCCTACCAAGAGATAATCTTTCCCAAGCTGAATTGTGAAGATGTAGTTATATTTATCCAGGTAATGAATGGAGATACTTGTCAGAATAAAACACTTAAAATGATGACAAAAAGGAGCTCAGAGATAAATATTTGAGCAACTGCCAGAAGCTCAATGAGCCAGAAGCACAGACTTATGGGAAAGCATAAAGAATAATGTGACTGAACACTTCATTACACACTTGGTTGTAAGAGCCTCGAGTGTCATGGCAAAGTTACCAGAGCTTTGCATTTCACTTCAAGAATTATGAAAATGAGTGTGGAGAGCCCAATGGAAGGTTCACCATCCATATTTCTACAAGAATCTTTGTTCTAGAGGATCACATTAAAATCAGTTAGAACAGTTATATATTCAACATAAGTATTCAAGGGCCCACCCTAAGCTAGTTGAATAGAGTGTTAACAGAAATGCTCTTGATTTTCCTCCGCTTCATGTTTCCCACTATAAAACTGAAAGAAGGCAGGGTGGGTGGTGGTGGCACATGCCTTTAATCCCAGCACTTGGGAGGCAGAGGCAGGCAGATTTCTGAGTTTGAGGCCAGCTTGGTCTACAGAGTGAGATCCAGGACAGCCAGGGCTACACAGAGAAACCCTGTCCTGAAAAACCAAAAACCAAACCAAAATAAAACAAAACAAAACCTGAAAGAAGTACGGAAGAAAGCTTCAGCTCTCCTCTGCACCATGGCACCACCCATCTGCTCACTCTTGTCTTCCAAAGAAAACAATGATATAGCTAAATACACTAGGAAAGCTCTCAAAGCCATTCAGTCTTGGCTTTTGTGGAACAGACCTGTCCAAGATGAGCTTGCTACCTTCCTTCCACCTGGAGTGGTTAAGATGGCAGTACAGGTCAGGCACAGTGCCAGTCAGCTGACATCTCAGCTATAGGAGGTTGAAACTTTGAGGCCAGAGCCTGACAAAAATAAGGTATGATGTCATATGAGAGATGAGGTGAAAGAGAAGAAGAAAATAAGGATCCTGACTTTTAGAGATCAGAGTTCCAAGTCTTCTTTTGTGACAGATATTGACGGTCCCACATCTTGCCCAAGGTGTGTCACCAGCTGCCATTTCTAGTGCTGCACACTGAAAGGTACACATGATCTTTCAGGTGAGGTCATGAGTCAGACCTGAGTGGTGAATTAGGAAAACTTGTTTTGACTGCAGAACCATGCTCCACCCTACAGTCTAGTTTTACCCATAGTAAAGAGAGCATCTTCATCTTTATAAGAACACCGGGGATGATTATTGGTTTATCCCCAGTCAGAGAACTCACAGCAACAGCCAGAAGAGAAAATTCATGGGATTATATAGATGGCTAACGGTGAGTACTGTTAAAAAGGTTTATTTTATGTTTTATGTATATGAGTATTTCACTTTTCATGTGTGTGTGTGTGTGTGTGTGTGTGTGTGTGTGTGTGTGTACAGTACCTGTGGAGGACAGCAGGAGGCATCAGGTTGTTTGGAACGGGGAAGTATAGATGATTATAAGTTGCCATGTGAATTCTGGAAACCAAACCCAAGTCCTCAGCCAGAATAGTAAGTGCTTGCAACAGCTGAGTCATCTTTCAGCCCCTAAAGACTGATCCTAAGAGAAAGGGGAGTCAAAGGTGACCCACAGGTATAACCATCTCTCAACATCACTAGCATGACTATTTGCAGAAAGTTCAAACTCAACAAAAAGGCCATTAATTGCTCCAGCTAGAAAAAGAAATTTCCTCTAACAAGGAATGTTTGGTTAAAATGGATACAGGCAGAAATAGCTGGCAGTGCCAGGACACTCATCCCCAGCCCACAGTATCAACAAAGGACAAGAAGTGCCTCTTTCAGTCTGTTTGCTTTCTGTCCATCATTCAGCCAGTCTGCTAGTGTTACCCTGATCACACTACAAGGACCAGACTCCACCACAGGTGGACTAAAATGTGTCATCTTTTCAAATTAGAAATTTACCCAAAGCGACTCATATTTCTAAGAAAAGTAATGTTACGGCATTAAATGACACAGGACACACAGAAAGTATTTGTTATTTAAAGTAAAGTTGGGTGAGTGTCATTGGCCTCTCCCATTAAGCCTGGATATATAAGGCAGCCCATTTCTCCCTTTTCACCACAAGGATTTGAAATCCTGGACCTAAAAACCAATATTCCATCATCCTTTGATTAATACTTTTCTAGCTCCCTCTGGGCCTATGTTCTCATGCTGTGGAATTCAAAACTAGTCAAAGAAAATTTATGCTATAAATTGCAGATTTCTCTGATAGCTTGCTGACTTCATTGTTTTTTAATTTGTTTGTTTCTAATAACATTGAAAATTAAGGAAAATGTCATAAAATATATGAAGATATCAGTAGAGCACTTTGGTAAAATTTGGGACTTCAACGTGTTATTCTGATTCATCCCAAGTAATAAGGCTTTTAATGTAAAAAAACAAAAGTGTACAGGCCTGGATAAAAACATAAATAAAATATTTTTGATATATTTAATATTAATAATAACACACAAATTTTTATTGTGATTTTTGGTCAAAAGTTGTTAACAAAGTCTACCACATTGTCATATAGTCCAAGTCTCTAGAGGTTTTCCTGAATACTTCTTGATCTTCCTAACACACATACACACATACACACACACACACACACACACTTCCACATGGTCTATTTTTCATGGTTATTTGCACATATAAACATTTTTTGATTTATTCTCCCCAAAAGAGGTGAGACAAAGTGATTTTTTTTACTTTAATTTCTCAATGAGGAAGCATCACCAACTTGACACAAAGTTTCTCTATCAGCAGGGACTGACTGAATGAATAAATGAATGATTGAATGAATAGTGATCAAATAGCATTCTCATCTATCAACCTATGGAAGAAAAGTAGTTTTCAGACAGCAAGTAAAAATGTAACTTCCTTTTAATGAGCAAGGATTCTACTTTTAAGAAGAGGAAAGAAATACACAATCAGAGAGAGCCATCACTCAAAAACTGTTCCTCAATTTAGTTATACATACATGCACATGTGTACACACAGAAAGAGAAAACTAATCCCATCTATACTGCCCATTAATCAAAGTTAATTGTGGGTTAAAAAGAAAACCCTATAAATAGAAACTCAAGACTATTATCAATTCTGTTTTATATCCCTGAATACATTGTTCCTCATACTAGTTATTTCAAATAAAACAATTGTCAATCAAGATTTCCTGGAGTTTAGGCACGGGTGTTTGAAGAACACTTTTTAGCTGACATTCTTAGAGTAACCACATATTTTTGTAGAAAAAAAGTCACATCCTACTTCCTAAGAGTGTATTCATATGTAAAACTCAATCCCAGACTAAAAAATACTCACTCCAGTTGCTCCTGGGTGGAGACTCGTGAGTAAGCAGTAGTAAATCACACCATTATCTGTAGCTTTTTTTTGTTTCTCATGTGTGTTTGTGCATGTGTCGGTGAGTGCATGTGTTTGTGTGTGTGTGTGTGTGTGTGTGTGTGTGTGTGTGTGTGTAAGCAAGAGGGTAGCATGTAACTCAGAGGACAACCTCAGATGTCCACTGTGCACCTCCTCTGAGACAGCATCCCTCAGTAGTCTAGAGCTTGCCAACTAGGCCAGACTGACTGTCTAGGCAACTTCAAGGATGATCTCGTCTGTGCTTCCCTAGTCCTGGAGTTACAAACACATCACCAGCCTCATATTTTTATATGTATTCCAAGGGTTGAACTCGGGGCCTGCAAGACAAGCATGTGACTGACTGAGCCATTCTGATAGCCAAACTTTTATCTTTAATCGACATATTTCAGACAAGTTGTTGGGCCTAGCTTCATAGGTCTACCAGAGTCTAGTCTTCGACTCTAACATAGTGAAATCTTGTCTCAAAACAAGCAACAAACAGTTACAACCTGGTTATCAGTTATTTAATAAGAAGGGCCTTGACTCTGGAACGTTCAATCATGTCGATGTTTGCTGTGAACTTTAGCAACTGCCTCTTTATTCCCTGGAGGTCATGATGAAGCTCAATGGCATGAATCATACATACTAAGCACATTGTATTAATTTGACCCAGCGTGCTATTTCTTCACTTGGAGATTCACTCAACTTTTAATTTTCTGTGTGTAGCACAAAAAACGACTCACTAGGGACATGCTGTTCCAACTTTTCTTCTACTGACTTTTTGCCTCATTTGAAAAGTCCAATATGAGGAAAAAGACAGTGATTTGACAATCTAAATGATGGTGCCTGTATCTCTAACTTTGGAGGAACTTCATCCAGGTCCAAAATGAAGACATTGTGTTCCTTATCAGTAACACTTCATCATGATGCTCAATGGGCCACTCAGATTGACACTAGAGTGCTGCAAAGAGAGAAGTCTTCAGTGTTCCTTTTTTCTTCTGTTTCATATAGAATAACTACCTGACTTAGGTTTTTATTACTGCGATAAAACACCATGACCAAAAGGAAAGAGTTCATTTTTTTTATTATTATTATTTCTAGGTAACACTCCATCACTGAGGAAAGCCAAAGAAGGAACTCAAGGCAGGAACCTGGAGGCAGGAACTGAAGCAGAGGCCGTGGAAGAACTCTGCATGCTCCTCATGACTGGCTCAGCCTGCTTTCTTGTGCACACCATGACTACATGCCCAGCATGACACCACCCACAGTGGACTGGGTCCTCCCCTAACAAGAATCCATTAATCAAGAGTCCATTAATCAAGAAAGTGCCTCACATATTTGCCTGCAGGCAATCTAATGGAGGTACTTTCTCAGTTCATTTCCTCTTCCCAGATAACTCTAGCTAATATCAAATTGACAAAATACTAACTTGGAAACTACCCAAAGAAATTAGACCTGTGCTGCTCATAAATCTTTGAAAAGTATTATCAGCTTGTCATAGCTGGAAGGGTAAAGCCATACAAATATGATATATGTATGTGTGTGATTGCTCACATATGTGTGCTCATATGTCTGCAGGCATACATGTGTCTGCATGCATGTGAAAGTTTATGGTTGTAGCATCTTCCTCAGTCACACTTTCTTCTGCTAAACACAGAACTGGCTAATTTGGCTAGTCTATCTAGCCAGCTTGCCCCTGGGTTTCCCTGTCTCTATCTCCCAAGCACGGTGATCATAAATATGTTGCAATTCCCACCACCCCAGATTTTCTGTCACTGATGGAGATCCAAAGTCAGTACTCACACTTGCATAGCTATTCTTGCAAAAACAGCATCAGTACTACGTGGATGTGAATTTGGGGTGAGATTTTTCACACCAACTCTAAAAATATAAGAGAAACAGAAGTACACAAAAGGAAACAACTTGGCAAGACATCTAGGGTGGAACCTCCTTGGCATAGCTGGGCTCCATCAAACAAAATCACAAAAAAAAATATCAGAGCTGAAGCTGGCTTTGGAGATATCTTATATCTGCTCTTTCATTGATGATACCATAAATAAAACTGTCCAACGATCAACCACCACAGTCTCATGAAGAACACTTGGGGAACACATTCAACTTTTAGAACACCATGTCTCAGAGAAGCTGGTATAGTTGTGTATGTGATGCATAATTTGGCTGGGTATAGAATTTCAGATTGCAAGGTTGCTTTCTATAGTCAGCTTAGATCCTTTGCCCATAGCTTATATTACTTCTGTTCAGCAGTGTGAGCTATCTTGACTCCTGTCCTTGTACTACATGTATGTTGTTTGTGGTCTCCCTGCAAGGCTTTAAAAGTCTTTTTCTCTTAGTTATGAGTGTGCGTGTGTGTGTTAGTTTTTGTTTGTTTGTTTACAATGTTCAGGCTCCTTTATTTTTCTGGGTTCTTTGTAGGCCTCTCTATCTAAAACTCATGCTATTTACTACATGGAATCACCTACTATGTGTCCATGTTTGTCTTTTTTCTATAACCACAACCTCTCTTTTGAAAATATGATTGGTCAGATGTTAGGCTCCAAGGTTGATCATCTGCTTGCTTAATTCTTTTCCTCAGGTTGTATGTACTTATGCTCTTGTTTTTGATACTGGGATAATGCATCAGTGTCTTCCAAATTTCACAAACTTTTTTTTTATTCTTGCTATAACCTTTTATTTTTCACAAGCTCTTTCTTTTACTCTGTGTGGCAGCTATCTCTTCAGCAGAAAACATCTATCTACCCAAACTCCTAGTGGGTACTTGCCAGCTCAGACTGGACTATTTTTCTTAGATATGCATGCTGAGAAAATATTACTTGTGAACTCCACATAGAGATTAACATCAAGAATTAATGGTTAGGCAGATCAATTATAAGAATATGATATAATGAAAATTATGTAAATGTAGTCTCTGAATAAGCTATACTGAAGAGAGTTTACCACAGTTAAACGAAATTACAAGTATCCAAATTTTAGGCAAATATTATGTTTCCTTTCTAGTTTTATAATGCTCTGATTTATTTATTTGCCTCATCTGTCTGAGAACACTAATATATTGTTTTTTGTTTTTATTCTTTATGTTGCCTTTTCTGAGTGCCCTTTTCTTCTCTGTGTTTAGTTAATTTGATGATATGATCATTGAACCACTCTATATACTTTTAATGTCTATCTTGGCCACTTCTTTTATCCTGTGTATTCTTTAGTTTGTTCTCTTGATTGTGACAGGTCCCAGATCTGAAAGCAAGTCTATGATGAAAGAATCATTTGAGCCATAAAACTCGTGAGTATCTAAGCCATCAAAGCTCATAGTTCTGGGAAAGTGTCTACATGTCCTAGCCTTGCTTTATGGCTTCTGTAGTTTTGCTTCTGGCTAACTGTTCTTGTTAACTGAAACATGTCAACTCAAGATATGATTGGGGGAGTTGCTTAAAAGCTCACCCCAAAAAAGGCTTGGGGCTACACTGGGAATCCCAAACACAAAGTGTGGTCGCTGATTGGCTAATATATACTTTCTATTGGCTTAAACCCATGTCTTAGTCATCTTCTCTTGTGAATACCCTACAACAGTACCCCAGAATTCTTGAGTACTGTGGTCATACTTGCCTTATTCTCAATGATGCTTGAATATATTTTCTTAACCTTGCCCCTATTCCTGTCTTCAGCTTACCTTAGTCTATTAGTGATGCTTTACACTGTTCTTTGCTTGGTTGAGTGAGATTTTTCATTTTTGTGTCTTTTTTTTTTTTTTTTTAACTTTTCAATTTCCTTGCTGAGTCTTTCTTCTGGGTTGCTGACTGTTTTTCATTTATTGTTAATTTTCTCACCTAGTTTGCTCCTTGTCACTCTGCATTGGCCCTGAACTAATTCATCTGCTTGTTTGTGTCCTTTTTGAAATCACTGATCATATTATCCAGAATATCTTTAGATTCTTCATCTGTCATGTTACCCATGTCAGTGTCTTTGAGCTCAGCAGTGCAGAGCTATGGACTTTAAAGAGCTGCGTTGTATCTTCATGCTTTCTGCTTTGCTTTGTCACGGTTATGTAGCAACTGGCTTGGGTATATCTTGTCACCTTATGAATAATCTTAGAATTAGTAACCTATTCTTCTTTAAGATTCAATTCCCAGAATACTGAGCAACAAGAAAGCAAATTGCTGTAGCAGCATCAACATCAAACCATTCTGGAAGCTTCTGCGCTCCCCAACCCCTTCTCCCTGAACTGCCCTCCCCAACCCCTTCTCCCTGAACTGCAGCACTCCCTTCTCCACTCAGCATGTCTCTTTGAGTATTCACTGTTTTCCTGTATTTTATCACTTCCTGCCTGGTTTTCTAACACTCCTTCTTTATTTCTGTCTCTAGGATAAAAGCTACATTCTCATATTTTGGTTCCCGTTTTCATAAGCTCCTACAGAAGCAACCTTTAATAAGCCGTTTCACTGGAAGTCAAATACTTTGCATCACTTCAAAAAGTTCTTCTACGATTGTAGTTTTTTACTTTCTAGTCCAAATTTTCAGACACCTTAAAACTTAAGAGTCAACAGAAATTTTATTTTCATCTCATTAAATGGATAATTATATTTATTCTTGCTCCAGGTTAATCACAAGTGATAATATCATGGTATTCAGTCCTTAGAGACACTTCTGTCCCTGACAGTCAGAATCTTCCTTTTTTAAAAAATCAACATTTGTAGCCGGGCAGTGGTGGCTCATGCATTTAATCCCAGTACTTGGGAGGCAGAGACAGGAGGACTTCTAAGTTCAAGGCCAGCCTGGTCTACAGAGTGAGTTCCAGGACAGCCAGGGATATACAGAGAAACTCTGTCTCGAAAAACCAGAAAAAAAAAAATCAACATTTGTTCATTTTGATAAATGGAATAAACTTAAGAAAGAACCTAGTGTATAGCTTATTAGTTGATGGCTTGCTTAGAATGTACAGGCCCTAGGTTTAGTCCTTAGTTTGCAAATGAAAGATAAGGAAGGGATAAAGAGATGGGAGGGGGGAAATTAGAGGAAAACAACTTTCAAGACCTCAGTGGGAGAGTATACACTGACCATGCAAAGACAGAGTTCAGTTCCAGCACTGCCAAAAGGGAGAGGGGAGGAAAGGGAAGAAAGAGACCTCCAGTTTATAGGGGGCAGAGGCTCTTCAGTTTTTCCAGCTGATGACAAATTGTTCAAGGAGCTTCATGGCTTTGGGGTAGATGGGTTTATCCTATGATTCGTCTGCCTCTGAGCAACAGTGCAGCCATTCATCCCTGTAGTCCTGCAAGCAACTCCAATAAACTCACTGGTTGACTAAGCTAAGAGATGTTAGAAAACTTAGTGAACCTGAACTCTGTCCTGAGCTTGAGAAGTCATTTGCCCTCTGCTACCCTCCTATTGAATCTACGACATCTTGCTCTTGCTGTCTATGGCTGTACGGAAAGCCTGGTGGCTTTCTGAGCCTTGGAGCCTGGCTTAAGTCATCCATTGTCACTTACAGCTTTACTGTAAGTAATAAATCTGCGCCAGGCAGTGGTGGCACACGCCTGTAATCCCAGCACTTGGGAGGCA